>NC_133490.1:7321805-7478353 GCF_025370935.1 Choristoneura fumiferana | reverse complement strand
TGGACTGAGCTTTTTACGCGTCATATGCTGTTGGTTTTTTAATAAGGACCCCATACATTCATGTAATTTTATATTTACTTTGTTATATAAGCTTTCGTTAAATGCAATTTTTATGTATAGGTATTTGGTTTTGAAAAAATAACTTACAATTGTACAGTCAAGGCATAAATATATGTTCGTTCCAAGACGTCAAAAATATCTAGATACACCTTTATGCCACTAACAATAAGGTTGATGTATACGAATATTTGACGCTATGGTTGTATAGATATTTATGTCCTTGACTGTACCTTACCTTACCTGTCATTGTACTTGTAATAATGGCCGTTCCGAAAGCGCTGTTAGTAAAAAGTGACATGTAAAAGAACCCTTTGCGACCTACAATACAAAAACTCTTTATGGAATACCAACACGCAGTAAGCAGTACAGAAAACACAGGAATATAGAGATTTTTCAATGTAAGTAGGCGGCCTTATCGCTTCAGAGCAATCTCTTCCAGGCAACCTTTACAATAGGCAGGCAAAAGTAAGGATTAGATGTATTTATTTACTTACAGAATAAATGTTTTACTTTTGTTTTTTTGCCGCGTCTTGCTTGCGTATCTACGCGCACTTTTCGGTACGCGCGTACGCATCAGTACCTAAGTGCCAATTTTCCTCAGCCCATGTGCCCCCTTAATTGCGGCAGACAATGAACTTGAGCAATTTCACGGGACTACTTGATAGGACGATGCACCTAACATACAATTTCATACAACGTACCCAACATTTATAATGTATGAATCGCGTACCTACCTACCACGGTGGAAACTTTTCATAATTCATTTCACCATTATTTCCTTGGCAGATGTATGGGATGTCAACATGGGATTAGTAGCGCAAAGGTTCCACACTGATACGGCTCTTCAGTTTCCTTGACTTTACGCAATTATCTTATTCATAAGACAGTCTTTACCTTACTGTCATTTTAAGGCAAACGGCGGTATCTCAAAACATACATACTAGTGTGTAGCTTAAGACATTCTACATCAAATGGTATATATAACTAGTGTTTCTTTTTAGATCTTGTGTTGGTATGATTGTTACTACTTATGTCGCCTTACGTATGCCTTACGTATTTGGATCAAAATTATGTGTAACACATTCGTAGAAATTAGTGCACATGTGGTAATCCATCTTAGTTCTATTCTTACTTCTCTCGTTCTCCTCAGTGTGTTGCGGTACTTAAACTTAATTAAATAATAAATAAATAAATATCAAGGACACCGACACCAATTGACCTAGTCCCAAACTAAGTAAAGCTTGTGCTATGGATAAACATACTTATATAGATAAATACATACTTAAATACATATTAAACATCCAAGACCCGAGAACAAACATTCGTATTATTCATACAAATATCTGCCCCGACCGAGAATCAAACCCGGGACCTAAAGCTTTGTAGTCAGGTTCTCTAACCACTTGGCCATCCGGTCGTCAATTTACTATCAATTGAATGAATGAATGAAAGATTTATTTGAAACACACATGCTACAACATTTTTACAGAAATTACATAATCTAATAGTAGGTAAGTATATTAATGCATATTACAGTGTTGACTGTGGTCTCAAAAAGGAGTCCACTCAGCTCGTGTCGCCGCAGATAGTGCAACGACGCTGATTTTCGTGAATCCATATGACAATCACAAAACATAAACATAACTTGCAAGTGAGAAGCAAAATACAACAGCAAGAGCAGTGTGTAAATAGCAGTATTGAATTGAGTTTTTTATATAAATAAATAAATGTACGAAAATACGAATACGATTATGAATATATAAATATGACTTTATTAGGTACTTCGTTTGCCACCTTGTTTCAAAATAACTTGTATGTACGCTTAAACACATGCTGTTGCCTACGGATTCATAACTCCAAGTGCCTGCCGAGCTGGTCGGAGGGTTTGGCGTTTTAAGGTGGCGAAGACGACGGCTTTTTAAATCCCTAATGTTTTTATGTATGCTTAACTAATTGAATTTAACAGCGCATTGGTATTGTAGATAATGATGTAATTTTTATGAATTGATAAATAAATAACTCGGCAAAGTTTGTGATTGAAGATTATTTCATTTCGTTCCTTTTTTTTAATTCGGCGAACTCCCTATTCGTGTAACTTCACATCACAGCGGTCACTTTGAGTCAACAATACCAAGTTATAATTTCGTCTGTTAAGCTCCGAAATTCCTCAATCACCTATCTTATTTGCCAGTCACAAAGTTGAGATTACTTTGGCGGGATATTTTGGGAACGGCAGTTGGTGTTGCCATGTTTGGTATATTGGCCGTAATTGAATGGCAACGTTTTGGCATTGGCGGGCTGCGGCGATCGGGATCTATTTAATAGAGAGGTCATTTTCGGGAGATGAACTGCTTTTAGTTCCGAGGCTTATTGACAAGATTTCATATTTATAAGACTATAATTGGATTCGTTATCTGTATTCTGTTTGGAAAGAGAAAGACGCTGATATTTTTAAAATTTCGCTACGGTATTTAACGGTTAATTTATTTATTACATTTTTTTAAGATGTGCTTATTCTTGTTAGAAAATGTTGTTGTTGTTGGTACCACACAATAGATCCATTACTTTTGTCTAGTCTCTATTAAAAAAAGGTCACGTAAATCTGATGTAGACGTTGTCAAAATTATGACGGCTCCTTTTTCTGGTGAAAAAGGCAAAGGAAACATATCTTTTCTGTGGTAGTGTTGGCAAATTCAGAAATATTTTTTCTATTTTCTGTTTTTTTTTTTTAAATATGGAGAAATAAATTATAATAAATATTTTCCCATGCTCAGGAGGAAAAACTTCTCCAGCCTGTGCAATCCCACATCTGGGCACAGATATACTTTAAAAATTTTTTTTATTAGGATTTTAATGTGTTTTGCTCATTAATTCGTAATAAATCAGGACCATAGGGGATCCTGAGTTAGTTTTACCTACTGATCACCCCTGTAAATGTTTTTAGGGTTTTTATTGTGGTTATACCTAAATGTTGCACGATAATTCTATTGCTAATGACATGAAATTAATGACTATGTAGCTATTGGTCGCTGGGGCCGAAAGGTTCTCGAGTGGAGACCGCGGATCGGCAAGCGCAGCAGCGTATAGGACGTCCACCAACAAGATGGACGGATGACCTGGTTAATGTCGCGGGTTCACGGTGGATGCAAGCCGCTTCCAACCGAGGCAACTGGAGGTCTATGGGGGTGGCCTATGACCAACAGTGGACGTCCTAATGGCTGGAACAAGTTGACGAGGACTCTTACACCGCGTCAAAGGCGTGATAGCATTCAGTCAAACTAACCAAACCACCTGCTGGCATAATTTGGATTAATCACAAGAAAACTTCTACACATATTATAAATATTTTATCAGCATCGTAGCAGTCCACTGCAGGACATAGAGTTTCCTCTAATGACCGCCATTGGCCTGTCCTCGGCTCAACGCATCCAGCTTCTACCAGCAGCCTTTCGCAGATCGTCGCTCCACCTAGCCGGAGGGCATCCTACTCTACGTTTGCTGATTTCAATTCAATTTAAAAAAATCTACAACAGCCAAATCATTCATTTTAAAACTGTACTTAAAACGAAGCGCCATATCATAAATTGCCAAATCACTTCAAGAAACTGAACATCATTAATATCCATTCCGTAAACATCTCACAATACCACGCATTTTATTTGATCCGATTGTGTCATTAGTCATTACTTGAGTCAGTTTCGGTCCGTGAACTGGCAGGGTTCAGAAAAGGCCAAAGGAAATTGACATTTTGCTGATACATTACGTACCTCTATAGGTAGGTTCAATTGTAGCATCAATTTCAACACACGCAAGAGTTCAAAATTGAGGAGGTGATGCTGAGGAAACTAAAAATGAATGAACAATGTTATTACCTCGCTTACTAATTGGTCATGCTGCTTCATATTTTTGTTGGATGGTGTTTATAATTTATTTGATAAATATAGACTACTAGCTTTTGCCCGCGGCTCCGCCCGCGTGGTATTCGGTTATCGCGCGCTGTTCATTTTTCCGGGATAAAAAGTAGCTTATGTCACTCTCGGGCCCATAAACTATTTCTATGGCAAAAATCACGTCGATCCGTCGCTTCGTTACGTTCTGAAAGTCGGACAAGCACACAAACATACAAACACACTTTCGCATTTATAATATTAGCAGTAGTAATTTATAATATTATAAGATCCACCCACATCAATGAGACTTTAGCAGAGGCGCTAAACTGGTTTCACCGCTAACAATTTATTACTAAATGCAGCTAAAACAAGTGTATAAAATTTTCGTTGCCTAATGTGAGACAGTTTGAAACAACTATTTTCCTTAACGGAGAGAATCTGAAACTTGTGCATGAGACTGTTTTTTTGGTCTTACGTTGGATCGTAATTTACAATGGAGCCGCATATTTCTGGTCTTGCTGGTAGATTGAGCTCTGCCGCCTATGCTGTACGAAGAATCAGACAATTTACCAACGTTGAAACTGCCCGGCTAGTTTATTTCAGTTATTTTCACAGCATAATGTCCTATGGTATGCTGATTTGGGGCAAGGCAGCCGACATAGAAACTATCTTCATTCTACAGAAGAGGGCAGTCCGGTCTATCTACAACCTTGGCTCCCGAGATTCACTAAGAGAACGCTTCAAGGAGATAAACATCCTCACAGTAGCTTCACAGTATATACATGATGTGATATTGTATACACACAAGAATATCGAGTCCTTTAAAAAAGTGTCAGACGTACATGATATCAATACTCGTAATAAGCACAAGCTTGCCGTTCCAAAATTCCGTTTACGGAAAGTAAGCAAATCTTTTGTGGGAAACTGTGTGAGATTTTACAATAAAGTTCCTGTAGAAGCATGGAAATTGCCACACAACTCTTTTAAAGAATACATAAAGAGTGCACTTCTGAGAAAGCTTACTATAAAGTTGAGGAGTACTTATGTGATGATGCGACATGGCCTAAACTGAAAGCCGATGAAAATTAGGATGTTGATTGTGTGATGTGATGTATTCGTGTTTGTGTATGTGTGTGTTTTTTATGTCGGTGTATAAATAAGTGTTGTGAAGTGTGACTTGGCAGTGTCCCGGCGCATTTCGTGTCTAGTTTCTGGTTCTGTTGCCGTTGTCCACGTTGCAGAATTTAATTTAAAATATTTATTGGTTTGACATTTGGAGACCTTATACATCTCCATTTCTTTATTTTAATAATTATTTTAAGTTTTTGACATTGGAGGCTTTTTACACCTGAAGATTGTATAATTTGGTTAATTAAATTAGTTTACTTTGACATTCAGAGACTATATACATCTCTGAATTATTTAGATTAGGAATTTATTTATTGTTAACTCAGGGACTTTCTACATCCCTTGCTATATAGTAATTTTATTATTAACTCAGGGACTTTATACACCCTTGCTATATTTAAGGCTGTATATTGTTAAGCTTATGGATTTTAAACGTGTATATTTTTAGTTTAATTTCTAGTCACAGGCCCGCGACGTCGAAGCTCCCAAGACGATCCCATAGAGCTTATGGGAAAGGAAGCAATACCATGCACTCGGTACCGCTCTGCTTTCAGAGCATGACATGAGTTCGTGTGAGCTAACTTTGGGGGCGGCAGACGTGAGCTTGCCTTCGGAATCCAAAAGTTTAATGGTTACTTGACCTGAAATGTAAATTTCAGAATTAAATTATTATATTATAATTATTTATTTTTAATTTATGACGGTGGAAGCAGTCTACACTTCCACTGAACGTAGATTATAGTTAGAGTTTAGTTTTGTAACTAAGGACCATACATCCCTGTATTATTATATTATTATTTTGTATTTTCTTTTATTTCATTGTATACTGTAGTTTTTAAGTATTTTATTTGTAATTATTTTATGTTGAAAAAATGACTTTCTGCCAAGTTTCTTGCGGCGCATTCTTCTTGGCAATGATGGTCTTTCCGAAAGCGCTGGTAGTTTTAAAAAATGACGTGTAAAAGTGCCCATTGCGGCCTATTTACTGAATAAATGATTTTGATTTTTTTTTTTGATTTTTTTTTTTAGTATGAAAGTATGGATTTTAAGAAACTAATTTCGGTATTTTTATTTTTAATGAATCCTATCTACATTTAAAAAATATATTAATTCATTGCTGACGTGACGTCATCAAATTCATAATGGATAATGTAGTCTTCGCTGCCACAAAAAATACAGTAAAGTCAACGTCAAGGTGTTAACGCTCAGAGGAAAAAAAGAAGAAGAAGCTTAGCTCAGAAGAATGACACCACAGAAACCACGCTAAAATAGTATCTGAATACTTGGTTCACTTTGACTTATGAAGGCTGCTGATATGTCAGAGAAGGATACGCATATAAAAGACGTTATGAAATTTCGTAGGTTAATACTTATTTTCTGCCTAGTGATAGGACTCAATCAATTTCAACGACGATACATTTAAATATCGTCACTACTTAAAAAAAACGCGTACCTCAAAATAGATAATAATTCTGAGTGAACTTTACGAACATTACGTCAAGGTTCAATTTTGTGGACATATTGATTTTAGATACGAGATTTTCTCAAAGTAGTGACTATAAATATAAAATACGCTCCGCTACGCTTCGCTCCCGCCCGCCTTAGCCTTCTGAACCTAACCTAACCGAGTCGTTTCTGCTCTGGTCCATCTTGCTCGCTCGCTTGCTGCCATTGCCATATTTAGTCATTCGAATCGATTGGATTCAGATTATCACGTCGTACAATATCACAACGTACAGCGCGCGCAATATTTTGTACGCCCTGATAACGCGCGACCATGATATTGTACGGCATGATAATCGGAAGCAATAATGCTTCGGATTATCACCTCGTACATTATTTTGCGTACATTCCGAGTTGTACATTATTGTTTCCCTTCTGGGGGAGACATATCCAGCAGGCAGCAGTTGAAGTCTTTAGGATGACGACGCCGATCATGCTGATTATGTATATTCCACGCATTTTCGCACACGACTTGCATTTGTTTTTCAGCGCTCAATCTTCTCATTTCGCAGTGTTTACGTTGGCAAGTGGTTGGTTCCGGCCGTTCGTCAATGTACTGGGGTGCAACTAAGAGAACGGCGAATAAAACATATTTCGCTAGCTCTAGAATAAAAAATATATGTAAAAAGTAGTTTGAAGCCGGTGCCTCAGCACGAGACAGAAGGAGTAGACCTATAGACATCTACCTTACCTACATAGGTACTTTATACTGGTTTATTATTACGCCTGCTGGATTCTACTGGCGCATCGGCTTCAGACTTCTAGAAAATTAATTTCATTTTCATGGTTTTTTCAGTGTTACTAATCTAAGCTACTATAGCTTAATGTTAACAGCTCGTATTATTAAGGAATACTCAAAAAGTAATGATCAGATCTTGATCAAATTTAAATGGCATCACCTAAGAAGCACCAGATTCTTATCAAAATCGTTTCATCTATAAAAAGTTCTGAGGTGACACACATACGAGTAAACAAAAACCAGTAGTATTGAGAAGCTACTCTATTTTTGCAATTTAGCGAACACTATATGATGTATTGTTATAATATATTGTTATGATTGTTTTTTTGGAGTCTTTTTGTATTTTTTTATTTCAACTCCAAATTTGTTACTTTTACGGGTATCCCGTGAAATCATATCGAAAATACAAACTGAGACATGGATGCACAGAAATGCCAGAAAAAGAGACCAGCGCTGGGAATCGAATCCAGGTCCTCAGCAATCCGTGCTGCGTGCTATAACCCTACACCACCGCTGGACAGGAATCTAGACACGAATTTTTCCTATGCATACATATCTCAGGTTGCTTATTTCTACTACGCTACTTATGCAGCAGCACTAGCGACATCTATGTTCCGCTCTCATCGAGAGACGTCACACTCTTTCGGAACCAACCGCTCACCCAGACAAGAGATGTCGCTACCAAGCAATCAAATTATGATTGTTTTTTTGGAGTCTTTTTTATTTTTTTATTTCAACTCCAAATTTGTTACTTTTATGCATAAGTAGCGTAGTAGAAATAAGCAACCTGAGATATGTATGCATAGGAAAAATTCGTGTCTAGATTCCTGTCCAGCGGTGGTGTAGGGGTTATAGCACGCAGCACGGATTGCTGAGGACCTGGGTTCGATTCCCAGCGCTGGTCTCTTTTTCTGGTTTTTCTGTGCATCCATGTCTCAGTTTGTATTTTCGATATAATATATTGTGGTTGTTTATTGTTGTTATGTATATGTTGTTGTTTTTTTTCTGAAACTGCTATCTATTCAGGATAAATTTCAGGAAGATCCTGTAGAACCCTATAAGTTGGGTCAGTTGTATAACAATCCTGAAGTACTTAAAACTAAAAAAAAAAGTTCATCCAACAGTCATCAATCATTTGGGAAAAATGTTTACGACGAAAAAGAGAACCTTAAACCTACGAACCTTTCGTGTACAAATATTTGTGGACGAAATCTCACTATATTCTCGCCTCACCACATCTCTCGAGAGTCCGTAGTGGGACCCACTCACAGGGTGAAGGTCGGTCGTTAGGTCAATCAAGTACGCTGCGGACCCTTGCAAGGGTGCACTTGATGACTCGGTCACGGCTGCATTGAGGATCAAGGATATAGGAATTAGAAGACTAATACGGAAGAAGTATTTCCTTTCAAACAAAGTTCACTATGTGACGAGACGTAGGAAGCAGCGTGACTGATATGAATCATCATCATCATCATCATGTCAGCCGAAAGACGTCCACTGCTGGACATAGCCCGTCGCTCCATCTTGTTGGAGGCCTACCAACAGCTCGTCTCCCGGTCCGCGGACGCCATTCGAGAACCTTCTGACCCCTGATATGTATATTCATGCCAAATTACAGCTTTCTAGTACTAACGGTCTGTGAGCTTAGCCGCGGACGGACAGACAGACAAACAGACGGACTGACATGGCGAAACTATAAGGGTTTATATAAGGGTTTTCCTAGTTGACTACGGAACCCTAAAAATGAATTAAATGTTGACGGGTATAAAAAATATTTATATAGTTGCAAATTACCTTTTATTAAAAGACATACGAGAAACAAAAAAATACTCTAGATTAGCATAGATCCACGTGACAGAGAATAACATTCATATTTCTCAATACTATCTGTCCCGACCGGGGATCGAATGCTGGACCTCTAGCTTCGTAGTCAGGTTCTCTAACAACACGGGGTTATTTGTCGTCAAAGATGGACCCATCACTTCCCGTGGGTGTTGTAAAAGGCGACTTTAAGGACCTAATTGGTGAGTGGACAGCAGCACTCTCTATTCATCCCAGCCTATATACGTCCTCTGCTAGACACAGGCCTCCTCTCAGAATGAGAGGGCTTGGGCCAGCGCGGATTGCGAACTTTACACACGTTTCCTCACGATGTTTTCCTTAACCGTAAAGCTCCTGGTAATTTTTTTAATGTAATTTCGCACATGAATTTCGAAAACTCAGAGGTGCGAGCTAAAGTAGCGTGTTGCGAAAAGTAGAGTATTTAACGTGAGACTATAAACAACCATAATGCCACTCGAACTATAGCCACCCTCTCTCTGCTCGGGTGGCTAAACATCTCGTGTCATTATAGCTTGTTTTAGTCCCCTGTTGAACAATACTATTATAGGTTACGTATCACACTAGTTATTGTAACGGCAAAACCGACCGGCAAATTTGCTGATTTGGGAACATTTCGTGACATGCACAACTTATATTTTTTTTTTTTTCTCTTTTATTCTTTTATCATTGTTGTTTTGTTTGTCACGAATAAATATTTTCTTTCCTTTCTTTCTTCAAAAGTATAGTACATAAGTATAAAAATATTTGCTATTTACTTCCTAATTAATGCTTATCCTCTAAAAATCCTGCAGGGTGCAATAAGATTTTCACTTCTCAAATGCTCGTAAAGTTCGTGTTCGTGTGCTCTAGTTGTACAATCTACTATTGCCAGTAGGTAGGTATTTATTAGTAAGTCCAATTTTGTTTTAAGTGGTTGCTTTAGTTTTTAATTAATTCTCTATGATTCGGACAATTTATACCTTCATCCAGATTACCTAAATACCTATATTTGCATTATGTTGCCCACATTTCACTGCGTACGCTAGACATTAATATTGACCAAACTCAGTAAATATAGGTATTGATAACCAAGTCCATTTCAATATTTAGTTATAACAATGCGTGATCTAGGTCAGTTACTACCGGAAATATACTGAGAAATTAGGGATTATCTTTTACAACTCATCATCCCAGCCTATATATGTCCCACTGCTGGGCACAGGCCTCCTCTCAGACAAGAGGGCTTGGGCTATAGTTCCCACGGGGCCAGTGCGGATTGGGAACTTCACACGCACCATTGAATTGCTTCGCAGGTTGTGCAGGTTCCTCACGATGTTTTCCTTCACCGCAAAGCTCGTGGTAAATTTCAAATGTAATTCCGCACATGAATTTGGAAAAACTCAGAGGTGCGAGCCGGGGTTTGAACCCACGACCCTCTGTTTGAGAGGCGATAAGTCAAACCACTAGGCCACCACGGCTTTTTTATCTTTTACAACTATTCTATCTAAAATTTTATCGATCTAAAATTTTATGAATTACTAACTTATGATAACTATGAGCGCCATATAGGTAGGTAGGTACGTACCGGAGTTGGCCCGCGGGCCGTACCTTGCCCATCACTGGGCTATAGGGTAGTTGTATACTACGAAGTGCAAAATTTGAACTTCGTATCTTGTCTAGTCTTCTCATTCAACTCTCCGACCAGCGTTACTATTTTCGACCTCTTTCATTTATTTCTTGGATACGATCGCTTTTAATCAACAAAGACAACAGACAGGCCGTAGTGTCTAATGCGCGGACGCATTCATCATTTCTTTCTATCTAACGGTTTAAGATGGTGACAGAAAGAGATGGTGAAAGCGATGGCAAGAGCCCGCGCGATAGACAATACAAGTAAGGCCTAAGGAAACCATAGGTTCGGAACACCTCGGCTGTTCAACTATTGTTTTTGCAAGACTCAATCTTCCCGTTCTCTTGGTGAAATGAATGTTTTGAGCAGTCAGTTACCACGTGCTGAAGGTCATTGCAAACATGATAATGTTAACAAAAGCTACTTATAAATGCGTTGTTTTTTCCTTATGCAGTTCGGTTTGTTTTCAAACTTACCCATTTATCAATTCGATTGCATTATCTCGTAAAAACTCGATTTGACTCGTTCTGCAGTTGTGGGTTATATTAGTATAGTAGGTATTATATAACTCTTTAGTATTAGTTTCTTAGTAGTTAGTTCTTTTGTTTTTATGATATGAACTAGTACCTATTATTTACTAAATTAAAAAACGGAAACGGAAGACGAAGCGTTGGCAGGCCTCCCACCAGGTGGACTGACGACATCCGTGAGAATTGCCGGTAGCCGGTGGATGCAAGTGGCGAGTTGTCGTTCATTGTGGCGTTCTAAGGGGGAGGCCTTTGTTCAGCAGTGGACGTCTTCCGGCTGATGACGATGACTCATAAAAATGAGTGGCCAAACGTGATTTCCCAAAATTTTGTACTGAACTGTGACGTATGAAGTTCATACTATGAACCAACTAATGACTAGGTACTAAAGCTGCTTATCAAATTATACAATTGATTGAAAAACGTTAGTTCATTAATAACTTCGGAAAACTAACAACATCCTGTACAAAGTGCAAAAGTTGTTTACAAAACTAATAAACAGGTTGCGTATAATTTTGATCGAACCATTCACCTCTCGCGGGTCCCTGCTCTGCCCAATGTCATTCATAAGATGACAATCATCCAACATTCGCAATTCGCCCAAAGGTCATTGTCGTCCTGCCAAGTTTCCTGGACATTGTATGTATGACTCCTATCAAAACATACGAACACGCAAACAAAGTTACATACAAACTTTCTTCGGATAGCACGCGATCAAAAACCTATCCTATCACAAGAACGCAAAGTTCAAATCTGACTGACATGCTTCGCATTCCGTGAATAGATGTGAGTGTAAGTTACGCGGTGTAAGTAGAAATCGGCTTTATTATCAGTGACTAAGGTAAGTATTTGATTGTGTTCTTTAGATATGGTATGTGTGTGTCTTGGCGTCATTACGTCTCACAGTGATAGTATGTGAGTAGTGTATGCAAAAAAATTAAATCGGTTTTGGCATAATTTAGTCGTACTACATGTATTACTAGCTTTTGCCTGCGGCTTTGCTCGCGTTAAACTGATTAATGGTATTTTATTGACGAATGATATTTTTAAATGCACATAGTGCCATCTATTAGAATCTTTGTTTCATTATTTACTTAGCTACTAGGAACCATGCTTCTTTCTGGATAAAAAGAAACTTATGCGTTAAATTAGGGTAAGTATGATTATTTACATCTGTTCTAAGTTTCCTGCAAATCCGTCCAGCCGTTTCGGCTCAAAGAAGTAACAACATACACATACACACACACACAACTTTCGATTAGTGAGATGTACTTAAAATCATTCTTCTTGCTCTTATAATTTCTAATTTAACTGCCTACTAGGTATTTTTGGTTATACTGTTTTGCCTAACAACTTTTTTGCCTATTTATTTTCAGTTTGCCTAATTTTAGATAAACTAATATTACTTTACCTAATGGCTCATTTTACCTAATTTTCAGTATAGTGAAAGTAATTTTGTACACAACATACTTTCCATAATTTTGTTTCGTCTAATTTTAAATGACCTGATTTTCATTTTGTATAAATTTATTTCGTATATCTACTGTTTGACTGACATAATTATTTTTCGTCTAACATTATACGTCTAACATTACTTCGGTTCTGGTGCTTCGAACGATGACATTTGTTTCAAATTTGTGATTGGTTAAACTAAATTAGCTAATAATAAGCGAGAATCAAAAGATCCTCTCGATACTAAAGCCATCTAGCGATATTTCGGTTCTCAAGAAATTCTAATTTAAAAAAGTATTTGTAATTACAAGCATCGTTTGTTTTATCTGTGTCTGGCTTATGCAAATGTCAAAGTGACAGAGAAATATAAACAAAGGGATAAGAAGTGCACAATTTATGAGGTCAACCCAAATCTTCCACACTATCAAGCAAACAGTAAATTAAATTGCTTTTTGGGTTTTGCTTTTTATTATAAGATATTTACTATTTTTCATAGGATTTCATAAGATATTAAATGGTATTATAACGGATAACTCACGTCTTAAACCGAGTTTAGCTCGACATGTTTCGGGCTATTTCGTAGCCCTTCCTCTCAGGAGCACGCGACTCGGCGGCTGCCGCAACACGCACACTACCCTACTACTACTACCCTACTACTGTGCTCCTGAGAGGAAGGGCTACGAAATAGCCCGAAACATGTCGAGCTAAACTCGGTTTAAGACGTGAGTTATCCGTTACAATATCATTTAATATGAGTGAGTCTCACGGTAGTTTCATGTTCAAAATTTCATAAGATGGTACAAACCCACTCTAGCAAATCTTAAAATATCTCGAAGAAAAAAAAACACTATAGTATTTCCGATTTCGCATTGATTCCAAACATAAAAAAAAAACGATTTTGATCATTGTACCTACCCAATCTCTTACTGCTGAAATGTTAACAACAACAATTAAATACTGGAAACATTACAAAACGTCACAAATCCAGCTCAAGCTGAATACCAAAACGCATCTTTTACAAATAGAGCTAAGGTACATTTTGCAGTGTGAAATGAATACTGAGAACATGATTCAAACCTTGGTTGGTAGCTAACGCGAACCCACGCTTTTTCGTTCGCAGTTTCAATTCGCCTCTTGTCTTGAACGCATCAGTTGGGTGAAGCCGCGCGTTCTTTTTTCAAACATGGCATTCGATTCGAAATTTGTAACCATTTTTGATTTCGGTTGAGCAGTGTCGTGTGTTTGTAAGCGGCCAGTGTTGGAAGAGGGGTGAGATTTTTTTTTAATTTATTGCAGCATAGGATTTTTTATCGAATTTGGGAGTTTAAGAAAAATAATGCATTTTTAAATTAAAAAAGCTATTCAGCTTTTTAAACTATAACTATCTGTGTGTATATTATAACTGCAAATAATTATTTCCTTTAATCGTTGTTCCTTCCATTAGTTCAGTTATGAAATATAGAATCAAAATAATATTTAAATCTAAAAGAAAAGTTAAATTGGAAGCAAATCCATAAAGTCATAAAAAACGTAATCGACAATAAAGTAGGTAAAGAACGAACTAAAAATTCAAAATACCTTTCAAATATTTCAATTAATTAAGAGGCAACAAAACCGAAGTCCTATTAATTAAATAAAAAGTGGCGGAAAAAAATAATTAAACCTCATATAAATAGGACGTCGTAGTAGCTAAGTAAAAACGAAAATAATTGGTTCAAGACAATAAAATTAAAAATAATGTAGGCTGATTGGTGTTTTGGATACATCTAAAGATCAAAATTTAAATATCTTAATTAGAAAATCAGGAGACCTTACCTTACCTTACATAAAGCCTATATTCCTTTTAATTTTATAAATGCAAGGATTCCTTTAATTCCGATTAGTTTTCCTTGTGTTAGTATGTCTATTTAATTTTACTCTATCCGAAATTTTGATAAAGTAGAACATGACCTAGTTATTATTTAGTATAAAAAGAAAAGCATGAGAATTATTTAGCCTCTGGAATGCTTAGAAGCGGACCCGTGCCAAATTTAAGGATACCTTCTTGTTTTTAAATTATTTAAATCAGCAGAACTTGTGTTTATTATAACCTAACCAAACCAACAAAAAGTTGGAAAACCCCGACTTTGTCACTTCAAAGTTCAATATCTCAAAAACTGTTTTGTTGAAACATGTCTAAGAACCATCGCTAGAAAACCTGATTTCAAAAAAAAACGCAATCAAATCGGTCCACCCGTTTAAGAGCTACGGTGCCACACACAGACAGACACACAGACACACATAGCGGTCAAACTTATAACAGCTCTCTTTTTCCGTCGGTGTTTAAAAACGGGTGAGGTCCTTGCGTACTTCATAAAGTACAAATCAAAAATAACTGCCGAATGTGGAGTACAAATTTTTCAATGAAATGAGAGCTTTAAACTTATTGAAATAATTTCCAAAATCGCAAAACTGGGTATTCTTGGCTCAGTCTGTAGAACTATGTAGTACCTATGAACTCGCATACAAGTTTCACTACATTGCGGTATTTTTTTGATCATCATCATCATCATCATGTCAGCCGAAAGACGTCCACTGCTGGACATAGGCCTCCCCCAAGGCTCTCCACTCAGACCGGTCTTGTGCTTTCCGCATCCACCGCGATCCCGCGATCTTAACCAAGTCGTCGCTCCATCTTGTTGGAGGCCTACCGACAGCTCATCTCCCGGTCCGCGGACGCCATTCGAGAACCTTCTGGCCCCATCGGCCATCCGTCCTGCGATGATGATGATGTTTGTTTGATCAACTGAATTCATTGTCCCTCAATAGTCTGCGATGGAATGCAACTTGTATGCAAGTTTTTGAATGGTCTAAATGGGACTTAGGCCACTACAGTGCTTTCATTCTAGCATGGTGCGGGTGACACTAGATGCACATTTCATGTTACTCAAAAAAAGTTTCTGCGGTCTAAATATATGAAAGTATATTTCAGTTGTAGCCTGAATATGACTGGCGTAAAATATTTGAACATAAAGAACTATGTATACGAAATAAATTAAAGCCATCAGATTTTTATAATCAACTAATTAAATTCAAAGCAAAATTAAGTGAAGAAACGTAATATGCATGTAACGTAACACCAGAGACTCGTTTAGTGGGACCTAATGGACCTTGAGTTAAGTATATCGGTACTTATTAATTGGTAAGTAACGAATATTGAATATTCTTGCAAACTCCTTACTTAAGTGGCGAATAATATTCCAACCTCGAATTTCACTAATATTCGTACCAAAATTTGCGTAATAATATGGATTAATTTAATTTACTTTTATCGACTTAAGTTTCGACACTTTGACTATCTAGGCTTGTGATATAGACAGCTGTCACCCGCACCATGCTACAATGAAAGTACCGTAGCTTACAATTAGTGTCTTAAATAAATAACATTAATTTAATTTGACCTGTTAGGTAAAGTTTACAGTAGGTACAGATAACACCTGCCACTACCTCGACCTTGGACTGACAAATAACTAATATTTATCGAGACTTAATAACAAACTATTGATTGCTTAAATTACCTGGACGTTTCGACCACGTTTTAGTCTGCAACGACAATGATAACATAGTCATCGTCATCATCATACCAGCCTATATACGTCTCACTGCTGAGCACAGGCCTCCTCTCAGAATGAGAGGGAATAAGCCGTAATTCCCACGCTGGCGGATTGGGAAATTCACACAAGCACCATTGAATTACTTCGCATGTTTGCATAGGTTTCCTTACGATGTTCTCCTTCACCGTTAAACTCGTGGTAAAATTTTCAAAATTTTTTTAATTCACCGACCTAATATTTTCCAATAGCACTCTGAATTTCGCGAATATGTCTTTTACTTTTTAAACCCCGATGACTCCGCCATTTTCGAAATTTTCCAAAAGTGAATATCGACAAATAAATCATAATAAAATTATCGAACATACCTACTCACAAAATTTCACGTGAATTAGTTTTTGGTTGGTAGAACAGATAGTCGGTTAGACGAAAGCATTTTTTCCAAACGCGACACGGAAACGCTTCGCTCTCTTGTTCACTTGTTCATTAGTAGGATAGGAAGAAGTAGGAGTACTACTGGAGTACTAAAATTGTGGAAAATAGGCTAATGCTCTAAAGTACTAATGACCTAGTACGCCAGTAACATTTTCAGAAAGTATTGGACAAATAATTTTTCTTTGGTCATCAAAAAAAAAAAGAAAATAATAGTCAGTTCGTTAAGAGCGTTTGTACCTGCTGAGCTGGAACCTTGCATTTTTGTTAGCTTTTCTCGTTTTCTTCGTTACTTTTATTTTCTTTAAAAACCGTTATTAAACATTAATTCATTTTTAAAGAATATAAAACTCTATCACGAATAATTATTGGAGTAGACACATTAACTTATGTATTAAGTAAGACTCCACATTTTTAATTTTCATTATTTTTTTATGGAATAATCGAGGAAAACTAACAAAAATGCAACGTTACCAGCTCAGCAGGTATAAAAGCTCTTAAAGTTCCATGTGAAGTCACACCGTGTGACATTTTTAAGCACGCCATAACGTCACAGTCCCACTCACGACTTTTGACGCGCTTCTTTGTCATTTTTTATTTTATTGGGAAAAGAAAAATGTTCAATATTTTTTGATAATCGAACTAACGAAGTAAATAGAATAATATAGGTATTTTTACCCTAGAAACTACCCATCCTGTTAATGTTAGACTTTTAAAATCATACACGCGATTCACACGCCTTACCCTTGAATTAAATGCAATCATGAGCGTTGAGTGAACTGAAGCCGGTTCTTACCTGATTTTGACCCGAGTGGTATTGATATAAACTATACTTTAATGGTTAAAATTGCCTGCATTCCTTTTAATTTAACTGGCGTACTCAGAAAAATCAAATCTTTATTGAAGTTCTGGTTACATTACTGTATTGAAAATACAGAGACTCTTGACCACGGGCATGGGGCTTTAAATCCAATGTTCGATTCTACTCGCTTAACTAAAGCTAATTTTTTTCTGCAACTTAAAAAAATATAATTACTATTAATTTCATTTTTAGGGATCCTAGTTGACTACGGAACCCTATAAATATTTATTATAGTTTCGCCATGTCTGTCCGTCTGTCTGTCTGTCTGTCTGTTCGGCCGCGGCTATGCTCAGAGACCTTTTTTTTTTTTTTTTTTATTCGACTGTTGGCAAACGAGCAAGTGGGTCTCCTGATGGTAAGAGATCACCACTGCCATAGACACTCGCAACACCAGGGGGATTGCAGATGCGTTGCCAACCTAGAGGCTTAAGATGGGATACCTCAAGTGCCATAATTTCACCGGCTGTCTTACTCTCCACGTCGAAACACAACAGTGCAAGCACTGCTGCTTCACGGCAGGATTAGCGAGCAAGATGGTGGTAGCAATCCGGGCGGACCTTGCACAAGGTCCTACCACTGCACCTGCAATTCTGTGATCTTTTTGTGAAATATTGAACTTTAAAGTGCAAATTTTCATTAAAATCGAGCGTCCCCCCTCTAAAATCTAAACTGTTGGATGGAAAAGTTTGTAAAAATTCAGAATAGTAGGAAGTAGGTACAGTCACCAGCATTAATATCTGCTACAGCGGAGCGTGAAAAAATACCTGACACGTCCTTCTGGCTCTAGAAATAGAGTCGTATCTGATATTTATGAACGCTTGTTGTGTCAGATATTGGTGCTGGTGATTGTACCTACATCAAACTTACAAGGAAAAGCACATTGTTTTGTTTTCAATTTCATGTTTCACTAAATAATTTTAGTCATCTCGGCATGCTGATGTTAAAAAAAACACTAAGTGAAGTGCGACTCGGACTCACGCACCGAGAGTTCTCTACAAAGGCTATACCCGTGTAAGGGAACAAAATATCGTCACTGCTTTGAAAAAAATCTCGTATCTAAAATCATTATGTCAACAAAATTGAACCTTGATATAATGTTCATAAAGTTTACTCAGAAAAATTATCTATTTTGAGGTACGAGTTTTTTTAAAGTAGTGGCGATATGCCTCTGACGTTATTAGCCAATGACATTATTAGTTTTATCTCATAATTATTGTCAGTTTCCTTGCAATGTCACTTGAAAGTTTTTTTATTTTTCTAAATATCTTGAAAACTACTGGTCCGTTTCTTTTGTGATTAACGTATGTTGTTAATGACATGAAGTTCTCTTAATAAATTCGCAAAACACAAGACGTCTCTAGGTCAACATTTACTTGGTCATTTTTGATGTCAAATATTTCAAACTTTTTTTTGACACTTGTGAGTCAGCGACACCCACCATTTTTTTTACACTGATGTGACATCTCTTTCCGTACAAATATATTGGTCTGAATACGCCATACTAATCGGTAATAGTATACATAATCAACGGCCATTATGAAGTAAATCCTGCGCAATGCACAAAAATATGGAGTTTCTGAATGTTGGCAATACCTACTTGTTGTGTGCGACAAAATAGTAAGTATTATAAATATATATTTTTTGTAAATCTATATTGTTTGGCTGGGACCATTTAACTAAGAACACGCAACGAGTTCGCCGCCACCGCGGAACGCTTTAACTAAGAACACGCAACGAGTTCGCCGCCACCGCGGAACGCTTTAACTAAGAACACGCAACGAGTTCGCCGCCACCGCGGGACGCTTTAACTAAGAACACGCAACGAGTTCGCCGCCACCGCGGGACGCTTTAACTAAGAACACGCAACGAGTTCGCCGCCACCGGGACGCTTTAACTAAGAACACGCAACGAGTTGCCGCTACCGCGGAACGCTTTAACTAAGAACACGCAACGAGTTCGCCGCCACCGCGGAACGCTTTAACTAAGATCACGCGACGAGTTCGCCGCCACCGCGGGACGCTTTAACTAAGAACACGCACCGTTCGCCGCCACCGCGGAACGCTTTAACTAAGAACACGTAACGAGTTCACCGCCACCGGAACGCTTTAACTAAGAACACGCAACGAGTTCGCCGCCACCGCGGCACGCTTTAACTAAGAACACGCAACGAGTTCGCCGCCACCGCGGGACGCTTTAACTAAGAACACGCAACGAGTTCGCCGCCACCGCGGGACGCTTTAACTAAGAACACGCAACGAGTTCGCCGCCACCGCGGAACGCTTTAACTAAGAACACGCAACGAGTTCGCCGCCACCGCGGGACGCTTTAACTAAGAACACGCAACGAGTTCGCCGCCACCGCGGGACGCTTTAACTAAGAACACGCAACGAGTTCGCCGCCACCGCGGAACGCTTTAACTAAGAACACGCAACGAGTTCGCCGCCACCGCGGGACGCTTTAACTAAGAACGTGCGACGAGTTCGCAGTGAAATTATTGCCCGCTCGCGGTGAAAACTGCACGCTTGCATTGCTTTCAACTCGTCTGAAAATCGCCAATGTGATAAAAGGGAAAGGGGGTCCAGGAAAAGTTTTGTGTCTTTTATATGGAGAAAGAGTACTTTTAGATCAAAAATCCTCCTCCTTAATTTGGGAGTTAAGACACATGTAGCTTTGTTTTTTTATTTATTATTTTTAGGTATTTACGATATATTTTTACAACAAGTAATTAACATTCAAAAACAAAAAATGTCTTTAAAAGTGTCCACGGACGGACGGACTGACGGTTCCCAGGAGACAAGCAGCATTCCCGCGTTGAATGGCCAAGCTCAACGATGACGGAAATAGCTGCCTGTCTTCTGTTCTCCATTCGTCTTTACCTGGCGCGAAGAAATCTCTTTTTCGAGTTCCTTTGCGCCTGGACCCCATGGGCCGAGGGTTTCCACCCCAAACGGAGCAAATACGTAACTCTGCTCTATACAGGCATATTCGCGTCGTTTGAGTTGTTCAGCAGTGGAGGCCGCCGCACCTGCTCGGATGGAAGTGGTGGCCACGTGAGAAGGTGCCACTGCATCTACGCTGGTTTTTCGTTAACCCCCGACGCAAAAAGAGGGGTGTTATAAGTTTGACCGCTGTGTGTCTGTGTGTGTGTGTCTGTCTGTCTGTCTGTGGCACCGTAGCTCTTAAACGGGTGGACCGATTTGAATGCGGTTTTTTTTATTTGATAACAGGTTTTCTAGCGATGGTTCTTAGACATGTTTTATCAAAATCAGTTCACCCGTTTTTGACATATTGAACTTTGAAGTAACAAAGTCGGGGTTTCCAACATTTTGTTAGGTTAGGTTATAGCTAGGTACAAGATTACAATCATGGCCGTCTTTTTTCCGCTATAAAAAAATGGCATACATCTGTCGTCAAGAAATATTTTTTAAAAATTCCACGAATTACAGATAAGGCATATAAGCCTCCATTCATACATAATCCAGTAGTATCAGCAGACATGACCTAGAGCTACGCAGCAACTAACCTAAACGGCGTAGGTTAGTAAATTTGACAAGATGATATCATATCGCATTAGCGGATTTTTCGGCACATGACGTCTCATGTCAAGCGATCCCTATGTGGCCAACGGCCAAAATTGCTTGAGCACGTAAGGTAAACGTCCGTCTGTCAAGGACGTCAACAAACTATACCTAATGAAACGTTCATCAAATCGCGCTGTGAACTAATTTTGTGTTGTTTTTAACCCCTGACGCAAAAAGAGGGGTGTTATAAGTTTGACCAGACGACCAGACGACCAGAGTTTGACGACCAGATGGCCTAGTGGTTAGAGAACCTGACTAGGAAGCTTGAGGTCCCGGGTTCGATTCCCGTGTCGGGGCAGATATTTGTATTAAAAATACGAATGTTTGTTCTCGGTTCTTGGGTGTTTAATATATATTTAAGTATGTATCTATATCTATATAATTATATTTATCCGTTGCTTAGTACCCATAACACAAGCTTTGCTAAGCTTACTTTGGGACTAGGTCAATTGGTGTGAATTGTCCCGTGATATTTATTTATTTGACCGCTACGTGAGTCTGTGTGTCTGTATGTCTGTGTGCGTGTCTGCCTATCTGTGGCACCGTAGCTCTTAAACGGGTGGACCGATTTGAATGCGGTTTTTTTAATTTGATACCAGGTTTTCTAGCCATGGTTTTTATCAAAATGGGGTCAGCCGTTTTTGAGATATTGAACTTTAAAGTGACAAGAGGTTAGATTATAATGTAACAAACATGCAGTCTATAATAGATGTCGTTGTGCCTAATAGACGACACCCTGCTGTCACCTCTATTACTAATGGAATGGCATAAAATTAAAGATGGCTACTATTCGGACAGTGACGAACACTCGTACGATTACCTTATTCTATGAACTAGTTCTATTCTAAGTTGATGCCCCAGTCATGGACAAGAACCAACCTTTAAGGGCCAATAGGACCCTATTACTGAGACTCCGCTGTCTGTCCGTCTGTCCGACCGTCTGTCACAGGGCTCTATCTCTTGAGCCGTAATACGAGTAGCTAGACACTTGAAATTTTCACATGCCTGCTTTATGATTGTGGCTGCTATAACAACAAATACTAGAAATAAATAAAGTCATAAATTAAAGGGGGTCGTCATACAAGAAACGTTTTTTTTTCACCTTTATTAGTTGCTAGGTGTTGTTAGGCGTTGCTAGGCGGCCAAAGTGACAGCCGGTAGTTGCTAGGGGCAACGCGAGGGACCTTGTGTTGTTTGAATGTTTACCTACCTATAAGTTTGCAATTTTAGCAAAAATTACAATCAGCAAAAAAACTTTTATTATCATTTTTAACAAAAACTTATTACATACTGAACTGGTTTTAAAACATTGGACGGAGGTATGAAACCCTTCATGTACGAGTCCGACTCGCACTTGACCGATTTTTTAAAGTTGGTAACACTAATGTTCAGATAACTATGATCATAACAAGTATATAGTTCATGAATGGTGTTATTGCAACTAATTCAGCCAGCATGTTACAAGCAAGCGAGCAAGTGTGATGAAAATGTAAGTTCACTTGTTCTTATACCTTTAAACGCGCAACTCTTGTATATTTATATATTTCGGGGATATTGGAAACGGCTCCAACGATTTTGATGAAATTTGGTATGTAGGGGTTTTCGGGGATGAAAAATCGATCTAGTTTGGCCTTATCTCTGGGAAAACGTTTGTTATCGAGTTTTAACCCGTCGCCCACGACCAATGATCCTACCTCACGGGTCACCTCTCCTTATCAGTAAGTCAAATAATTTGACGTAAACGTTATCTTAATATGAACTATGCATTTTTCTGATAAAAATACTTTCACCATGTATTACACTCGCTATCGCTCTGTTGTTGTTTAAGCTGTTTTTAAACATACATATAATAAATTGTTTTTATTATGTAAACTAATTAATTGACAAAGTAACTTTATGCCCTTGGGCAGCAATCAAGATTGTTAACTTTAACTTAAATGTAACGTAAAAAAGCCATGGTGTGGTTTGACTTATGACCTCTCCAGCAGAGGATCGTGATTTCCTTCCCGGCTCGTACCTCTGAGTTATTGGAAATTCATGTGAGAAATTAACATTAACAACATTATACGATTAAGATAGGTACGTCATCCTTTATTTGACCCTTTTGGAGGTTGAAATCCATGAAACCCGGCCTTATTACAAAAACTACATTTTAAAATGTAACCCTGTGCAAAATTTCAAACTAGCCTCACATGTGCACACCAACACCAATATCTGAAACATCAGAGCATACATAAATATCTGATATATCTGATACGACTTTATTTCTAGTGCCAGTGTAGTGTAGTGTAGTAGTTCAGATATTGTTGCACGCTCCGCTGAGGCAGATATTAATGATGGTGATTGTACATGCACGCATGCGTTCACGCTGCGTGCCCATGCGTTCTTATATTTGTGTTTGTATAAAAAACGTATGTACTTGTCATGAAACGTCATATCGATTCTAGCACTTCACCGGCCGCTCCCGCGGCACGCTCGCTCGGCTCGTGCGTTGTGGTCACAATTCGTACTAACCACTCCTCGCTTCGCTCGTCGTACCTAATTTTTTCTTTTTTTCGGCATATCACGATGTGCCTGGTATAGAGCTGGGAATGTCGAATGCGTTGCTCTAATCGATCGCCGTATTGTTTCTCAGGCACATCGTGATATGCCTGGCCAACTTTTGGTCATATCATGAAATGGCGCCATTTCACGATATGCCTAGGAGTTTCGTGATCTGGCGGATTTTACGATCGGCCACACAACCGCCCGTCTTCGTGATCGAGTTAATTACAGATACTTAATTATAATCTCCTTTTTTTAAAGCGTTTAAAAATAAGTAAAATTGTGTATGAGAGGGCACTAGCCGACCTTGCTAGGGTCACGCTGATAAGCTTTTTGATAAGGTAATCGCTAAATTAATTACAGTTTTAAACCATCGGTGTATCTGACGGTGAGCGAGATAAGGGAACATCTTACTAGCTAATTAAGTTTTTGAAAATTATTTAATTTTTATGGTTTTTTGCGGGATCGAATCGGAAATAAGGAGACACGTAGAAGAACAAGAGTCACCGACGTAGCCAAGCGAAGTAGCTCGCTGAACTGGCAATGGGCAGGCCATAGAGCACGGAAAACAGATGGCCTTTGGGGCCGAAAGGTTCTCTAGTGGAGAAAAGTGGAGTGGACAAAAGTTAAGCAAATATACCTAACTCTAGCCTGCACTTGGATGGGTAACCATGAAGATATGACTTTTAAAATGTCCTTTTTACTACGATTACAATTAAACATATGTTTAATTTTTGCGTCATAATTGTGATAATTTTATCGCACTCTAATGGAATGATAAAAACTAATCAAAATATTTCTATGACCTTTAAATACCTATTATGGTCTTATCATCAAAATACAGGAACTGCGGGCTCAATCCGCATCTTTTTATAATTTTAATCAATTTGTAAACTCCTCATTAAGGTCAACTCGCTAGCTATCTGCGAGAATAAAGAAATAGAGAACATTTGTAGTGTTCCGTAGTTCTCAAAAGGAAACTTTATAGTTTTGCAATGTCCGTCCGTCAGTCTGTTTGTCCATTTGTGGCTTCTTATAGACTGATAAAGCTTGAAAGCTGAAATTTTACATGGGTATATGTGGGCAAAAAATTGGAAAAACATTTTTAGGTTACTTCCTCTACACCAGGCGTTTTCAACCTTTGGTTTTAACGGCACACTTTTCGTTCATCAAAGTTCCACGGCACACCAGTAAAAAATTGACAAGTGCGAGAGGGTTCCGTACAGTATACCCATAAGTAATATGTAAAACATAACGGGCAGCGGAGGCTTATTAAAGGAGCGGCCATATCGCTGCTTAAAAAATGGTGATGGTACGGAATCGCAGTGACGTGCCGTAAACGTCAAGAGATTATTATTATTATTCCCCTCAATGGCGGCCTTAAGGCTTGGGCCAATGTCAGTTTTAAATTAAAGATAAATATATTCTTCTTCTTCACGTTGTACGGTGATTGTAGTTTTTGCAACTTGATAGCAAAATTCCAGAAACCACGCGGAGACAACTTGCGCATTAAATAATGACAGACACGAGAGCAATACAGAATTTTGTGATCACAGTTCACTGTTAAGGTTAATCGCCGCATAAAACACTATCAAAATGATACTTCAGCTAAATAAGCAGAAATACCAAAATTAGATATCGTCTACATCCGCCATGTTCGAATGTTACAAATCGAATCCGTCAAGAGTTTTGTTCGGTAAAGCCCTGACGTTTATATCACGTCACTGCAATTCCGTATTTTAAGCAGCCGTGTGGAGAGCATGCGATAAAAACGGTGCGAATACGATGCGTCACTGCGATTCCGTACCGTCACCGTTTTTTAAGCAGTGGTGTGGCCGCTCCTTACTAATAAGACCCTAAGGTCTCGTTGACACTTTTAGGCACGAATTGCACACGCCACGCGTCAGTTGTTTTCGTACTATTTTCTCATTAAAATAGCAGTTAAACTATTGGCGTGAAAAATCTGTAAAAAAACAACGTTAAAATACCTACTAATACTCGTTTATGACAAATTTTAAAAACTATCATAGGTTAGAAGTCTTTGGAAGTTAACTTGTGTAAGGTTTAAATAAAATGTTTATGCTTAAGTTATATTATTATTATTTTTTGCACTTATGTATATGCGCTATAGAAGCCGTGGTGGCCTAGTTGTTTGACCTATCGCCTCTCAAGCAGAGGGTCGTGGGTTCGTACCCCGGCTCGCACCTCTGAGTTTTTCGAAATTCATGTGCGGAATTACATTTGAAATTTACCACGAGCTTTGCGGTGAAGGAAAACATCGTGAGGAAACCTGCACAAACCTGCGAAGCGATTCAATGGTGCGTGCGAAGATCCCAATCCGCACTGGGCCCGCGTGGGAACTATGGCCCAAGCCCTCTTGTTCTGAGAGGAGGTCTGTGCCCAGCAGTGGGACGTATATAGGCTTGGATGATGAATGTTTTTAAAGCCATTTGAACATGTTTCATAATCTACAAATTCATGTAGTATTATGTAGTTAT
This sequence comes from Choristoneura fumiferana, assembly GCF_025370935.1. NCBI lineage: Eukaryota > Metazoa > Arthropoda > Insecta > Lepidoptera > Tortricidae > Choristoneura > Choristoneura fumiferana. The sequence goes on along the minus strand of NC_133490.1, from coordinate 7,452,096 downwards.
TAGTATGTAGTATACCTCTATAGCTGTCTGAGTATCACCAACTGTGCTGGCTGAAAATCAGCGCTGGGGTGTTCTTATAAACGCTTCAGCATTATGCTGGATAATCCAAATGATTATGTAACAGATACTTACAAAATAACCATTTTTATAGTTTCCAGAAGCATTCCCGAGTTGCTCGACTCCTAAGCACGTCAGAAATCTAGAAAAAAAGCTATATTTATGGCCTAGCAATAAGTTGGCTAGCTGAACTAACAAACAGAGCTAATACTAAACAGCCGATGACAGATTTATAAACAAGTCTAAATATATTAAATTCCATGTTAGTTTTGCGAGTTTATATTTAAAACTGTGGTGTTCGACCTTCTGAAGTGGATGAACGGACTTGGTATTTTTAGCACATAGGTGCGCGAATGCTTTGGGTATTTAGATAGTGCCGAATCAGCTGCTGGAGTCGCTCTGAATAAAAGTTCTTCGATGTTTTAGTAACTTCTTCCTGGTTCAGAGTGCGTGGCAGGTTTTTATTCGTTTTCTGCGATCGAGTTTTCATTTGTTATTAATTCAGTACGTTTTTAATTACTTAAACCTTTTTCCAGGACAAAATAAATCTCGAATTTTGTTTAGGGTCAAAAAATTACGCTTGTCGGCTTCTTTTCGATTGCGTAATTCTGGTTTCATACAATGTGTACAACTCATTTTGAGTCACAAAAGTCCAGTTTATACCACTATACTATGGACTTTTGCATAAAATCGAATGCAGTAGAAATTATGCGGCTAAAAATACGCCGACAACTCAAAAAATTGCACTAGTTTGAATTTACCCTCATACATTACGACAGTACAAACGAAACTCAATTGAGTTTAATTTTTTTCCACCAAGTGGCCAGTAATTTTAATTGTAACTGCAAAAAAACTAATGGTTATTGCTATTTAATTGCCCATTAACCATCTGATTGTGTCAATTTATATTTAACAAATGTTAATTTTGTTTCCAGGTACCGTCGTCTCGCGGAGGATTCATCAACATTCTTTAATTACTTAGTATAAATCTAGAAAATCTAAAAGCTGTTTTCCGGCTCAAAAATGTTTTGAAGGCCTTTTTTTGTATTTTTGATAATGTTAAAAATAATGACTGAAAAGCAAATGTACTCCAATTAAAATGTAGGCATCTCTGAGCGATTGATATCACAAAGAGTGTAAAGAGTTTGGAAGTGTCTATAATTTTGGTATTAGAAGTGGCGGCTTCGAAATACTCTAAATTATAGATTTTTGAATGCGTGCGTGTGAGTTTGTGATGTTGTATAGCTTGGACATTTAGAAGTAGAAAATGAAAAATTAGTGGCACAGATTTTTATGTAATTTTTTATTTTATTTACTTACATTATCTTCACTTAAATTATCGACTATTGATGTATAATAATCATAATTTTGTTCCCATATAAAAGTAATTGTCGTAATTGCATTGTCGTCTTTGCTGTTAAGACTGGTGCAAATAACAGGAACTCAATCTCATAGAAACTTGCCATTTAACTTATTATTTTTTTCTTTGTCTCCAGACACCAGACGCCACAGCCATTTCAAAGGTCTGAAGCTCACAAACTTCAGATTCTCCAACAAACTACTCCAGAACGAGGTCAACGAAGCAGTCCTGAACATCCATGTCCAGGAGTTAGACACTTACAATTCCACCAGCACCAACACCGATGACTTCTTCACCATCAACATCCAAGCCAGCCGGGTCACCAGAAACGCGCAAGGAAACAAAGCGTCCGTACCATACACTGATAATTCAGTGAAGATGTCCAGAAAGGAATTGAAGATCGGGAAGTGGTTGAAGATAAATGTGACCAATATGGTCGCGGAGTTTTTTAGGTTGCCGAGGGAGAATTTAGCGATAGTAGTGAGAGTACAAGACTCGAAGAATACGATGAGCTTGGTTGTGCCCCATCCGAGTTCTGAATCAAATAGTGCTTTGGTGAGTACCTCGCAATTAGGGTAGAGCCAGACGAGCGTAATTTTTGAAATTAGTCTATAAATGTAAATGTTTTCAAACGTCGATTAAAAGAGTTCTTATTGAAAAAGTACTATTACGGTGTTAATGACTTCATTATTAGCGAGTCATCTTAGTTTGCGTGTTATATTGTTGTGGTGTGTATTGTTTTTTTTTCTTGTTTTGATCTTTAAAAATCATTCTATTGTTTATTATGATTTTTTGTGTTGAGCTGACATGATTGGTTTTTGAATATAAAAGTAAATTAAAATTGGTTTATTATTAATAATATTAATTTTGAGTTAACATGACAGAATTTAAAAATTTTGTAATTGTAATTATTGTTGTTATCCGACATATATTGTATAATTTTTATGGAAATAAATAATCTGAATCTGAATCTGTGAGTCGCGTATTTACGGTCGTGTAATGTTCGTTTCATACAATGTGTACAAATCATTTTGAGTCGCCGTGTGACACTAATGGCTACTTGCTGGAAACACATAAATCTCGAGTTTGCGTTAAGCTCAGTTTAGTAGTATCAAAATGTATGGAACTGTCAAGCTTAAGCCAGGTTTAACGACTAAATCTAGATTTATTTTTTCCTGCAAGACGGCCTATCTTCAGATTTTTATTTTTAGAAATACGCTCGTGTGGCTTCACCCTAAGTTAGTTAATCACATGGTGTAGCATTCTCATTTATTTATTCATCATTATCTCTATTACGTATGTACTCGTACGACTCACTTCTGGGTAAAGGGCTAGGGTTGTAGTTCCCATGCGGGCCCAGAGCGAGTTGAGAGTTTCACATTCACTATTGAATTACAATTACTTCACAGGTGTAACTAGGTTTTCTCAATCATCATCTATAGGTCAAAATTCAAGGATGTAATTTTAAAGGTTGTACTTACCTTGATTTGCCTAGCAACTTTTTGCCTATTTTCGGTTCACTTAAGTTAATATAAACTAATATTAATTAAAATAATGGCTCATTTTACCTAATTTTCAGTTTAGTGAAAGTCATTTTATGTACAACTTACTTTACATAATTTTGTTTCGCCTAATTTCAAATGTCCTAACTTGAATTTTGTATAAACTTATTTCGTAGGTATACCTACTGTTTGACTGACATAATTATTTTTCGTCTAATATAAGTTCGTTTCTGTCAAGGTAATATCAATTTTAAAATATTTTTAAAATAGATACTTTGTATAAATACGAGAACCGCACGAAATTGTTCGGCGCCATTGTGCAAACTTACCCGTCATCAATCTCTCTTCAGACACTAAATTAGAAGGCATCTTATACGTTTAAGTACATCTTATCTTAATTTTATAAATAGCGATGTAAAAACAATGCATACCGAGAATTACTACATAATGATGATACACAACTCATCTGCAATTTTATTACTTTTGATAGCGTGACTTATGTTCAACATTTGTAAGAATGGAAATGATAAATCAGTGCGAATGTACCAAGGTTTTTAGGTTCCATGTCCCAAAAGAAAGAGAATAACTTAGGTATATGTTGCACGTAACTTTTTTTTTTCAAGAAAAGCGTTGAGGTACCTACTAAGTTGAAGTCAGTATCAAATAACCAAGCTTTAAAGGTCTTAGAGCTGTAAAAAGATTTAAGTTCACTTCACCTAATAAAAAATATGGCCAGATATGGCCTTTTGAAGTTCTATTACAACCCCCGACCGAAGCAAAAAAGGGTTGTTATAGGTTTGATGCCAATATCTGCCTGCATGTCTGTGTATTGTACCTTCTCATTTGAGAGCTACCATTGCCGTCCGTATCCGTATCCGTATTTCGATACGGTTTTTTTACGCTATATTCATATATTCAGTTGTTTTTGAGATTTTGAACTTTGTAGACAATGTCGGGGGTTCTGAACTTAAGATGTTTGGTTATCACAAAAAAAAACATGGAAATGAAAACCTACAGGTAGCGTACTACCTGTTAACATAATCATGAAATTTGGCAAGAACTAAAGCCTCAACACATGAATACTGAAAGTCAGTAACATGAAAAAATATTTTGTTTTACATATTAGATATTTTTCCTGGCTTCAAAAATTTGTACGGAATCCTTAGTGCGTAACTCCGATTCTCACGTGACCGGTTTCTGAACGAAGAGTTGAAATACATATTTGGGGCACATAATAATGTTACGTAAAGATTTGATTTTCATACTGCTTCATTTATATTTACGTTATATCTTATTTAGCTTACAATGGATTGATTGATTGGATTGCAAGTGATTGGTGCCACCTGCAGTATAGTGCTCCTTACTAGCATGGTGACAAACATTCAATAATAACTTCGATACTACTCGTTAACTCTGCAAATAGGCTTTAAAAGACAACTTAGTTGTTGTTGTTGATGGTAACTGTGTCATTTTTTTTGAGACATCTGTAACTTGAATTCTATCTATTTCAGATGCCATATATAGAAGTAAGTCTAAGAGACAATTCACACAAGCGGACGAGGCGAAACATCGGCATGGACTGCACAGAAAATTCAAAAGAAGTCCGATGCTGCCGTTACCCCCTAGTAGTAAACTTTGAAGATTTTGGGTGGGACTGGATCATTGCACCCAAGCAGTACGACGCAAACTATTGCAGCGGAGAGTGCCCTTACAGTTTCCTGCAGAAGTATCCCCATACTCACTTAGTGCATTTAGCAGCTCCCCAAGGAAGCGGAGGGCCCTGTTGTGCGCCCAGAAGGATGAGCAGCATTTCAATGTTGTATTTCGATCATGATCTGAACATCATTTATGGGACTATTCCTGGCATGGTGGTGGAAAGCTGCGGATGTTCATAGCGACCGTCTCCGGCCTAGTCCAAGACTCCAAGCGATTTACTTTCCTCTACCTATCTCCTGATAAATTTATCAAGGTGTCTTGCTAATCAATCCCGGGTTTCTTTTTATCAGTAATTTACTAATTGTAATCAGTCAAGTGATCTATTTCTTTATGTGCAGTATCGGTGATATTAAGCTCAATATTATTAAATACTGATGATATTATTTCATCCACCTACAGTACTGCTTTGGTAACTTATTTGATGTCAGGTAGACTTTTTTCTTTCGATGTTACTTTTACTCACCTAATTAAATATTTTGTTTCCTCGCTTGGAGTTCTAAGTGTAGTCTATCCTTTTGTGATATTTGGCTGAAGACTGCGAATCCCTGTGTTGTGTGCGCGTGTGACATTGTACATTAATTCTACGTTTTTACATCTTAGTGTTACAGACTCTATTAATCTAAGTTCTAATTTAGCATCATTCATTTTCATATAATTTAATATCGTACCGTTTCCAGAATTGCTAGATCTTCATAAATCATGTATCAAAATTTTACATAATATTTTAAGTTTATACTTTAACTTCTCAGATAAGCATTTAGGTGATAATTTTATACTCCTTCAATGACTTTGACTTATAACTCCTTTTATATCAGAGGATGACGTAACTGTCATCGTCATCAGTAAAGTAGTTGGTCTGTTATGTGTATGCCAGCGATTTAAAAAATGATGTAGCATTATCATTGATTTTGGCCTTACTGTTTGACCTAATTGACCGAAACGAGGAAGACCTCAAAATAATGACCCATATTCATCAAGCAGAAATAATAATTTTAAAATGAATAAAATATACGCTTCTTCGACCTCTGCCTTTATTTTACCAGATAACGTTATTACTTTTGTATCAAGTCATAATGATAGTGCTCTATCATCTTCTTTTTTTAATACAACTGCAGCTTTTACTTTACAATATAAAGATGTAGTGTCTTTCAAGTTTTAGATTTATCTTCTTATTGTTAAGCTCGAAACCTTAATCGAATTAAAACGAATTAAAGTGTTGCATGCTTTTTTTAAAACTTACGTTTAGTGTGAAGCATGTTTGCTGAAGTACCTACTTGCATTTATACTGTAAGCCGAAACTTTAATACGACATTTTGTTCACGATAAATGTCCTTTGCAACCATATTAGAAATAAAACCTTTATGCAATGTCATGTCAAATATTTTAGAAAAAGTGCCTGTAATTTTTAAACCTACTTAAATAATTTAATGTAATAACCATTTGTATTTATCATCAAATTCAATTTCAGAATTTTGAATTGGATTATTTTTCGTTTCAATTGAATTATTTTTTTCTAAATTTAGTTTATTCTTAATATTTGCTTTTTGTGTCACGTTTATTCAAGTATTATTTTTCTCTGTAAAAATATTTTTATTTAGCGGGAAGTGCTTAAATTATGTGACGCATTTCGATATAGTTAAAAAATCACATCAAAAACTATCCTTTCTTTTTATTTGAAATGTGATGACGTATTATTTTCGCGTGATGAAATTATTTTCTAAAATATTTTATTAAGATTAAGTAAAATGTTGGATGTAGAATTTTCGAAAAAAGATCTCATTTTAAGGCATTAAATTGCATTTTGTGCCTTTATAGATCTCCTTACTTTTGGATGTGGAAAAATTTTATTAATAAAAAATATTTTTAGTTTAGGTGAATAAATTGAATTATCTTTACTTAGGTCTACCGTTTGATAAAAAAAAATACTTACGTTTTCGTGTTCTAAAAGTAAAACTTCAACTCATGTTTTAAAATTCGTATTATTTTGTGGGTGTCAACTGTTTTTATATGGAAATATATGTCTATCAAGTATGTATTTTATTTTATCTTTATTCAATCAGACAACCCTTTAGGAGCCTACGTTAGCTGACGCGGTTTGTACGGAGCGGGTAGACGGTACGGGCCTATTGAAAAATAGTACAAGCAGCGCTAACTGCACGCGTCGCGTGCGACGGATGTCACCAGTGGCCGCACCAACAGGCATGCACCCACTCCGTGCGCCCGCGCCAGCTAGCGTAGATCCTAAAAGCTAAATGCACCGTGGAATGCAAAAGGCACCGCGGCAGCTTTTTTAGGGTTCCGGAGCCAAAATGGCAAAAACGGAACCTTTATAGTTTCGCCATGTCTGTCTGTCTGTCTGTCCGTCCGCGGCTTTGCTCAGGGACTATCAATGCTAGAAAGCTGTAATTTTGCACGGATATATATGTAAACTATGCCGACAAAATGGTATAATAAAAAATTCAAATCTTTTTTTTTAGATTACCTCCCATATACGTAATGTGGGGTGTTTTTTTTTCTCATCCTACCTGTAGTGTGGGGTATCGTTGAATAGGTATTTTAAAACCATGAATACGAGATCCTTAGAAAAATATTACTTAATTTTTTCGTAATGGCTACGGACCCTATTTTGGGCGTGTCCGACATGCTCTTGGCCGGCTTTTTTGGAGAAGATGGTGGTGGTGATAAAATTATAACAAATAACCCATTGTTAGGCTTATTCCTCAGAAGAATTACCAAATGCAATACTTAGTTGAAATGTTGTATACCAGTTTGATTACCATTTTATTTTCCTCAAACCTCAGCAGCCACTGCTGTGCTCCGATTGGCTGACCTAGGGTCGTATAGAACACTAGAGCTGAGCAGACAATTAATTCAATAAATGTGAATAAAGCTCAGTTTTGTATTAAGCTTTTACTTAACTTCACATATTGCACGTCCCAGAAATTTACAATCCATTTTTCGACCACTTCCTGGAATCCGATTGAGCTGAAATTTGGTAGGTATGCCTGTGTAAATCCGGTGATAGTACAATACTTTGGTAGAGAAGTTCTGGTGGTGCAGCCATTAGGTAAAGTTGTCGTGTTGTGGTTGTTGCTGTGTAGTTGTCACTCCCAAATAAGTTGTGTGTGTTGTGTAAGTTGTCTTCAAATCCTACTCATCGAATATCACTTCCAGTCGTTGGATTGATTTAAAATTTGGTACGGAGATGTAGAATATCAATACGATTAGGTAGATACAATCAGTGAAAAGTAAAATTCTAACAAAAATATTTCTGTATTACAGTCGAGGCCAAGAGTATCTTTACATTTTAGTGCCTAAGCACTTAAGCCTTCTGACAATTTTATTAAAAATTTCAAAGATGAAGTGACAATGAGAAGGTAGTAAAATTTTAACTTGTCTTGAACTCGACTGTATGTTCGTTAATCTCAAGTTATTCAATTAGCTTTCTGCGTAGAGTATAAAGGTTTACTTCAGGTGATGAAGAAAACTAGTCAGTATTCCCTTGTGGATATCCTCTGAGAACAGCCACTCTTTATTATATAAACTTTAAATTATTTACACATTTTTGTTTTTCCTACTTTACATTAATATACTCGTCAACGTTGTTAAAATACAATCAAAACAAAAAATATAACAGAAATACATGACGCAATGTACATGACAATCAGACAGGGAACAGGACTAGTATACATACAACCGATTACAAAATATAAACCGTCCCACATTCAATATATTCCCAAAAAAAGTATTTCATAAATTTTGGCCGCTCTAAAATGATAAAAATTTCTCAAATATCGTAATCATTTTGGGTTAATAAGTAGTAAAAAATGGCCAAACATTTATTAAATACTTCAGTCTAATACATATTGCTAAATCGATTCAAAATATACATCAAATGAAGAGTACAGTTAGTTACATTATTGTACTTGTATCAATTCTATCAAACAATTCCTTAACATTTATCATTACGGTAAATTAACAGTTTCCATGGCGTTAAAATTAAATCTACTTATGTAGAAATAATATATTTTATTGTTATTTTTAATTATTTAACCACTAAGTTCTAATGTACAGGAAAGTGCACAACATCGAGGTGGTGTCAGTCTATAACAGGTTGGATGGATTTTTTTAAACATTTTACGTTTAAATAAACATACGAGTACAAAGCGAATTCACCCAAAAAATGATGGCTGCCAGAAATAACTTATTAATTAAAATTAAGTTAAAAAATAAGTTATAACCATACAAAATAAGTTATGGCAGTGAGTTTTACAAATATTCGAGACGATACAAGCTTAATCTAAAGCGTTAAAAACAAAATGAAACATCACAGATTTTCGTACCTACACAAAACTCGCAAACATACAGAATAAAATGTCATGATTCGTAAAGAAAAGTCGACAGAAATAGAAATATTAAGGTCACACTGGAAGTACTAAGAGCCTAGTACTAAACGCTAGATTCATATATACAAAATTGCTATGACACGCCGCTGCCATATAAGGAAAATATGGTCGCAACACTGAAACTTGAGCCGTTATCTTTAAATAGGATCACAGTGGAAAAAGTGATTTAAAGTTACGTTTACAGCTAACCGTCTATAAATATGTTTTAAAGTCCACGTTATGGCAAGTTTCTACATAAACGCTATCGCTTCATGCGCCACTATTCTCCCTCTATACTACATTCATAGAAAAAATCATTCGCTATGTCTGTACACTCACTCCGAGTCTATATTCACTAACACGCACAAGCAATCGTCCGAATTGTCACAGTTCAATCTTTGCGTTCACTGGGATTCACTGAATAGTTCAAAGGGCGTCTAGAAACTGGGTTGTGAAACAGTCCTTGGGTTGCCTGCTTGTGGTTGGTAGGCATCGTATGAGTTGTGCGGCTCCAAATGACAAACTACATTATTCTCTCCATTGAGCACCGCAGCCAATGCCCTCATATTGTTCTCCTGTGGTTGATGATACGCAGGATGCATCAGCCTCCCACTTTCGTAAGCATGCCTGGGATCATACGCTCTCTCTATAGTATCCCACTTACCATACTTCCCGTAATGCTCCTGATCGTGGTGATGCCTTTCACCTGGGCTGTAAGAGATGAGAGGCCGGTGGTCCCCATAAAACTTGGAGCTAGAAGAGCCGTGGTGCCCAGGGTTTTGCCTACAGTTATCCGGGCCAGAGTTGTCATCAGACATGTCCGACATAAGAGTCTCGTTTCTTTCTATTTCTTCGTACACTGGATCGTCTTGGATGACTCGAAATTCTTGCTCAGAGCCACGTCTGTATATCCTACCCTGTTGAGAAGCTATTTCAGAGTACGTGTGGTTTATATTTTGGCTGCCATGGTGATGGTGGTGCTTTCGTCTGTTTTCATCTTTGTAGTGTTTTCGAAAGATCATTTCCTGGCTTCCTGGTGAATGTTGGGACATGTAGACGTGAGGGTTTCTGAAGTCGTGATTGTAGCTTCTTGTTGTTTGATATCCTTGGTGGTGGAGAGGGCTTTCCTCGTCTTTGATGGCGTGTCGAGGGGAGCCAGGGGTGTGGGTGGGGACTTCACACTCGTTGTAGGGGCTATGTAGATGATTCTGTTGGGCCAGTTGACGCGACAGAGTGTCGTGATGCGGCAGCGTCGCTGTACCACTCGGGTGGTGTTTAGAAGAAGTGTTCTGTGGAATAGAGGGTGTTTGAGTATTGTGTGATTTTGAATAGTACTGAGATACTAGATTGATTGGGAAACCGGTGGATGCAAGTGGCGAGTTGTCGTTCATTGTGGCGTTCTAAGGGGGAGGCCTTTGTCCAACAGTGGACGTCTTCCGGCTGATGATGATGACTAGATTGATAGTGTGCACCGCGGAGTTAACAGAATCTGTCCGTAGATTGCTTTGAAGGAGACAGATGCTTAAAACCTATCTTCAATCTAGCAGTTGTTTTTGTACATTTGATAAAATAATAACAAAATTAATTAATATAGTCATTCAACACCACTTTAAAATCCTTGTGGATTTAATATATTTTCATTTACTGCTACTGAATACTCGAATCCTTACCATTAATACATAGTGGACACAGCTCAATTAAAATGTGCATAGGGTAAACCATACAGTAATTGGCCACGGTACAGTGATTGCCCACTTGAATTAAATCAAAAATTTACAAAGAAATGTGGTGATAAATCGTATCAAATATCGTGCTAATTATAATAATCTAGTCGCTTTTATCATTAAATTATTTGTAATATTGTTGTTTCATATAAAAAAATCAAGTGGGCAATTACTGTAACGTGGCCAATTACTGTATAGTTTACCATACAAGGATATATGGATATTATGTGTTTGAAAGTCTACTAACAATAATCGAGTGAGTTAGTTAGTCATTCTCTAGTTAGAAATTTGGTTGAGATATGGAAAGTAACTACTGGAATTGAATTAAAGTGTAATGATGATTTTTGATTGCTTATTGATGTTCCTAAAAAATGGTTGAGAGACGAGGATATCCAAATTGATGATAAGGTTAATATTTACAAATAAACACTTTGGTCTGTGAGATTCTATAGACTAAGAGAAGAAAAAGAACATTATAGTCTGTAGTAATCGTCTACTTAAAGACCAAACTACCCTCATTTCTATTAATTCACTTATTTGAATACACACTCTAGTTTCTAAAGTCGATAGGATTTTTGTGATTGGCAGAAAAACCTGACGTGCAGTGAACGAAGCGATCCCATTGGCTGAACACCTGTCATATTCCACACAATGCATCCCTATTGGTGCTCTAGAGTTAAACGTAAAAGGGTGGTTGGTTACACAGGAGGAGATGGGAGGGTCTACAGTGTATGTACAGTGAGTGGGTGATTCATGCAATGCCACTCTATGCTATAGTTAAGTGCATGCACGTCTGTTAGGTTATGTAAGATCTCTGTCTTGCTAAAGACACCTGTTGGCTTATTGTCTAACGCGAGCACAATCACAATCACCATTTCTAACTGTAAAATGGTATATGATAGCGGTAAAAGGAGATGGTAGATGCGATTGTTATTGTAAAAATGTCTAAATCATCGACACATCATAAAATCTATATCTAAAAATAATAATAAATATCGTTGAAATACAGATTAATGAAGAAGAAAGTAGGTTTTTGCTGAAAAAACCAAATTTATAAGGATATCCTTAGCAGTCATTTTGGCAATCCTTTTTGTGAGCAGAGCAGCTTTGCTATGCATTTTCTGTTTGCCGTCTGTATAATAGCTTACCTGTGCTTCCGACTAGAAGCTTGGGTTCAAATTCCATCAAAGCAAAGCAAGACTGAGACCTTACAATGATAAAAAATCACTCTAAAAGTGCTACAACACCCTCCCCTCACCTTCCACATGCTCCCATTGTTCCATTCGTTCCCGCCAACTGACGCCGCCATTTTGTTCGAGAAACAAGATGGCGACCGCGAGCGAAGATTCTGGTAATCGTTCGGAGCGTCCATATGCCTGTAGCTATGCATAGACGCTATGCTTTGCGTGTGGGATGCGCTATGTGGTATGTTTAGTGGTGTAGGTACACGCATAGATCGGGTCTCGTCGCTTGGTACGTATATTGGAGCGGTGGGGCGTACGTTCCATCTCGATGTTTCCGGTTGGAGATTGTAGCTCTGTTTGTATAAGATATATAGATGTAGGACAGATTTCAACACTTCTAAGACCTTACTTACTCGTAGATGGAACCGAGAGATACTTAAGTATAAAAGAGGTTGAGAACAATTATGCTTAACGCGAGTGGGATCACAATCGCTTTCACCATTTCTTTCTGACAGACGGTATAGTATAGGATGCAGGTGAGCAGAAAGACACGGTGACTGCGATTGCGAGTGTTCGAGCGTTAGGGAATGCGTCTTTTGTTTCGTTTATTTCGTTAATAGTTTCGATTCAACATGGTTTACCAACCCAGATTCTGTCGGTTCTAAGGGCCAATTTCAAAACCACAGATACAAAATAATGAGGCACAGATATTCCATGGTTTCTTTTAAATGTCACGAATCAATATTATCTATTTTCTTAGGATAAAAAAAATTGGCCTTAGAAACGTAATGGGCGACGAGTGTTGAAAAATGTCCAAGTTTTACATACATATAAATACATAGAGAATCATACCAATAATAATATACCTGCTCGACACTACTTAAAGACAAATAGATCTTGATATAAAAAATAAAGCGTCAATGAAGTATGTTTGTGGCGCAATATTTTAAATGAGTAAGAGAAATTTGGACCGAAAGAGTTTTATGGATAAGCGAACAACATATGCATACGCATATTTAAGAGATAGGATTCTTATAATTCCAATACTAAACGTATCAAGATTATACTCGTGAAAGCGGGGTTAGTATAAAGTACTTGATACTTTAAGAACCACCACACCACCAAAAAGAAAGGTTAACTTAAAAACTAAAATAAAAGTTAGTAGTCATCTAAAGCGTTAGTCTTTAGTTTTACTCAAGAAATAAAAAAAATAACTTACCGTTCTTGCGTTTAACGCAGTACACGTGTTAGTGACACATTAAAAAAACAAAGGTTAAACAAAATATACACAATTAAATTGAGCTGTCTTTAACCAAATTAGTCACAACGGAAGCCAAAGTGGTGTTTTGGTGGTATTACTTTTTTTTTAATTTGGAATAAATCCTATCTCTTAATCTATGCGTACGCACCTTGCTGAACGTTTTGCCTGTAGCCTTGAAACCGGCCGCTGCCTGCATTGATAGGATTTCTTAAATGTGACATGGGAGCAGATTCTCTATCAGGAATATTATGGGAGAAATTGGCTCCGGTAGCGTTGAGGGTCGGGCCGAAGTTTGTGGAAGGACCAAAGTTTTGGTTCTCGTTGGAGTTTCTACGGTTTCTATGGGAGTGATAGCTATGGGCGGCGGCAGCAGCGGCCAGAGATGCTACAGCTGCGTTGTTGATTACGCTGTTGTTGTTGTGATTGTTGTTGTTCACGACAACATTTAGGTTGTTGATGACTAGGTTGTTGGTTGTCGACGCCGATAATGATGTGCTTGCTGTGCTCTGTTAACGTAATAGAGTACATTTGTATGTTTCTTCATAAGTTTAGGTGTAGTGTAATAAATAAATCTCCATGTTTCATGTGTTATAATTGTAATACACACCCACATTTAAAAATATTATTACGAATACAATACCCCTCTATTTCGTAAAAAAATATGTATTAGTTTATCCCAACACCTTAAGCCGTATTCACATTTATCTGTCGTGTTGTGTCGTGATCTAGGTTGTGACGTATCAGTACGGTACCGGTTTCATATATTTTATATGGTTGCGTTCACATTTATCTATCGTGTTGTGTCGTGATCTAGGTTATGACTTATCAGTACGGTACCGGTTTCATATATTTTATATGGTTGCGTTCACATTTATCTGTCGTGTTGTGTCGTGATCTAGGTTGTGACGTATCAGTACGGTACCGGTTTCATATATTTTATATGGTTGCGTTCACATTTATCTGTCGTGTTGTGTCGTGATCTAGGTTGTGACGTATCAGTACGGTACCGGTTTCATATATTTTATATGGTTGCGTTCACATTTATCTGATGCAGTGTGTTGTGACGGCTTGTGTTGTGTCGCATCAAAACTATAGAGAGAGAGAGAATGAGCATCACAAAACGACAGATAAATGTGAATGCGGCTCTATATTAACATGCATTACAACTATTAAAAAATATGTTATTCTTACAAATTTATGAGATAAATTGTTTCTTGATTGTGAATGATATATTTAGCATAAATAGCTATAAATAACCCTTGCGAACTGACGAATAGGTACTTTGTTGATAGCTAGTTCTTGTTGATATTCAAAACCAATTTTTTAATCAGGTTCACTCGGTAATCAAGCTTGTTAAGCGTTGTTGTTGTTGTTGTTGTCAGTCTTTTCTTTACATTAAAACTAGTGTGTTGCCCGCGACTCCGTCTGCGTGGAATTCGTTTATCGCTATCCCGCGAACTATGTAATTTTCCGGGAAGAAAACTATCCTTTGTCCTTCCCCGGGACTCAAACTATCTGTGTACCGAATTACATCTAAATCGGTTCAGCGATTTAGGTCTTGAGGTAACAAACAAACAGACTTACAAACTTTTTTTATTTATAATACATATTAGTGGAATTCCATCTTCGTATACTATTATGGTGCTCCCACATTGGCAGTTATAAATGTTATATAACGTTATAAAACACGATAACATTGTCTAACACTTTATAACTTTTGTTACAACGTTACGTTGGTATTAAAATCTTATATAACACCATATATTATATACCATGTTATCGTTATATAACATTTTAACAGTTACATAACATGATAACATAGTATACCAATTGTTACAGTTTGTTATAAAATGTAATAAAACAAATGTTTTATAACGTTATATAACACTAATAACAGCCAATGTGGGAGCACCATTATCACATTAAATCATTTCGCAAACCTACCGTCACATCTCTCGGATCAACAGCGTCCTCACTATCCGCAGCGGCGCTCTGATGGTATCTCCTGCTCTTCACTGAACCCTGCCTCGTGTCTACATGGTTAGAAGACGATGCCGTGGCTGCGTTGTTGTGAGGCATTGGCTGTGACGGTTGCCCAGTGAAGTAGAGGCAGCAGGATAGCCAAGGGTGCCGGCGGCCGAGACGAGCGCATTCTTTCTGGAACTGAGGGTTAATTTGATGATTAGAGGGCACACCACCAACATGTACAGCAATACAACCAAACAGTATCGTATTCGACGTATTGTGCGCTCTACAACCGTACTTTTAAGACAAAGTTTGGTTTTGTCAGCCATCTCTCGCTCTCATCTCTAGGATTAGCAAAGCTCACTGTTGGAGGTCTATGACTATGAGGGAAGCCAACAGTGGACGTCCTATGGCTGATATGATGATGACGATGATGACTATTGACAAACACATCAATCTTGACTCTCTTCACTTTCCAAGTATGGATTCTGGTTCAGAATACTTTAAAGAACGGTACGGAGTTGCCGATAAAGTTTTTTCTACCGTCTTTCCTCTTGTTTGTCGAGGGAAATAGATGCGAGTGAATGCTTCAAAATAAATTTCGTGATGCAAAAATTGATCTTTGATACTTTGTATATGTGAGTTAGTACGATTGTTACACGCTAAACGGTTGGATGAATTTTAGAAGGGAGATAGCTTACACAGTAGCACTAAAAAAATACAGTTGATGATGGTGAAGCTTTATGATAAAATATCGGAATGTGTACTTACGATTTCATTCTGCAGACAGTGGAAGATAAAGATGAAAAGTCCTTGCAGGGAATTGAGGATGGTGAAGGCATAAGCCACGCCCACCGTCTGCTCGTTCAAGTACAGCAGACCGAAAGTCCAGGTCAGGCCAAGGAGGAAGGCCAGCACTAGGGAGCTGTTCAACCAGACCCTGGAATGTTAGAAGGATTCTGTTAGAACACATGGTGATTAGGCATTGGTATTATCAGGGGAGTATTGATTATGTTACAGGTCTGTCTTTGGAGAGATTCTGTGAAATGAAATGTGTATGAAGTGGACAATAATAACAGTTGGCACGCTACCCTCTGTTAGGCACATATTATTCTCTACATTGGGAAGTAAGCAGTATAAAGTCAGCAAGCATTTACCAAAATACTGTGCTCGGCCTCTCTTGTGGTAATCAAAGAAGTGCTGCTTCCAAAATCAGGTACTCTTAGGCTCTGTTTCGCTACTCATTGATAAATTTTATGTGAGGGATATCTGTGATGTTGTCTCTGTTTATTTTGTCCGAACAAACAGACACTGTATCACGTTTATCTGTGACATAATACTTACCAATGATGATTCAGGTCCTTCATCTAGTTACTGGCCATTACAAATGATAGTAGGTATAATAATTGTTGATAAAATAAAATTGTTGTTTGGTAGACTTACCTGATTTTGTACAATTTAGAATTTTCTTTCGCCTTAATGGAGACTGTAGAATGATGGCACATCATGTATATGACCATGCTCAAGCATATCCAGTTCGCCTGAAAATGTTAAAAACAAATTGTTTATTAGCAATTAGGGCTTGATGATTATGGAAGAAGTTCTCATTGTCAACCGTAAAGTAAGGCAGCCGTAAAATTATTGGCACTCCCTATACTTATATTCCATTTTAGCCCTCTAGGTTGGGAACTGGCCCTCGGTATTGCCGGTGGATAATTTGGCATCAGAGACTTCATCATCATCATATTAGCCTTAAGACGTCCACTGTTGGACATAAGCCTCCCCTAAATAGGTAGACCTCCAGTTGCATCGGTTGGAAGGTGCTTGCATCCAGCATAAAACGCGGTTTTAACCAGGCCATCCGTCCATCTCATTGGCGGACGCATTACGGACGGCTTGCCGATCCGCGTTCTCCATTCGAGAACTTTTCGACCCCTACGGCTAACTCTTCTCCGATCAGAGACTCGCCCGTTAGCAATTCTATTAAAAAAAACTTACAGTTAACACCAGGGCCACTGGCCCTACGAAGCTCATCACAAACAGCCGGTCAGTGGACAGCCAGCAATGCTGCGGCGTGCCGTAGCCTCCTGGGAAGGCCGCTGCTGACGCCAGCACCACCAGAGCGGGCGCCAAATACGCGCTTGCGCAGTACCAGCGGGCCCGGGGTCGCTCCGGCTCAAAGACTTCTACTAGCATCGCGTAGAGATGGAATCCTGAAAATGGTTAAGATTGTGTAGATTTTTCGTGAAAACGTTGGTGGTGTGGTATGTAAAATCCGTCTAGACGTTTACGCGTGAAAGAGAAGCATACCCACACACAGAAACTTTCACGGTTAGAAAATCAGTAGGATTAAATAGGTTTTGCAATCTGCTCCGAAATTATTTTATGTCCTTAACTAACCATCATTATTAGGAATTATAAAGAATCTCACTAAGGTGTTTCGACAATCTAGGTATCCATCCAACCCACTGCTGAGCACAGGCCTCTTCTTAGAATGAATGAACATAGAAATGTGCCGAAAACCATACGCTCTTACCAATTTGCTACAGAAGACACTGCTAAGGGTACTTTTAATCTGTCTTACCTTCAAGAAACATCCAAGCGAAGGCAGCCAGGAAGAAGTAATGCAGTAGACCAGCTATGATGCCGCAGAGAATCCGGTCCTGGGTCTGATCGATTCCCAGCATGAAGACTACTTCAGCAATGAGCAGACAGGCACAGAGGTTCTTATGGATGAGGACACGATCCGACTGAAAGGGTATGAATAAACACATTATTTATTGAAGAATAATACAATGATATAAATAAAGTAGAGGATCAGATAACTAAACATCTTATAGATTATGAAAGAAAATACCACGTCACCAACCTTCATATTCCTGAAGCACTGGAACACAATGATTGCAGCTAACAGTGCGACGGCAGAAATGGCGCATCCAATGAAGGTCAGTAACCTTAGAGCCATTTCATGCTTGGCTCCGATGGAAACGCCGTGGACATCCATGAGGATCGCGAAGTTGGTGAGATGGGAACAGGCGCAGCCTGTGTGGGTGCTGTTGGACCACTCAACGTGGCAACCTTCGGGAGACCAGCCGCTGTTAAGAGAATGTGTGCATTAGTTTATTCAATTGCAGTAAACGTAGAAAGAGAACCCGAAGCAATATAGTACTTAGTGTTAAACAATATTGTTGTATTGGATGCTTCAGTGTGTCGAGGATATTTAAGCATTAATAATAACAAAGTAATTAACGTTATTGTTAATCTTATTAATGATAGCACTAAAAGTAGAAAAGAATCCCTGGAATCAATTTTTTTAAATAATGACTAAAACTTTTAAATATTCAGTTTACAAAAAAGGCCAAGAAATGACTCCTGAATTGTACTAACTGCAAAGTATAGTCCCAGAAGACACAGGCTGGGTTCGTGACGTTCTCTGTCTTCAGATGTTTCATGGTCAGATGCACCATCTGTGAGAGCTGGATGTGCCGCCCATTACCCAGGCTGGCTGATATCACCTGTGAAAATGACAAATGCTTAAGGACAATTGTAATACGAACAAGATTAACACGATGAATAGCTGGAAACCCAATTTGAGACTTGGTTTCGTTCGACCGGGATCATATAACTAATAACTTCTTCTAAGTCGCTACACTGTCGACAGACACTTGAAATTAGAACTAATCTAGAGGGACAGAAATGGTTTTACGTTCTTGCCAGTCCAGATAAACACAATTTTTAGCCCGCTGCAGGACACATGCATGTTACAAAACAAATATACATAGCCCGAAAAAATAAAGAAGAGTATTTCCTAATCTCTATCCTTACCTTAGAATTCAAAACCCTGGTGATATTCCTCTTCTCCCGTTCCGAGTTGAGGCTGGTGGTGGAAGAAGAAGGGTCAGAGGAGAAGGCGGCGAACTGCGGACTCTTGCCAAAGGTTGGGGGCAGGATCTGCTCCAGACGGTCGAAGGCAAAGAACACGATGCGGACCAGGTCGTTTTGACGGTTATCTGAAAATGAAAGTTAGTTATGCAATTTAGTATTTTCCTTAGGAAGGGAAAGAATTTAGAGAATTCTTCAGTATTCCGTAGCCGAAGAGTCTAAATAATATCCTATTGCTGTCACTGAGATTTAACGGTGGTTGGAGCTAGTTTTCAAATTTTCGCATGAAACCTAACAGTTTTTTATTCGTTTAGAATCTTTCCGTAGAGGTGTTAGTAGTTTAGGCCTCGTGTCAGAGTAAAGCCGTGTAGTTATAGTCAAATTGCATACCTAGTAAAGCAGCTTTGGGAATGGTGATGGTGTCCTCAGAAGCTTTCCACTGCTCTTGAGCGATGATGGATGGAAACGTCTCGTCTTCCACGTTCTTTACTTCTAGTACCCTGACCGAAAGACCTGAAGATGAAAAAAATACGTTAAACAGCTGTTTAGATAAGGTTGCAATTGTCGTAATAGTCTATGAATCAGCACATGCGGTACAGAAAGCGGTAAAAAGAAACTTGGTAAAATCTGCTAATTTCAAAATTTTAAACTAATTCATGCAAATGGATCAAATGTTCGTAGAAGGTGTACTGTGTATTGTCTTTTTATTATGCTTGCTTATTTGAGACAACATGAATCAGTTTATGTTGAGGAGTTACTTCGGATATCATTTATGCTAACATATTTTGCGAGATCTTTTTTATCTCAGGGTTAAAAGCTGGCAAGAACTGGCCTAAGATAATGAAGCGTGGCGTAGTCTGGTGTTGGATATCAAGACACTTCGGGTCACTGCGCCCGGTAGTAAGTAAGTAGGTATCTTGCGATAGGCTACTTCAAATTTTTTTTATTGTGAGAGCGAGGGCACTCGAGCAAGCGGGTCATCTGATGGGAAACGAACACCACTGCCCATGAGTACCAACTCCTCTTTCTACAGTTACCATTACCGAACTATTGTTCACACTTACAAATATTCTTAACGATCTGCAGTATAGTCTTTTCCTTGGTGACGGCATCAGCCAATAGGAAGGCGTTTTCTTCGAGTTGAGTGAGCAGTGCGCTTGCGACACGGTTTTGAGCTTCCGCGCTCAGGTCTGCCCAGGACGCGCGCTGGCTTTCTTCTAGAAGGTTCGATCCTGAAGAAAATGGGAGAAGTGTTATAAAAAAACTAGGGTACCTAATACATCGTTAGCAACAAGAATATAATCAAAATAAAATCCGCAATAGCTAATAACCGTAATTAGTAGTATTTCATGTTTAAGTCCTAGCGGACGAGAAAGCTACACATACTTTACCAAGAAAATTTAACACCAAAAAATCGTAATGGTTTCTTCTCTCTGCAAGGTCGAAATCAATGTAACTTACCAGTCTTAATTACTCCAAGCAGCATATCAGTCACGATGGCCTCTCTCTGTTTCGGGTCTGGAAACGTCTGTACATTTTGCGACATGCGCTGTGCCAGCTTCTTCATTATACTTGTCGTCGTCATCATGTCACCGCCGTATAGCGTCTTTGATGATGTAACCTGTGGTTGTATTGACAAGAATGAAGATTATTTTGGGAATCAAGTAAAAAAAAAAACTGCGTAGATCCCTCTATCACTAATTTTGATGGTGTAAAGGCAGTCCTAATTCCATGTAAGACAATGTTACTATCTTAGTTTAAATCACCATGTTGATCAACATTAAGTATTAAAAACATATGGTCTTTGGAAAGTATCAGATGCAAGCTTACCTGTGCCAAGTCATTACTAATGCTGAGGAGTGACTCTCCTTCCCTCACTCTGGCTTCTAAGCTGTTCAGCCAAACGGATCGGCACTCGCTCAAATCTGGTGTCAGACCATGCCATTCTGGTAAAGCGTCGCCTGCAAAAATATCACCATTAGATACTTTATTATCACTATGAAATTTACATACTAATGAAGCGGAAATGGTTGAAGTTAACAAAATAGCACAAAGGTGAATTTAAAACTCACTGTATGTAAGATCAGGACTAGAGACTGGGTTCAGACTTGAAGCTAGTGCATCAGGTAAATTAACGCTGCGATAGTCTATCATATGTTCAGCAGAATCTCCGTCACGACCTGCAATGTCATCATCATCATCATCAATAAACAAAATGAAGTCATTGCGATCATTTTCCAGAACTATAAAGGGGTCTGGCATGAATTAGCTCTAGAAACTTTCAAATTCTCCTCAATATGCGAGTTACTGTGTTTTACATACCTTTGAGTAAGGCTTCAGAGCCAAGCCTTCTCATGAGCTGCAGGTGCCTATCACTAGGCTCTAGTCCCAGGTCGTGGTAATTCTCTCCAGATTGTAGACCAGCTCCTCGTCTTCGCGGCCGATCTTCTTCAGTATGATGAATAGGCGTCAGAGTGCATCTAAAAGCAATATATAAATTTTAAGGAGTGATTGAAAAGTACGCCACCGGCTAATATTACAAAAACCGGTCGATTTCTATTTTTCTGATGAGGCCTCTTATTTGAGCACGAAACGCATCGAGGCTTAGCTTGATCGTGTCATTTTATATAAGACGGAAAACCAACAACACTTGGTCGCTGGTAGCTATTTTCTCGTGTCTTTTTAGATCAGCAAAGTTTGGGTTCAGCTGATTGATTCTTCGCGTCTTTTAGAGAAAGGTTTAGAAAAAAGTGTAACACTTACTTCCATCTAGCAAGTCCAGTGGCGCCACCAGGGCATGGTTGGACTGCGTAAGTGCCAGCCAGTGTCCAGTTCCAATGAAGACCTCGAGCGTTTACTTGGGGACAATAAGGCCTCCATCCAAGGTTGGGTGTAGCAATGGTAGCTGTAAAAGGAGTGGGATTATTAATAAGGCTTATTGTATGATCCTAAATACATCAAAAGTAATGGAATGTCATTTATGTGACGGGTAACTGCGTAAGTTGGTCAGTGAAATAAGTACATCAGATGATGCTGCAAAATTATATTTAAATGAACTTCAGTATAGTTCGTAGCCAACTTAAAGAAGTCCAAGATTTTTATGTTGATCCCTTTCCTATTGATTCTTCAATGAAATGGAATTGATAAGTAAAAAAAACAACTTACAGAATCTCTTACCAAATAGGTCATCAACAGGATCTAGATCTGGTAGAGGATTATCTTTAGGCGGATCATGAACGGATGCTGTCGAATCTGAATCATCATCTTTAACTGGCCAGTGAGGATTTTCATCTGTAACAACTGTTGGAAAGTACACAGTTATAAATGAGACAGTCTAATATTCTTTTAGAAAAAACGAATAACATTGACACTAAAATTGCAGCAGTCGCTTAGTCCTTGAAAAACACAATGTTTTATTTAAGAAAATGATTATCAAATTACACTTATATGGCTCAATTTCTAAGCATAAGAAGACAAGATTATTGTTTAAACAACAATCCATGAATGAGACAACATTTTATTACGCTATCTGATATTAAAGTAAAGTTTTAGATACCATCATCCTCCTTTTCTTTGCTAGGTTTGTCATTCCTCGGCCGGTTCTCTGGTTCCACAGCCTTCGGGATTTCTTCTGGCACCTCGGGTAAACTATCCTTTGGCGGCTGCTGAGGCTCTCTCTCTGACGATGAGTCTGGTTGCCGTGTTGTGGTCTTCTGGGAAATTTATAGTAGTAAATACTTCTTCATTTGCAAGTTATTTTGTACGATGTGTTTTATAATCAATAAATTAATTTTTATCAAGATAGATGGTTAAATGGTATCTATAAACAGATGAATGGTGATGTTATTTAAATATTTTTTATATACTATCTACTAATCTCTGCTTAGTGCTAATAGTCTAGATTGGAAGACAGCTCAATTTACCCTCCTATAAAATGTAGTTAAAAATTAGTGGACCACAATGAATGCATTAGGCGTACCTTCTTTGCAAAAAAAAAGAAAAACCTCTCGGTTTGAGCATACCGACTGCGCCAATAAAATCTCAGAAATAGTATATCTCACCTTAGATGCAACATCTCCTAACTTGACTTCAGGTGGTAGCGTGATATGCGGCCTGAACGTTGGTGGTGTAATGACTGTTGGCTTCTTCCTTTCATTTTGTTGGGTCTGGACTGGACTTTTTGGTATGGGTGGATTTGTCGACCTCCACACGGTGGGCTGCGATGTGATCAGCCAAGGCGGTGATGGTCGATTTGTTGTGCTGGTCGTTGATGCTGGAAGGAAACAAGTTTACAGGTTATCGCAGAGCTCACGATGTACTAGTTATCCACCGTTATTGGTTGGACTGGTTAATACCAATTAAAGTGCAGTTGGGTAGGGTCCATCCATAGGTTCGGTTGCATGGAGCACACTTCCTACCGAAGCAACTGGAGGTCTATGGGAGAGGCATGTCCAAGGATGAACGTCCTACGGGTGATATGATGCTAACGATGATGATGGGCGGCGTATTTCGCATTTATTAGTTACTTGGAAAGTAAAGACAAAATGTATGTTGTGGAAAAGAGAACATACTTAATCCAGAAAAAAAACTTATAGTAAAAGAGTAAGTATAACATCAAAATTACAAAGGTTGATGTAAAGATATTTAATGTTGTCAAAAAATCTTTGTTATCAGTTATGTACTTAGCCGTTGAAGTGATCAAAAATAATGATCTAAAAACTCTTTATTTAGGTAATGTGGTAACTTACCAGGCACACACTGGTAATGCGCCTCCAAGTACTTGAGCGTGTTCGGGCACGGGTCACCGAACATGCTCGTGCTCGCCAATATACTGCAGTTTTGGTGCATACTACATCTGCAAATATAATAAAAACACATTATGTTGGCGTAGATATACTACAATCCGGTCATTGCGGAACTTAACCACTCATGTTAAATTTTTGGAAACATTTGTACCGCCAACGTTTCTAGGTTGAAGAGCCTGCTATTTTCTTTAAGAAAAGGAAGTTCACGTGTAATTCTATTTTTGTTACGGGTATCCATGAGCGGTTTCTTCCGTCAGATGAGCTATCTGCTGGATTGCACCCCACAACAGGTTCAAATACTTCAAGAGATGTACATCTATCTAGTAAACAGTTGGTAGATTAGATACTGTTGCTAACTGACATGCACAGCCTTAACCACCGAAGATTAGAAATTTGGTAGGCATAATAACCTACCTGTCATAAATACCGTAGAGAGGACCGTTACAATATTCTCTTCTAAATACGTCTTTGTGAACAAGTTTTTACGTAACTAAATATGTTTCGCGCTGTTAGCTGTCTAGTTAGTAGTTTATTGGCATGACCACCTCAAAATAAAGCCTACTTCAATCAATTCAGAACGAGTTTTTAATGTTTACTTTTTTCATCTCATTTTTCTCATCAATTTAAACCTCATCATCCTAAACGTTCCCGTTTTTAAACGGCCCCTGTCCGTGTTAGCATTAGAAACATCAATTTGCCAGTCATTTGCATTTTGCATGTTGGCAGCACGCATGTCTTTATTGGCAATCTCGGGGGCTAACCCAATAAACTTGCTGTCGGGGTGTTTCGTTTTGGGAAATTTTCACACTTTCCGGTTTGATGTTAGCCTAATGGTTAGCTCAGATGAGTAGAAAATTAGGGCGTTTTAGTAAACTGAATTGGAAGTGTATGTGACACATATTTTGTACTCGTATGATAGTTAGGTCAACTTCGATATAAGATGGACTTAGTTTTCATAGCGTCATATCCCAGCTTAACACGGGTGTAATTAAAAAAAAAGCAATGACATAAATTCTAATTTAAAACCACACCAAACTCCATTGCGTATTTAGTTACTTATTTTATCCATTATCAAATTATCGGGAATAAAAGAGAAAGTGCTACAAAAAGTCAATGAACCTTACAGTTATAATTACCAGAAAATGTTTCTAGAAGTATCTCCACGTTTGGGCCACTTTTGCTGCAATGGCTCTAGAACTTCGAACTGTGCAATTTTGTAAATATTTTGCGTTCAAGGTTTCCGAATTGGTAGTACATAAATTTATGAATGAAAATCACGAAAGTAGAAACATTATAATTTCACGTCTCTCTATAATTACCTATGTTAAAAAAAAATGCAAAAATATTGTACCAACTAACGACCTTTGTCTCGGCGAAAAAGTAGCCAAATGTCTTTGTTCCCCTAGCACGCCGTAACTACTGAACTGATTATGACAAATGTAGTGAAAAGAATAACACTATCATGGGGTGAATTTTCAAAACAAATACAATATGACTGTCGTAAAACTTAATGCGAAAAATATCGATTTATTAAAACTCCGACGTATTTCAGTTTTGCATGTACCTACAAAGAAGTGGGAAGAACAATTTTGCTAAGTAAATTCTAGTTTATGATATGAGAAGCGTGACTAAGATATTTCTTCGCATGCAACTCCTCTGAGTTTAATACACACAACCTCACAACCGTATCGTAATAGTTTTTTGAATCGTTTAATTTTTGTAGTTTTGCATTGAATATAAATCATCATACGTCATAAAAAATACCATCGTAATCTACGTTTACAATTGAGCAGATTCCTGGTTAAAAAAAAACATTTTTTTTTATTCAGTTAGATTACCAAAAAATATCGGACACTTATTTTTGCTTTTGTCAATCGAACAAAAAATCACCTTACCTTTAAACGAGCACTGGGAAAACGCTTGTTATCGAGTTTTCGCACGAGCGAAGCTCGGTCGCCCAGGTATTTTTTTTTATTGACAAAAGTAAAAATACATGTCCGATATTTTTTTTAAATTTGACGTACTTATAATATTTTTAGTTTTTAGGGTTCAAGCCTATTGCGAATATTGCCATAGGACTAGCAGCTTTGCTGTATAGTTCACCTACTTTTATTTTGACTTTAAGGGCCTGTTTCACCACTCATTGATACATTTTGTGACATATAAATGTGACGCCGTCTATTAGGACAAAAAAAAACTTTTATTTGGAACTGTAACAATTTGGTACATTACAAAAATGAAAAACGATGTCACCCGCAGAAGTTAAAAACTGTGTCGCAGGTAGCAACGCCCCCCTCCGTAAACAGTCACTAAGTTCCAAAAATAATACAGGAACTATAACTATCTAAAATTTAATTACACTAAAGAAAATATATACAACCTCCTGCGACCCACCATACAACAAAAATTGACATCGAAATTTAAAACCTAATGTCTCACAGATAAAGTTGAACTCACAGATAAAACAAACAGAGACGTGGTTAAGATCGCGGGATCGCGGTGGATGCGGAAAGCACAAGACCGGCCTGAGTGAAGAGCCTTAGGGGAGGCCTATGTCCAGCAGTGGACGTCTTTCGGCTGACATGATGAAACAGAGACGGCAGCACAGATATCCGTCACATAAAATTAATCAATGAAATGAATGGTGAAAGACGGGGTAAGTTTCTTACCTGCTATGTAAAACCCGTAAGCTCCTCGTGGACATACAGTTGACGCTCCAGTCCGTGTTCCCATGATCATTGCAGATGGTGATGGAGAACCGCCCATAGTTGGCTCTGATGAGGTGGATGACCGAGCCTTCGCCACAGCCTATCTTCAGGGTCTTGCCTTCGCACGCGTATGCTGTCTCGTACCGAGGCTCTGTGAACAAAAGAGATGGTTAGAAGGCTGTTATTTTATAAACTGTCAGATTGATGGACAAGATACCTTTTATCTACAAAATTAACCATCATGAATTGAATTCCGCATTTATAATTGGGCCGTTTCTTTTTGGTATAAAAATAATATTAGATTTAGCCCGTCAGTAACACTGTCAGAAAATATAGGAGATTTATTTTATGTTTTGACAAGGTCGTTCCATTTTTTGTAAAAAAAAATATTTTTTTCATGATTTTTGTGATTTGTAGCCAAAGGCATCTCACAACGATTCCATTAAGCCCAAACACGGCAAAGTTATATTATTTTATAACAGGGTACCAGACCCACGGTCTTCTTCATCAGGCCCAGTTCACCAAATGATACTTTCTGAATGTAAATACTTGACTTGGTGTGAAAAATGCCAAAATCGCTATAGATATGCTTATAAAATTTGAGGGTTGCCTTCGATTTCTCTAAGGTCCTGATTTGGTGACAATTGGATCACCTCAGAAGTATGTCCTTTAGAACACAAAAATATTTTTTATGTTCGGCCCACAATTGGTGGAGTTATCGCGTAACAAACATACAAAAAAAAGCATACAGAGGAATTCACAACCTCCTCCTTTTTTGAAGTCGGTTGAAAAGTGTTACACCGTTACGTTACGAGAAAAGTTAACTGGCTATAATTATCTTCATCGTTATTTGTTTAATTGACAAAAAAAACAAAATACGTGTCTGATTATTTACTGACACTAGCCTAATGCTAAAAGAAAACCGAAAGAGTGCGGACAATAATTGAACGAGAGACGAAAAGTAGAGACACTCGTTCTCAAAAGAAATAAAATGGATGACATTTTTATTTCTCAAGGTTCCAACGGAAGACCAGCGTCGGCCGCAAGGTTGACATCATGCTGAGTTGGGACCATTTCGTGACAAAATTTGTCTCGATTTCCGTTTTTCTTTTTCTTTAATTTATTGGATCAATCAAGCGTTACTTTGCGGGTTATATATTTTTTTTTTTTGTAAAATGTTGTTTCTTTCTTCTTTCTTATTTTACAAGCTTTTATTTAGTTTCACCTGTCCCGTTGTGTGGCTGTCTGTCTGTCTGTAATTGAATCTTGCAAGTTAAATTTGACCAACTTCTAGTAGTTGTATTGACTTGAAATTTGGTATTCTTATGTAAATTGCGTGACAATACAATAATCTGGTAGTGGCATTCTGGTAGTTCGGCCAGGATCGTCTTCACAGGACGGAACTCTTCAACGGTTAATGTTATCGACTGGAAATTTGGTATGCAAATGTAGTTTGGGTGGCAATACAAGTACAGTCAACAAGAAGTACAGTCGGCAGAAAAAGCTTGTACAATTTTTTTTTACCAAAAACTTTTTATTTCTTTACTAGTTCTGCGATCCCTTGGAAAATAAATTGCGAAATAGAATCCGCTGCAACGTTGTATGTTACCCCTGCCTATTACAAGTTATGACGTAGCAAAAACGCGTAAACGATCTGTCAGTGCCACCATTAATTTGGTCAGATTTATTATTCGAGAAACTCACAATATGCACCCCCGCTACTCCGGCATCCCGTCTACGCAAGTTGCAGCAAATGGAAATCTTATTGATGCTTCCACTGCGTGCCAAATACGGGCGAAACTTGAAGCTGACCGTAATAACGCGTCGTTATACAATGCGCATTTGTTTCGACTCAATATTAAGATTGCGCTAGTATTCTCAATTGATGAATCGTTCTGAAATTGATTGTGGAAAGCTGAGTCGTCAGTTTTTTCCTTTTGTCTCGGTTCCAGTGCTTGATATTAGACCTGTAAATGGATTCTGAACGTTGTTACGTTCGATGTTTAATTGGATTATTCGAGGGTAGATAAGGAGGGTGCTTGACCCCGAAGGTAATCCATGAGGACACGGCCATCGATCAAAAAGAACAATAGAATCGATTGTTTTGCTAGCGTTATTAAATAATCATAAGGGGAGACTAGCAGAATATGGACGCATACCTCTAATATAATTATTTGGTATGATAAGAATGGTAATAAAATCAGTATTTATAATGATAAAATTTCTATAAACAAGTTAGGTTACGTTGAGTTTTTTTAAATGTACCATCAAATATTTCTTTATGGAAGATACACAATGAATAAATTTTATACATTTTATCAAACTGAAGAGTTGATAATTTGAATGCTTATTTGGATACTTTTAAATGGATGCAGACTGCTTCCAACCGAAGCAACTGGAGGTCTGTAGGGAGGTCTGGAGGGAGGGGAGTTTTTTGACATTCATAAGTGCTTGTTATAGCCTAAATTGAATAAAGATATTTTGACTTTGACTTTGACTTTAAGGCCTCTACGTCCAACAGCAGACGACCTACGGCTGAGATGATGATGATATAGACAGAAAGCTTTTCTGGTGATAATAACGACATGGAAAACCAACTAGCCAGATGCTAAAACGTCACATAATATAAGTTATACAAAATGGGTATTTACAATAAGCTAGGGGGTAAAGAAACAATAATGGCCACTTAAATTCTCGACCGTCATTGTTCTAGAGATTTCCAATAACCAGTGCAGCGCTTTATCGCGTAAGAGGCAATGTAACAATTGTACTTTTATCCGAGACAAAAGTGCATGGTAAATCATCTAGCAACGTTAAATATTTTTCAGCGATGCCAATTCGTATGGAAACTTACGGAAATTCGTATGGAAATTCGTATGGAAAATTACGGGATTACGAGAGATCTAATGACCTATGAGATTGGCTCGTTATAGAGAGTATTTTATTTTAACATACAATCATACAAACATACAAACACACACACTTTCGCATTTATAATATTTCAGCCGACGGTTGGGTGAGTATCGAAAATACAAACTGAAACATAGATGCACAGAAAAACCAGAAAAGAAACAAAACAAGCTGAGATATGTGGTGCATAGGAGAAAATTGTGTCTGTACTCCTGTCTATTGGTGGTGTAGTGGTATAGCACGCAGCACGGAATGCTGAGGACCTGGGTTCGATTCCCAGGGCTGGTCTCTTTTTCTGGTTTTTCTGTGCACCTATGTTTCAGTTTGTATTTTCGATATGGATTTTGCGGGATGACCGTAGAAGTAACAAAATTTGGAGTTGAAATAAAAAATACAAAAAGACTCCAAGAACCAATCTTAGGTTGGGTGAGTCAAATTTGAATGAACGCCCGTAAGGGTGGTTATAGATTTTACATCAGAATTTTTAATTCAATGCTTGCAGCATGCTTGTTTATCGTCTTTAGTATAGAAAAATAGTCATGACGGCACAGTCACCAGTACCAATGTCCGAAACAGCCCGAATAGCCTGCTACAAAGCGTGTATCGTTGATATAGCCTCAAATTGTAACCAGCCGTAGATTTAAGTGCTGTAAACCGATATTAAAAGAAATTGTTAGATTAGAATTAACTACTAGAGCAGGGATGGGGAAACTGCGGCCATCACCGGCCCGCGAAGGCTTGAAATCCGGCCTGCGACCATCAAACAAAAATCAAGAGAAGACTTCGTATTGTTACAAAATTTCAATCTCATTGGCGAAGGCCAAATAAGTGTTTCAGAAAATACATATCAATATTTTTGTTTCAGTAAATAACATAGCCAAAAATGCAACAATATATTTCGTCAGTATATATTGGCACGCGCAGGGAAAAGTTCCCCATCCCTGTACTAGAGCGTAATCAATTTTTGAATTTTTTTGAGCGGCAATGTAATGCGTAGGTATAATAATTTGGTACCTACGAGAGAAGCGTTCTGTCACAGAATATATAATAGTACTAACGTACAGAATGGCCACGCTCCGCCCGCACCGGTTCGAGTTACCCCACCTTTCAAGCGCAGATTGCAGGAAAACCGCAGGAAAGCAGTCGGGTGCGCGACGCGATGTATGTCGGCCGCACGGCACTAAGTTCGGGAGCAATAATTTTGCGAAATCGTAACGGTAACCTACCTACTTCCTTTTTCTAAATAAATAGTGATTTCTGAAATTAACGCGATTAATACATGAAATAACTACCTACCGAATAATTATTTTAAGTTTGTAGACGTATATCTATTGTAATTGAAAATAATAATGCTTAAAATACGCAGACAGACACATTTTAAGTAGGTTTAAATAAATCGAGGATATTCTGGCAGAACCGGATAAGTGCACAATATTTATTTTTTATACGGTTTTGTTAGATAAATAAAGCAGAAAACATTGAGTATGCCTATGTATGTAACTTAAAAAAAATTGCACTTATTCTATTTTGCTAGAATACCCTCGAAATAGGTAAGATTAACGATAACATTTATTTGCACATATCTAAGCCATACCTACATATGAGTACCTTTAAATGTCATTGGTAGCATTTATAGTATTATACGGTTTTGCAATAGTCAGCCCTGTGCAGCTTACGTACACATTGACGCGTGTACAGACGTCGTCGTGCCTATGTAGATTCAAGAACGCGTATTTTGTACGGCGTGGCCGCCCTGTGGTTCTGTGACAGCTGTCAGGTTAACAAGTGCGGCGTTTTGAATAAAAACCAAGCAGTATCACGTAGTGATACATTGCGTGCTAAATGCTAATTTATGTTATAAGGAAAATAAGTCTACATTTTTTACTAAAACATAATAAAGTGTGATTATTAGGGCCATCACTAACTACCCTTGAAGTTTGAGGTTGTATCAAACATACACGCTCGGCTGTAGAATAGACCACAAAAAAAAACGTAAATATTTTCAGCTTGCAACAATCGTATGGAGACCGGACTATTAATCAAAAAGCACCGGACCGGTTTAATTCCGGCAGATTAACGATAAGCCGCGCCCAACTTGTTATTATAACTTGAAACATTGCTTAAAACTCATAAATGGTACGAAACAATAGCGACAAAATTAAATTTTGCAAATTAATTTAAGGTACTGTTCATTCGTGACAGGTGAGTAATTTTCGCTTTCCAATTTCTTCGCATTGTTGTTGCGTAGTTGACAATATTTTCAGTGTTTCTATGTAACCTTTTTAGCAACGGTTCTAGAACAGTGCCGTGCCCGGTTTTGGAATAGGAATAGGACGGACCAATCTCTTCCCGTGGCTGTCGTAAAAGGCCACTAGATCTGACGTGAGAGAGGGCAACAGTGCTCTCTAATGCCAATTAACACTACAGTTACACACAACATTCAGGACATCAATTTCTTCAAACTAAGTAAGTAATAGTAATAGAAAACAAATTTACTAGTGTATCCATTGACATCTTTGTAAGACTGCATGTTTCTTAAACCAAAACGGCGCACAAAAACAGTTCACAGCGCGGTTTTGTGAACAGTTCACTACAGCCTGTTGACGTCCGTGACGGGGGTTGTGTCAAAGTAGGTACTTAATATTGATGATTGATGCGCCGCGCGTTTTGTTCCAAACAGCCAGTCTAGTGCCGTAAGGTACATATATGTCGATGAGTGTATCTGATATTATTGTAATGATATATTTTGCGTAAATGTGGCCATAAAAAGTATTAAAATTTTCGTAAAGACGAATATTCGTTGTATTGGAGCGGACTGAAAATATTATTAACAGAGGATAAAGCAAACATATCTTGGTTTTACGTGCAGTTATAATCATGAAAAACAAAAATTATTGCCAAATACTTTAATTTATATAAGATAAAATGTCCTAGTGTTTGACACGGTTAATGCCCAATAGATGGCACCAAGTTTTCATCTTTATTAAAGATGACAACTATTGCTACAGTGACTATCACTCGGACGTCTACCTCACTGATTAAAATTTACAAGAATACGCGGAACCAAACGTTTATAATGGTACCCGAAGTCTTATGATTATACACTATAATCAATATCTTAAAATAACCCCACTAAAACCGTCTCCAATTTTGACAATTCAAGGCATTTATTGAATTAGATATGACAGTCGCTAAACGGTCTTTTAAACGTAAAATTAAGAAGTCCTTGTCGCTGTAATTATCTTTAAATTACAGGTAAGGCTTGTTGGTTGACACGCGTGAAGCTCGTTATTGGTTTTAATATGCTTATTATACAGTAAATAAAGATACTCGTGGGGTTAGTCTTTCTAGAACTTATATTGTTTCCCTTGAGATTAGGTCAAAACTGAACGGTAAAACTGAGAACACAGATCAAAGATTTAGAACTTTAGATATGCCTCCGCAGTGAAAAAATGTAGTAACATTAGACGCAACGGCGCGGCACTGAGAATGAAGTGAAATCTCTTTCTGTCTTACGGTCACTGCCAATACTACTTTCTCTGTCATGATTCAAAATAGTTTGACACATTTCGGCGGTAGAACCTACTCCTAAGTAGCAAATTAAGAAAACTCAGCCCATAGACAACTGCAACACCAAAAGAATTGCAGATCGGGATTGATTTACTGTTCGTAATACAGCGTATTCTGTTTATCTGACAAAAATTCAGTACCTTAATAACATCGATTTCTAGGTCATATTGGTCGTTTATAAATCATATAAAAATCTAGCAAATTACTAACCTAGTGAAACAAACCATAATGCAGCGACTAGCACGCAAAACTGCACTTTGCGCCGATATTAAAGATTACGTAAAAATGTAATTTAAATTACTTAAAAAAACAAGCAAAATTGCTGGTCATGTTAGGGTAGATGTATTTATGAAAGATGTCCAACCAGTTATTATAGAGGGTAGAAAAACAATTTGCGAGGTGTTTTCGAAGGGCTGGGGGCCTAATGGAAGGTTTGCTAACGGAATATGAAAGGATAGCCGAGTGTTACTAAATATAGATTTATTATGTAGGTTTATGTCGTACCTATAAATATCTAAGTGTGTGTTTACTTACGTTAAAATAACTAGTGGCATTGGATACAAATGTACTTAAATTTTTAAAGTTTTTACTTTGCAAATTTTATAATGTAAGTATGCAAGTCGACGTTATGAAAGTTGTGGCCAACCGTTGGATGCTAGTAAATAAGTAGGTAAGTTGTCATTTATTGTGGCGTTATAAGGTAGTCTTTATTAAAGAATGGATGGTCTTGAAGTTAAATTATTTCTTTAGCTAAGCAATGCAATGTACTTATTTACTGACGCATTCGTAAATAAATATGCACTAAAAAGGTAAACTTTGTAATGCATGCATGCATGTGGCTGATGTCGATTGCACGACCACGTAATAATATCCTTTGATCAGTGGAACCGTATCATAAATATACGGTTTATCGCAAATAAATATTGCAACAAAATAAACACGTAACTCGAAAAACAATTTTATCGTCCATAAAACACGAAATAAACGTAACCCAAATGAAATTCGGGTTATAAAGTGTTAATCCTTTTGAATTCCTAATGGACTAATGGATAGAAATGAAAAAATATATAATTATTGTCGAGTGTACTACTATGTCAAATATTAGGCCACAAGTCAAACCACTAAGATAGCACATTTATTTAGCTATATTGTTTACCTGCATTGAGGCCGAAACGTCGATGTAATTCGAGGTCGAGTTATCTATGAGTGAAAATAGCGAAGTTTAAAACAATAAGGTACGTACGAGTGCTCGTCACTGTCCCAATAATTGTCATTTTTAATTTTACGCCATTGGCAATAGAAGTGACAGCAGGGTGTCATCTATTGGGCATTAAGGTGCCGAGCACGCTGGCATTTACCTTGCATCGGTTTGACTTACAGTTTAGTACAGATATTTGATATGATATGTGGTTGTTGTGTAATATTAATATTATTTGTATTGTAGGTATTATAGCTTCTGTGAAACTGCAAAACAGTCAACAAAGAGTACAGTCATCACAAAATTTCGCTTCTGCTGCCGAATAAAACACCTGTTAAACCTGACACATACTCTTAAATAAATCGTCACCAAAATCTAAAAAGCTTCGATTTATGGAAACCTATAACGGCAACCGGGAGACATAAATTATAACGGTACGGCGCCGGATTGGATACCGCCTTTTTATAGTGCATTTTACGACGTTCAGGATACGGCCACTTGACACTTCAGGTTGCGAGGTGCTTCTTGATTTGGAGAACACGGCTTTATTTGATTTAGTGGCGCTGTGAATGGGAGCTTACCCTTGCTGAGACATCGAAAAAAGACTGGATAATTGTCAAGAAAACTTTTAATAGACGAACAATAACATATAGGTAAGTACGTAAATAATTCGGATAGGTACAGCAGATGGTTGGTTTCGTTGTAAATGTTTTTCATCGAAGTTTTTAATTCAAGATGTAAGTAGTTACGCTTTTTTGCAGTAAATTTTAAAAAAGATGTAGTTGCGCCATTTTTGCAGTACTTAAGTATCTATTAAAAAATGTTCATTGAAACTAATGCAACTATTTGCTCAGATAGTCTGAATTAATTTTGAAACATTTTTGTCAATATTATAATGGGACACAAGCGCCATTCGATAATGTCACCTTATAAAAAATTCAGTGCTATTTTATAAACTTTTATTTAACTTGGCTTGTTACTTCAGGTTAAATCTTGGAAGTGAAATTCGACACCCTTCGAAAAAACTTAAAACTTAACTTTGCTAACCTTAAGTAAGCAAAAAAACTTAAATTAAAAAAGGAACATTAAAAAAGTGTTTTTTTTTTTCAAGTTGGATTAGATAAACTGACGTCAATATTTAAAAAAATATAGTACCAATTTGGTTTCCAAATG
Organism: Choristoneura fumiferana; assembly: GCF_025370935.1. NCBI lineage: Eukaryota > Metazoa > Arthropoda > Insecta > Lepidoptera > Tortricidae > Choristoneura > Choristoneura fumiferana. The sequence goes on along the minus strand of NC_133490.1, from coordinate 7,416,696 downwards.
ATAAATAACGCTTCGCTAACTTCGCTAACAATAATTCCATTTACTAAAACGGAATTAAAAATGTCATTCTACACGTATCTTTTATCAGGATGGAAATAAAACTGGCATTTTCGGACGGTAAATACGTCCCAGCGATTTAATTATGCGAATTTGCATATTACCCGCCAAAAACTCCGACAAACGTCCAGTAACCGGAGTTTTACCCTACCTTCTGATTTGTTAAGCCCTTTTTTACGAGTTGCGCAAAAGTTTTTGTTTCACAAAACGTACGTAACTGAGTTATTCAAATTTTTAATCACATTACCAACGCCGGGCGGGGTTGCGTGTAATTTTAAATCAATGCCTCTTATTGATTAGTCAAAAGTATTTTGGTGTTAGGAAATCGTTTTTTTTTTTCAAATCTATTTTATTTAAAATTTGAAACTATGAATATCGATCAATGTATGATAAATACTTGTGAACTAATTCATAAATTTTATAATTTATTAATATGTATTGGTAGTGTTAAATTACGGTGATTAACATTAGAAAGCCAACGCTACAGCGCAGCGTCGGCGAGATTGCCAATTCTATAAAAAATACTAAGTCAGATTTCATGTGCGATCTGTATTTTAGTATTTTTTCTAGGCAAGACAAAAACTTAATATTTAAGCATGTGTCATTATTTTTCGGCGTAACATTGAATTATAATAAGAATTAAAAAGGCGAATTGCGTATGAAGGATACAGGATTTACACGGTCATTAGACGGAAAACAAACTTTAAATCTGAATCTGCAACAGTGAATGCTACCAAAAAAAAATACATTTCAACGACACCGAAAATTACTAAGCCCGTCTCAGTCAGAACGAGTTCGTATTCTAAACAGTCTTAAATTTAGACTGAACTCTACTTGCGTTGAATTTTGCTTACGTTTACGCCGAGTCCGTTTTATCGTACGCGTTTGTCCATTTTATCATATGGCTCCCTGTATACAATGTGTTATCTTTGTCCGTTTGGTTCCGCTTTGTAACTTTTTGTTAACATTTTTTTAAAGATTTATTCTTTTGTTTGTTTTAGGATTTCGTTATAGAGCCACGTTTTTTGACGTGAAGAATAAAGTTTCTGCTTTATTCTAAGACATCAACTATTCCAAATTTAAAATAAAGAACCGAACCGTAAATTTACTGGCCAGTACGAACGTCCCCGTCTCGTGGTCGATTCTGAGTCGAGCGAGTTTACCGCTGCTTTTACGAGCTCCAGAATCGACTAGGATTTGTTCAGATTCTAGATTTTTAGGAAGTTAAGGTTGAAATGCGGTGCACTGATATTAAGGTGAAGTTTGAGGTTGTATTAATAAAACTAGCTTGTAGAAAGAAGGAGTTTCAAGTAAAGTGATTTCGTAAAGTTTTTTTTGTTGTAGAGATACAATTACTATTTTAACTGTGTATAAATTTCAACCTCTTTGTATATGGAAATGCTGTAAAAATCCGATTGTGTCTTGAATGGAAAATAAAGCGAATCACTAACTATGATTTTATTTTAAAACACGAAAAAATGCTTTATCTGCACAATGTCGTAATGAAATCTCCAAAAATAAAACATCTATTAACTGTACTGTCACACAGAACTCACAGTTGTTATTAATCTACAGTAATGTCACGTCTCTAATCCACTCGTTATCCCAATAATTGTCTCATATGAAAAATAACTATCGGCCCACTGGACATTTATAACTTATAATCTACGCGACACACGAAAACCGATCCTATAACAACCGCAATACCGTTGAATTTTATCCCTTTTACCCACAATGGAGTAGTAGAAAAGTCGCACACGAAAATGTATCTATGATTTTGGAAATAAGAGCTATAACGGAAACTATAGGGTGTAGTAAAGTGCAGTTCACACATACATAGTAGAAGTATACAGGGTGCACGAAAGAGCGCCCTTGGGTGTTTTTTTAACAGTTTTCGAGGATATATGCACCCCAAGTCACGTATCGTATGAAGTAGCATCCTGTTAAAGCGGTTTCATTTTTCTTTCCCATCCGTCCGGAATGAAGAGAAAAAGGTGAACTGTGTTGTTTTTTAGTACGGATTGTATAGGCATCTTACAAAAAAAAATGCAATTGCCTCAAACTGATTTCTAATTAACGTCTGCAACTAAACTGTAATCCACTAAGAGTTTAAATGCTGACGTATGTTGGTGAACATTTTTTGAATTTTGTTTAAATAATCGTGTAACAAAACAACATTATTACAAATAAACAACACGAAGTATAAACATACGTAAACAAGTATTAACCTACGTAAAGTAAACACACGTTATATGTATACTCACAAAATAACCAAAAAGCCTTGTTTCTATAAAAACACAATAATTTCGGCTTATTTACTTGTGATATGTGATTATATGAATTCATTTGTATTGTATTTAATTTCATTCATTGTATGTATTTCATTTGACAAGTGCATTACACGTAACCGTGAACCACGTGCCGTGCATATTGTCATTTTTTATGTTAATGATTAGCTATTTAAGCCACAGACACAGCACGGTGCCTGCTTTTTTTAATTTTAAAACGCGGGCGTTATAAAAAAAAATGTACCTACCCCTTCTTATTTTTTTAAAATTTTGGGAAAAATTGTTTTTCTTACTCACAATATTTAGAACACAATTGACTCTGATAGTTTAAAAAAATCACGTTTTGTAACGTTGTTTCATACACTCAGTATGGGCGTGAGAAAACTGACTCATCGAATTTTGTATGAAAAATTAAATAAATTTTGAAAGAAGGTTAACTTTTTTTTTGAAGGGTACACTTTTTTTTAAAACGCCCGCCATTAAAATATCTAACTCTTTTAATATACGTAATATCATAGGTTTCAAAATGATGAATGATTCTGTACTAAGCTCTATGGCATTCATTTTATATCTGGCCAGTAAATTTTAAAAGAAATATTTACGAAAAAAAATAAGACCTTTTTAAATCGCCTAACGTCCAAACCGGCCAGTACCTACCTCGCTTCTAAATAATCCCTCCACGTAGCACAACCCTAAACTGCAGCATGATTTACTCTCTCCGATACGGAGCGGGGGTGCGAATTGCTAGGGTTGTCAAATAAGATTTTTTCCTCAATCGAGGAGGGCCGGAGGGCTCACGTCCGGTCATACAATTTGTGATATAAGGCGTGTTTGGTGTGAGGGAAGAGAGTTCTGAGAGATACAATTTTTTTTCAATACGTAAAATTGGGAATTCTTTTCTGTTTCTATGTGTTTTCAATAAAGTTTGACTCGTCTGCAGTGATCGGATTGACTTGAAATTTGGTATACAAAAATTAAAATCAGCAAAAACAACTAGAATCAAATATTTTTTTACTCAAACTTCTCGTTAGTACTGCGTATCTGACTTCTATGCGTTTCTAATCTAGTTTGATTTAGAAAAAATAATAATATACTACAGTTTGATTAGGTATGAGAGGTCGCGGAAAAGAGTAAAATTGACAGCATTTTTTTAATTAAGTTACCTGCATAGCTTAATTAGCAATAAACAATTTTCCTTTTTCTTATCGTCTACTCGATCATTCTTAGTATATCTATTGTCCTTCCGTTGTTTCTTTTTCATTGTTTTTCCAGCTATTTCTATAGTCCAATTTACTTTGGGCACCTTTGAAGTCGCAAGGACCAAAAGTTTTTTTTTTTGCTAAACTCTCTTAATTTGCACCAAACCTCACCCTACTCTATACAGCTAGTTGGCTGAATTATTTTTTAAGTGTTAAAGGTTTTTGCGGGATCTTCAAGTGTTGCCATAAATAAGCCTCGGTGTTGCCAGTGATATATGAACAGTGCACACTAAATTTCACCAACGCCCTTTTTTAAAAATGTGCGAGGCAGCAGGTGCACAACCTTTTTTCGGTGTGTATTTTTATAACTATTTGTGGTAGTTTAATATTGTATATGATCGTAAAAAGTTGTGTGTTTCTGTATGAATTTGTTGGAGTGCATAACGTGAAAACTAAACATTGGTCTTAAGTGCTAATTTGCGGTGCGCATGTATAACCAGACATTTATTTATATATTTATTAGTTGGGTACAATTACGTATTCTAAACAACAGCACAACTTAAATCTAACAAGAATAACATGAGAATGTCAACAACAGGATTACAATTGTACAAAGCATTTATGCACATCATAATTTTATTACTCATATTACCTAATTTCTAATTACAAACTTGTACCTATACAATCTTTTCTTTATAAATTGATTGATTGATATCAATCATTATAAACGAAGATTCAATAGGTGTATAAATTATGATTTTTATTATGAGAGAGAGGTAAACGAGCAAGCGGGTCATCTGATGGGAAATGAACACCACCGCCCATGAGTACCATTGCAACAACTCAAGGAGAGTCATTGGTCCCTTGCCGGCCTTTTAAGAAAGTATAAGTCCTTTATATGTAATTTTTGTTCCAGTAGAGCGCCGCGGAACAAAACAAACTTGTTAATTTACTTGTTTGTTTTTTACTTGTTATTTGTTAGTTAGGTTCTTTCCTCCTGAAACTGAAAATCAGCGCCACGGCTTGCCGTGGCATTAGGCTGAGTGAGAACCTTCAATTATTTAGCGTCATGTATGTCTTGTCTTTGTTATGTTAATTGTGATGTTTTTATGGCGTTAAATAAATATAATTTTCTTTCTTTCTCAATTTCAAGTTGTGACAGCAAATTCTGATAATGCAAATAAAGAGTTAAAAAAAATACCCCAAAGTATCTCCGAAGCCAAACAAAGGTTCGATGGCCACAAGCTAAGTGTCAGCTCAGGTTACCTACTTATTGTTTTGCAAGTACCGCCAGCAAAAAAGGTTACAATTAATTGCAAACTTACACCTTGCTAGTTTGGTAAAAAAGTTACGCAAAATTACCGCCCTCCTTACTTCCATTTAAATCACAAATTAATTCTTTAATATGGAATAAACTTTTCGTTCGTGGCTGTTGGCGCCTTACCTTGGTCTCAGACGAAGATTTTACTTTATGCACTTGAGCATAATAAGTCATTTTATGTCACCTACATCCAGCATTACGAAGTTTACGAGCATGACCAGTGAAAATATTTCTCTTCCTATTAATTATTCTTTGGGGCTGCATGATGGCTCTCAGTAGAAGCAAACAAACAACACTCGCCTACCCAACATCGGCGGAGGCTTGTGAGAGTTGAAAACTGGGTTAATTTTGCCCGACGTTTGAGCTAGTGTATTCCTTTTTTATTTTTTATGGGTTGCCAACAAGAATGAGGGCATCTGATACTAGTTGGCGCTAGTGAAGCATGTTTGGACACTTTGCCATTTGTGTGTGTAATTGGTTAAATAACTAAATCAGCCAATCGCAAGCAAGACTGAAACGTCAAACGGATCTCACGACACTAACGCCATCTAGCGATATTTCGTCTGTCAAGAAACCTTTGCAGGTGGTAGGACCTTGTGCAAGGTCCGCCCGGATGGCTACCACCATCTTGCTCGCTAATCCTGCCGTGAAGCAGCAGTGCTTGCACTGTTGTGTTTCGGCGTGGAGAGTAAGACAGCCGGTGAAATTACTGGCACTTGAGGTATCCTATCTTAGGCCTCTAGGTTGGCAACGCATCTGCAATCCCCCGGTGTTGCAGGTGTCTATGGGCGGTGGTGATCTCTTACCATCAGGAGACCCACTTGCTCGTTTGCCATCCAGTCGAATAAAAAAAAAACCTTCATTTATGAAGTAATATCAATTCAATTTCAATTCAATTTATTCCCATAAAAAATAACATTTTGTTGGATATTAAATACTATTAAAATCTAAATCTAATAAACACATGAAAAAAACTTATATGTAGTTACAATAATTTAAATTGAACTCAGAGGAAGAACTGAGAAACTGCTAGAACGTAAGTGATTTTATTAATGATAGTTTAAATTAGTTGTTTGAAATATGTAAGTACCTGGGCGTTTTCAGAAAAAGTTGTTGAAATTACTTTTTTTTTAGGTTTGGATGAAATTTATATTTATTAATATTTATTTATACTCAGAATCAGGAGCACCTTCGATTGTATTACAAGAAAAAAAGTGTCCCAAGATTTTTTATTCCATTATGTTACCGTTTTCATACACGTTTAGTATGACGGTAGTGTAATGGATAACACAAAATTACTTATATGGAAAACCTGGGACACTTTTTTTCTCCTATTGCAATCGAAAGTGCTCCTAATTCTGAGTAAGAAAATAAAATTTCATCCAAATCTAAAAAAAAAGTCATATGAACAACTTTTTCTGTAAACGCCCAGGTACTTACATATTTCTAACAACTAATTTAAACTATCATTAATAAAATCACTAACAACAAATAAATTCCAGTTAACCTTTCAACGATTGACAGGATATCAGAAAAAGTAGATCCGCAAGAAAAAGATGAACGGAATCAATTTTTTAAACAAACCCAAACAGTGCAATGACATCTCTTTTAAGATGACGATTAAAAGTATTGTTGGGCCTTCTTATATATTTTCTGCTACCAGTACCTACTTGCATGCTTCCACAGTTGCAAAAAGGCAAGTGAAGGGTTAAAAGAATGCGTGCGCGGCGAGGGTTAGCGAGTTGCGGATGTGGGTTCTGCTGGGCTACTACGAAATTCGAAAATCGAAGTTCGTGTCGTGTCCGTCCCTCTGACACTATTTAATACGAGAGCGAGAGGGACGGTACGATACGAACTACGATTTTCAACCTTCGGAGTAGGCCCTCTGTTCGGGACAAAGGAGTCTGTGATCGTGTCTTATGTATGTTAAAACTATAAGAGTTGGTTTCATGCACAAACTAAACAATTGTGACAGTAGCCGGAGCAATCTGTAAATTAAACCGAGAAAAGGATGGTACGGCCGTGCCGCTTTTTCTATGTGCGAAATTACATTTGAAATTTACCACTAGCTAAACGATGAAGGAAAACATCGTGAGGAAACCTGCAGAAGCCTGCGAAGCGATTCAATGGTGTGTGAAGTTCCCAATCCGCACTGGGCCCGCGTGGGAACTACGGCCCAAGCCCTCTCATTCTGGGAGGAGGCCTGTGCCCAGCATTGGGACCTATATAGGCTGGGATGATGATGATGATGGCTCAGCTCACACTATTTTCCCGGACTTGGACTTTCGTAATTGTTTTATTTGATTGGCAAAAATCATCATCATCATCATCAGCCACAGGACATTCACTGTTGAACATAGATCTCCAGTTGCTTCGGTTGGAAGCGACCTGCTCCACCGTGAACCGGCTTTAACACAGATCATCCGTCCATCTCATTGTTGGACGTCCTACGCTTTGCTTGTTATGGGCCACCTCATTGAAAGTAATAACCGCCTTCATGGACATCATGACAAAAGTGAAATAGCGGGCGCGTTGCCCTTACTGTCATGAACTTTATTGTATGTGTATGAAATCTGAACTTACTTGCATCGTATCGAATTGCAAGCTTTACAGCTTAGTGGTTGCAACAGACACCAGCGGAATCGTGCGGTCGCGGTTCCGTGGGAGAGTGGGTTCGATTCCCGACGCTACAGCAACCATAGTTACTGTTATTACATCAGTAGTATGGTATCCTGAATCTTTTGATCTTCATTATTTGAGTAGTTTCGTATTTACGTAAAAATATTATTATAGGCTGACCAGGAATATAAAAAAAAGACGCGAGGGCATCACTTCTACGTTTTATATTGCAACATTCTTTACACTTACTATACGATACCTACCAGTCATGTTGACAACGGTGTCGGTGATGTTATTTAAAGGAATATTTTCAAATCCTTCAGACTTTTTCTATGACAAATACTTTTTAACGCACAAAAACACAAAATAACACTTTAAAATACGACGCGCAAACAACGTTCAACTCTGACAGCAATAGACAGACATTTGAATTTATTGTTACCAGTGCAAGAAATTAGTTCTATTGGTTTTCCACAATATGGCGAGGTTTTTTATAACTGGTCAGCCTTTATTCTACTTAGTCCGTTGGGCATATTTTTTTCGACAATCAAACAAAAAAATACAAAGATTAATTAAGCATGTTTAAGCTTGAGAATGGGAGGTCTGGAACGTCGCCGTGCTGGAAAGTGTCGCACGACGTGACGTCACACGGAACTGGCCATTTTCATAATTTTTAGTTAATTGACAAAATAAATAAGTTTTTGGTAAAAAATCCATGTTTAATAAAAGCTTTTTGCTGACTGTACTTTTTGTTCACTGTACTTGCATTGTCACCCAAACTACGTTTGCATACCAAATTTCAAGTCGATGCCACCGTCCTGCGGAGACGATCCTGGTCGGACTACGAGAATGTGACCACCAGATTATTGTATTGTCACGCAATTTACATAAGTATGTCAAATTTCAAGACAATCCGGCTAATAAAAGTGGGTCAAATTTAACTTGCAAGATTTAACACGCGCATACATAGATTCAAGATACATTGCAAATTAAATAAAAGCTTTTAAAAATATGTCCTATATTTTCTGAAAATTTAAATGGAGTCCTTCAATAGAGTTATTTAGGAAAATAGCTTATTATCCTTTTTAGTTCATTTATAGTACCTAGTATGTTTAATTTGTTTTTACCTAACACAATCCAATTTTGGTTTTGGCTCCTTTGTGTTTGCTTGTTTTAAATATGCTAAGTTAATTTTGCATGTAATTTGGTAAAATCTATGTAAAATCGAGTGTGAGAGGTGACATCGGTTCTGGTAGGAAATACAACCGACAACATACCTACCGGTTGATATGCCCATGATGCTGATAGCGCTATAAATATGTAGTATAGGTAGATATATATTTTTGTATGAAAACATATGTGTCGCACTGAAGTAGCTGTTTTCACGAGCACGGATGGAGTAGCAACATTAGTTTTAGGTTCAGTCATAAAACTATGAAACTTATCATAATTTTACGAAACTAATATACCTTGTGAAAAATTTAATAAGCCAAAAAATTAGGGAAAAATAACACCTCTTTTCTCTAAAAAGCCTCAAGTAATTAATAAGCGTTGCCAAATTAATTTAGAACTGTAATTAGGCCTATCTAATTAAATATAGTGTTTAATTAATTATTTTTACTACGTGCAAATCACTTTACGTGATTTTCCCTCGGATAATTTTTTTTACACGGGTTTTTCACAAACTTTTTATTGAAAGAAAGAAAGAAAGAAAGAAAATACATTTATTTAACGCCATAAAAACAAACATAGGAACAAACAGAACAAATAAAGACATACATGACGCTAAACAGGTCCCCACTCAGCATAATGCCACGGCAAGCCGTGGCGCTATTGGAGTTACTGCCTTTTAGAGGAATCCGAAACACGGAATCACGGTGAAGGAAAACATCGTGAGGAAACCAGCACATACCGACTAAAAAATTGAATAGGGCGTGAAGTTCCCAATCCGCACTGCGCCCGCGTGGGAACTACAGCCAAAGTCCAAGTTGTTATTGTTAGTGACCCTGACTAACGAAGCCAGTGGTTGCGGGTTCGATACCCGTGACGGTCAAATATTTGTATGATGAATGTTTCTACTTGAGTCTTGGATGTTTGTATGTATTTAAGTAATATATTTGTCTGTATATGTACATCTATGTCTATTAGCTTTGCTTAGTTTGGGGCTAGGCCAATTGGTGTAAACTGCCCCAAGATATTATTATTATTTATATTATTCCAATGCTAGGGTAAATGTACCAGTGAATGAACAGTGCTAGTGAATGAACAAAGCGCACATTTTTTGAAATAATAAGAATATTGTACGTTTCTAACACGCCTCGGCATGTACCACTCATTGGGTATTCTTTTTTTAGGCTTTATGCTATACCTTTTAATTCAGTGTTTTATTACTGGAATCCAAAATTACCTAAATTCAGTGAATGAACCGGGGTGTTCTTCTAAGGTATCTTTTAAGGTATACTTTAAGGAAACTGACTAAAATTAATTTTCAAAGTCAAAAATTTCCTTAAGTGTTCATTCACTGGTACACTTACCCTATCTGACTGACCTCACTTGATTTGTTCATCATCATCCCAGCCCACACGTGCCACTGCTGGGCACAGAGGCCTCTCAGAATGAGCCTAGGGCCGTAATTCCCACGCAGGCCCAGCGCGGATTGGGAATTTCACACACACCATATTGAATTACTTCGCAAATTTTCTCAAAAAGGTCTGAACCGATTTTAATAAAACATACCTATAAACCATCGCTAGAAAACCTGCTTTCAAATTGGTCCACCCGTTTAAGAGCTACGGTACCACAAACAGACACACAGACATACAGAAACACAGACACACATAGCGGTCAAACTTATAACACCGTTATTTTGCGTCGGTGGTTAAAAATCACGATGTAGTCCTTCAAACTTAATCTTGCACATAAATTTCGAAAAACATGTGCAAAATTCGAACTTTGTATCTTGCCGTCACGCTGACGCTTAATAAATAGTATTTAATATGAGAGTGAAAGGGATGACACTAGGGGTGCACCTTTTGCATAACATTAATTGTCCTTATATGAATTAAGATACGAACTTCGATTTTTGACTTCGTAGTTGCCCCTCAGGTGCGAGGTACATGTGGTAGAGCCTTACTGTAACCACTTGCTGGCTGCAGTACGAATGGGCCAGCTCTACCGGCCACACTCCCACAGAATACCGGCGTGAAATAGTAGTTTTGCTACTGTGTTTCGTACGGTGAGTGGGAGATTCGGAGGCCCAACTTCCCTCCCCCCTTCCCCCCTCCTCTATCCCCCTCCTCTTTAGGCCGGCATCGCTTCCGCCGTAATAATGCTGTAGGTGTCCATGGGTGGCGGTGATCGCTTACCATCAGGTGAACCGCATGCTCGTTTCCCAGCTATTTGATAAAAAAGAGGTAGTTTTTGAACTCACGATCCACTGCTTGACAGGCATTAGGTCAAACCATTAGGCCACCATGGCTTTATCCTACTAATAATTATAAATGCCAAAGTTTATTAGTAAGTGAGTATGTTTGTAACTCCTTCATGCTGAAACGGCTGGACAGATTTGGCATGTCGATAGCAGGACATCTGGAATAAAAATAGGCTACTTTTTATTCCGATATTCCCACGGGATAGGAATAAAATCTCGAAACAACAACCGCTGGGCTTAGAGTCATGAAATTTGATATGATTGTTTTTAATGTAACGTCAATGAAAACCACGTTTTAATTTTCGGGCATTCCCACGGGAATTTAAAAAAACCCGAAATTTCAATTCAGCTGCTGGATCTAGTGATTTACGTGTGCGAAGCCGAGGGTAAACAACTAGCTCATCATAAAATACTGCCTAGGCAATAGCCCGGGCAGTATTTTATTCATAGTTTTAATTAGCTTTTCGTGAATTATGATGACTTGGTTTGCTATAATCACTGGCTATGTTATTTATAGTTCAGCCCTAGTTATGATTTTAACGGCGAACGTTTATATTTCTGCTAACGCCTTATTATACACCGAGAGCTGGTTCTTAGAAATTTTAGTGTAGGCATTTGAGAGAACAACGCAAAGACTTGTGTCTGAATGACTAACCACAAAATTTATTTTTGAAATTTAAAAAATTTAGAAATTGTACATGTCGCCCAGAAAATAATTTGTTTTTTATTTAAATTAGGCACGTTATTCAGGCATATCGTCACCAATTTGAAAAAAGCGGGTGTTTTAAATTGACATGTAAACTAAATTGAACCTTGAAGTACCTACACTCAGTAAAGTTCACGATATCTGATAAGAGTTTTTTTTAATACGGACGAATATTATGTCTGAAAACGCAATAGCACCTTAATTTTCGCTACTCCTTAGCTATTTTTTTTAATTTAGACACAACAAAGGTTAACTGGAACAGATCCCTTTAAGGGATATGTTTGCCTTTGTACATCTTATTATCTTGTTATGTGATATGAAATGTTTTTATGTACAATAAAGTGTTTACAATACAGTACAATAAAGTAAATATTGTACAAGTGTTTACTCTGCCACTAATAAATACCTACTCAAAAATGTCTACAAGCTCTCGGCTATCACTGGCACAATTTATGTAGGCGTGACTTTAACACCACAAAACCTATTAACTGCTGGAAAATTGTGGGGTTTCTAGGTTTTGTTAAGTGGCAGCTTTTTAGGCCGACTGTACCGCAGGTCGGTTTTTTGACAAGTGAGTTACCAACTTATATACCTCCACCATCCCAATTATACTTATTTTAAAGTACTTAAACTACTACGTACTAGCCTTGGTGGCGTAGTGGTTTGACTTATGGCCTCTCAAGCAGAGGATCGTAGTTTCAAATCCGCGACTTGCACCTCAAAGTTTTTGTAATTCTTGTGCAAAATTACATTAATTGGAGATAGTGTGAGATCCTGGGAAGGATATAGAATAGTTTTTACCACCGAAAATTATATAGTGCCCCCGGGATAGCAATAAATAAAACCTTCGCAGACTAAGTCTCGGGCAATCAGTTTCAAATATTATTAGTAGTATTTTCACAAACACTGCATTAAAATTTGGCGTGGTTCAAAATTAGTCAATATATCTGTAATTTAGGCTATAACAAGCACTTATGAATGTGAAAAAAAAATTACCACCGAAGAATCCGGTAAGAAACTCAACAAAGTACTTACATTTTTTTTTTGGTTCGCGAAAGATGCTTTGTATGCAAACACTATTATATAAGCTATAAAAGAAAAGATCTATTTTTATTACGCAATATTCTGCTAGTGTACCTCATTGACCCAAATATACCATACCGTTATATTTATGCCAAGTACCAAGAGCGGCATGAAAAAATAATATTTTAAACACAAACGCAGGTAACAAATTACTTTCTTTCACCTCGATTAAATGATCATTGCGAGCCAACCAGCGTTACTTGGACCCTCGTCCTTCATGTACAAAATAGGGCGCAGGGGTCTAATAAATTGGCCCTTTTTTGCGGCAAATATCATTTATAATGGCCACGACAGCCATGGATGTTTGCGAAAATAAAAAGCGCGGGAAATTGCGTGTGTTAAAAAAAGTGATAAGTTTCGAGTTGCCAGGGTTCCGTTGTTTATCATGATGTTGCCATGTTTAAAAACCAATTGATAGGTCGGAAAGATTCGGCTCCGTCGCATTGAGGATTTTGGAAAATCCGTCGTGTTTTTTTTTGTAGGTATTGAAATTTCAGCTTTCTAAGTCCCTATCTCTAAAAAACAGGTAACCATTGGTTGAGAAAATTATGTACGTATATACTCCTCATTGGACATAATATAACACAATATGACAGTATTGGCATTGGCTGTAATCGGCTGTATGGATGGAACTTTGATAAAAAAAACAACTAAAGGTTGATTATGTGTAAGTAAATGGAATAATTTTTGTGTATTTCAGATTGCTTACATATCTAAATTCAAATTTTATAAGAAGAATTAAAAATTAAGCTACCGAACCAAAAGTTTCAACCGAAGGAAAAAGTCGTTTTTCATTCCGTTTTCCCTAATTACGCGCGGAACGCTGAGCAGTAAATATCTATGGCGGCGAGATTACCTTTTGACGGCGTCTTGAAGTCATCTTTGTGAAAAACGGAACGTTGATGCGAAACCATAGACTGCATTTGTTTTTTGTTTCAAATTTGGAATGAGTTGTAAACATTGGAAAGGAAATTGTGAGGGCACATCGAGGGGCTTCCCATTGTTTCTGTTTAAAAAAGAAACAAAAATTATACACGTGAGGAGATTTTTTACGTCCTGTTTGTAAAATTGTACAGTCGAGTTCTTAAACTTCTGAGCAAACATTTGAACAAAAATAATATGTGAGCACGACTCTATATTGTTAACGGCGTAGAAGCGTGTTCAGATATGTTTGATCAAATTTTTGCTCAGAAGTTTACGAACTCGACTGTACTAGCAATTTTAAAATAATTTTGGCCTATATAAATCCCACTGCATGGCAAGGCCTAAATTTAATTTCACATATAAATTTCGAAAAACTCAAGAGCAAAGGGTGGAACTAAATGATCTGCTTGAGAGACAGCTTAATCCACTAACCACTATTTCAAACTAAAATAAAGAAATGGGTTCTGCAATTGGTAAAATAGTTACCACTATTCGTTGTAAAGCTACTATTAGATTATTCTTTCTTTTGGTCGAAACTAGACTACTATTCCCTAATGTACCAACTCCTGCGCTAAGATGCTACTATTGATCACGTAGTGTTTCAATAAAAAGCACAACTTCGCTCTAACCAACTTAGAGTTAACACTAACTAATCGAGAACTTAGGAAATGTTTCCAACTTCAAACTGGGTTGAAAACGATCTAAGATCAAATTTGAGTTTCCTACATGGAAGTAACGGACGAATTGTAACTTTTTAAATGGCAATAATTTGAAATAGGAACCATTTGATTACAAGCTTTTCTTTAACTTGCCGTTTATTTAATATTTGTTTGTTTGGGTCAAATTTTGGAAGCTAAATTTGACCCACTTCCAGTGGTGCGATTGTCTTGAAATTTGCCATGCTTATGTAAATCTGGTGACAATACGATAATCTGGTAGTGAAATCCTGGTAGACCGGCCAGGATCGTCTCCGCAGAACGGAACTCCTCAACGGTTAAGGCATCAACTTGAAATTTTCTACGGAAATGTAGCTAGGATGACAATGCAATTAAAGTCAACAAAAAGTACAGTCAGCAAAAAAGATTGTATTAAAAATGTAATTTATAACAAAATCTTATTTTAGAAATCGAATTCCGTTAAAGATCGAGAGGGTTTCAGCCGCAAGGATTCAAGGCAAAATTCCAACCCATACTAATGTAGATATAAAAAAATTATAAAATGCACACCAAAAGTTACGAATGTGTTATTGATAAGCTTTTCCTTCATGCTTTTTCCCTTCTTAATAACTAAACATGGGACAATAATTGGGAGAATTTTGAAAGGTATTCTTAAAGAAAATCGTCTTTAATTCGAGTTACTATTTACATCACCAGGGAACCTAACTGAACATTCACCAATACTAAATCGTCAGATTTAAAATTATCATTGGCCGCTAAATCAAGTTCCATACAAATTTGCCCATTCTCCTTCGTCACTTCCAAGTACATTAGACATTTCATTTAATAATAAATGTTCTTATAAATAGTCATTAAATATTACATTTTTACTGTCATTCAAACCGTCATTTTACCTAGACTCCGCAGATTTCATAATTAAAAAGCTACTTCTCATTTATTACAAAACACATTTCGAACGAGACTCGACGTTATGAAAAAAGTTAAATAAAATAGCATTATTGTCATAAAGTATTCTAAGCCTGGCCGCAAACACGAAAAAATCCCGGAGGAGGCAGAAAAAGGAAATAATTTTCTTTTGTCGTCACGACGTCACGTACTAATGTGTGAAATAATATTTCTCCCCTCAATAGAGGGCGCCTTAGGCGGTTGTCACAAGTATTCGACGTAAGGGCATAACAATCCCGCATACAGTAATTCAATACTCGACATAGCTCCGGGGCTGTACGAAAAGTAAAGGTAACATTCGATAATAACACTTCCTGCCGTACTCGGAGCCGCCAATTAATATTTATAGGGAATATTTTCCATACATTTGAAAACGGAACGAGTTTCGGATTCATTACGTACCTGACGTTGAACGCACTGGCTGGATGCAAAATCTCTATTTTGTTCATTCAAATTTGGAATAGCAAAATATGAAAAAGAAAAGTTGATGTTTTTATGGATGTCGTGCTGGACATTTTAAAATAAAACTGTCTTTACTTTATACTTCATAAGCTTGATGAAAATAATAATTAATTGCCTATAAAATTACAAGTGTGTATCGATATCTATTGAAAGAATTACTTATATATTTTCACAAATTTGTTCCTGTAAGCACATTTTAAAACACGTCCAAAGCTCAGAAGCTAACAGCTAAATCTCGTACAACCCGCCAACGCAGCAATGACACCGAGATTATTTTGTCCTTTAAAATCAGAGTATCCCGGATATAGCGCGTGCTGGCACAAAAGAATTGGCGCTATCGTCTGTCCGCCGCCATCTTGCGATCTTGACACGCGCAACGTTCGAAAATCGAATGTCGTTGGGACGTGTCAGTTTGGAACAGAACTTCGGTTTTCCGATTCCAAACGTAAAAGATAACGGTTGAAAACGTGAGGTAACGCTCGGATTCAAGTGGGTTAACCGTGCGCTATTAGGGTAGTCTGTCATTGTCACAGACTTTTGTAATTATCCTCTAAAAATAAAGCTTGTTGACGTCAGGGTCTTTACGTCAGACATTTATAATTCAAGCTAGTGCTTGAAGTAGTGTGATTAATTAGGATTCCAATTTCGAAGCAATTAGAATGGTTATAAAAAGAAATCGCGTCGGTAATGATGAAAGACACACAAAGATAAGGTAAAAGAATGTAGATTCAAAGTAGCTAGCATTTTTTTCCTATTTTTACGATCCTGTGGCAAAATACGAAACAAAAGATTATACATTTGTACATTCATCTTTCAGCCAGCCATTTAGGATGGAATTGTTGGATGTATTTCGTATTAGCTTTTACTTGCGGCTTTGTTTCGGTTTAGTGAAAATTCTGGGAAATTTTTGATTTAGGGATATTGTGTGCGAATATTTCTGTCCCGTAGGAATATCGTAGTAAAAAGTAGCCCATATGTTATCTTTGAGATTCAGCTATCTACAAGTACATTCTAAATGTTTATTAATTTTAATCTGAAAGAGTATCAAACATATCTGCGAGGACACACGCTGATAGTTTCGTATTTTTATTACTAGAAGTATAGGATTTTTGAGGTTAAATGTCTCGTTTACTCCATAAAACAGCCCAAATAAAATCGGGAACTAAACAATGAATGCATTACATTCCTTTGATATGTAGTTGCGTGCTGAGCCCGAATAAAAACGTGAGCACCTGACACCCGGATTTGATTTAGAGCTTGCCTAATTCTTAATAACTTTATCTGAATCACGCCATAAACAAGAAAGACTATTTTTTATTTCAGAAATTGATAAGTTCGAAAAACCAGTAATTTATTCTAGCCAGTTATTTTTTTCATTTTGCATCTGAAGCGTAAGTGTGCCTAAAACGCTAGCAGCTTTAATAAAAATTGGCGACTAGCGCGTATTAAAAAAAAAGCTGCAATTTTTTCGCCCGTAATCTATTTCGGATCTTGGTCTTCTACTTGACCTAAAAGCAACATTTACAAATGCAATCTACCTATATTCTGCTTATCGTAGCAACGGGCGAGGCTCTAAAATCGCACCGATTACACCTAATATTAGATTTTTACGTAAATTTCTCTTTTATTGCACTCATTTGCCGGATTATGGATGTAAATTTACGTCTTCGGTTCTCCGATTTGACCCTGCTGATAAGCGTTGCGACCGAAAGCAATGGCATTTGATCTATTCGATTATGGAACTTTCCTTGGTCCATTTAAGGTCCTCGCTAGCAACCAAGTGGGTTTGACGCGGCATGAAGATTTTCTACTAAGCGTGTCACAAAGTATTAGTATAATATTTGGGGTAATTTCGCGGTTAATAGTGAAATAATATCTTCATTACGATTATAGGATTAAAATATGGCTATACATTAGCTTGGGCGAAGGTTTTTGCAATCATATCGTGAACTATGCTATTACCGGTGGCGACACGAACCCGTGCGTTTCAGGAATGAGATTAACTTGAATTGCTTCAGGTTAATACTTTAAAAACATTACTTATGATTGCCCTTCCATAAAAAAATATATAATGCAATAACTCAGAAGTAAATTTAAATTTTTAAGATACCTACAATAACTTTAAACGCTTTCAGGACTTAAAAACGCTTCACCTGTATAATTACTGCATCTCGAGGCGTCGAAAACAAAATGGCCGTTCCCGCCATTTCAGCCAGTGACTTATATTTTGTCTATGGTCACGAACATCATAACGCCTTAAGCTGTGCACACACGCCAGTCTTCGGTGTGAAAATGGGACACGATTTTGGGGAAATAATCAAAAACCGGTTCGCGTGCCCGGTGGGCATTAGGTCGGCCCTACCCCGAGCGCCATGTTAATGTTGCCAGGTATAACGCGGTATGTATGTAATGAGCCGAGGAAAATTGTGTTGCCATAAAAATAATTGTGTTTCCTACCCCCGGTTCTTGTACGTCGCTCGATTAGCCCCACGAATGCGGTACTATGTGTTTTGTGAATTAATTCAGTAATTTATGGTTGCGATCCTATATTCAGTGATTTTTTTTATGGTTTCTTAGGGGAAAGCACCACGCGGTATAAAGCTGTTGGCATTATAATCACGGTTTATCTTTTGGATCTAAACTTTGTAACAAAAAATGCTATCGATCATGTTACAGTTCTATATTATTGTCTCTGGAAACATTCAAAGCGATTTCGACATGGAGCCGAGACGGCCTCTATCGAATGAAGACTGGTCGTAGTTTTCTACTTCGACTCGTTCGATTTATGCGTTTTGTTACCGCGTCGACTTTTATGTTTCCTCTGATACTTTTAGTGTTTTCGGGAACAAATGCTTGGCGTGTTTTCTTTAAGTTATTTTGGGTGCAGTAGTAATTGTTTCGTGTTTATGTTGATGATTGTATAGGCGTATTTTACAGCGTTCGTAGTACATCTGTTTAGTTTCTTTGGTATATTTGTTTGTGGGAAGAGACGTTAAGCGTTTAGGGAGTTCGGTTCGGACAGTTCAAGAGCGAACGCAATTTACTGTCCCGTGTAAATTAGGTTAGGTATGTCGTAAGAAAAAATGTATGAGCCCATGAATTTGTAATGTAAGCCTGCTAATATTATAAATGTGGAATTTTGTGAGTGAAAGTGTGTGTTTTTACCCGACTGCCCGAAGGAGGGTTATGTTTTTCGAGCGTATGTATGTATGTTATGTATGTATGTATCGTATGTGGGTAAGTAATATGTCCATTTCTTTGGTCCTCGCTGCAGCCTAAGCGGCTAGACGGATTTTAACATATGAGGTATCATTGGATTCGTCATAACTGTCGGAGTAAAATAGGCTATATAATATTTCAACATGGCGTCTGCGAGAAAAAAATATGGCGGAGGAATGAAAAAAAATATATATTTGTATTGTAACAAACGGGTATCAAATGAAAGCTAATAATTAGCCCATTCTAAATATATATGGGTTATAATACTTTTAATCTACCGTTTTCACATAAATATCAAAAAAGTGTAAAATAAAACATTAAATTAAAAAAACCCGACTGCCAAAAGTAAAAGGAAGAAAATAAGTCTAGTGGTCTAGAACTCTGTTAAATAGATAATTTAAAGTTCAACAGTCGGGACCCATTTAAATCGTGACGCTCAAAAACTCTTAGTAATGGGTCCCGACTGTTGAACTTTAAATTAGCTACTTAACAGTTCTAGACAACTAGACTTATTTTCTTCCTTTTAGTTTTGGCAGTCGGGTTTTTCGATTTTTTTAATTTTATGTTTTTTTAAGGAAAAATTTGGTATGTTAGTTTTTATTCGGATGTACCTACCTACTTGCGACTCGGGATGTCTTCGGGGGGTCTTCGTACATGTATCTTAACGTTTGTCGACTATGTTTATTTTTTGTTTTTGTTCAATAAAGTATTTAGATACAATCACATAAACATAAGTCTCATTCCGCGGGAGTTTAATAAAATTAAGGCATTCAATTCGAGTGAAGTCGCAGGTAAAACCTAGTTTCAGGAAGATATTCCTCCCGTGATGACACTGATTTCGTCAAAGTTTACGAAACACAATTTTCCACGGATTGGCCACGCGTCGACCGTACACGATACATGGGGTCAAAGGGTGCCAGCAAGATATCGAATCAAAGCGCTATCGGAAAAGGGTTAAATTGTAACGCCATGCACAAGTTTTTTTCTAACTGATGCTTCAGATTATTTTTGCCCAAAATACCTACTAAATGAGTTCTTATAATAATTTCATTTTATGACAAGCTTTAAATTTCGAGTCAAAAAGTGAGAACTGTATGTGTCACGTCAATACTACTCGTCAAGGTAATGAATGTTACAACAGCTGTAATGTTATATGTATTAAGTACCTGTGTATGAAAAAATCCAAAAGAATTGCCAAAGAAATAATTACCTAGTAGTTTCTATAAAAAAGCCGCGGTGGCCTACTGGTTTGACCTATCGCCTCTCAAGCAGAGGGTCGTAGGTTCAAACCCCGGCTCGCACCTCTGAGTTTTTCGAAATTCATGTTGCGGTGAAGGAAAACACCGTGAGGAAACCTGCACAAACCTGCGAAGCAATTCAATGGTGCGTGTGAAGTTCCCAATCCGCACTGGGCCCGCGTGGGAACTACGGCCCAAGCCCTCTTGTTCTGAGAGGAGGCCTGTGCCCAGCAGTGGGACGTATATAGGCTGGGATGATGATGATGGGTTTCTATAAAGGAAATGAACCGCCTGTCGAAGTACCTAAACGAAAATCAAACACAACACAGTTGTCTTGAGCGTAACACGACAGTCAATTGAAATAAAGGACAAAGCAGTAGGAATATTGAAATAGTTTGCCTTTCTATTCAGCTCAATAATTCAGCGCTCGAGCTAAAATCACACACCAACCCCCTATTTATCACTCAACGTGTAAAATCATAATCTCTACAAACAATTTAAATTAATAGCAATATCCCAACCCACCACTGCGGCCGGGGTCTCTTCGACCCGACTAGATGCCCTCATAAATTACAAACCAATCCAACTTGCTACGCACTCACTGGATCTCATTGGTTAGTGAGATAATCATTAATTTAATTGGGTTTAGTTTGCGTAATGTTAGCGTTAGTAATAGTTACAAGCACATTATTTTTTAGTTATTTTCATATCTGTTATAACTACGAAAAAGCTATGAACTAGCCTTTTACCTAGCCCCGCCACTTAGTTAGGTAGCAGAGGAGCAAGGTACAGGTAAAAATAACGTCAAAAATCCATTGTAAACAGGTTTCGGTCGAAATAAAGTATTATTTCTAAAAAAATTGTAATTCAAACCCTAATGTTAACTATTTAACACCTTCAACAGCTTAATTTTATGAGTTACGCAAGTTTGACTAGTGCGAAAGGTGCCTCTTCCAAGTACATCTTGACAGAGTGGTCTAGGTCTATAGGCCGTCTACTAAAGATTGGCAGCGAATCTGGAAGAGTATATTCATGGGAAAATAGTGTGGTGGTTTCCTCATGTCATGCGTACCACACGGCAGTGCTGGAGTTCGGAGTTGGTAGTTGACAACAGAGAGTGCTGCTCCATTCTCGCATCAGGTCCCTTTTACAACACCCACGGGAAGACATGGGTCCATCCTATTATAAAACCGGGCGCTAGTAAAAGGTTCCGCCAGTGTTTATTAAATTTCGCAAATAAAGAATTTTCAATTTACGATGTTCTATTTACTAGAAGGTTAAAGAAGCGAGTTCGTTTGATGTTCGGTGCTTTTTATTTTATGCGTCACGTCAATGTCGTGTCTTTTATACGAGAGCATTAAATCAACTGGAGAGGCTAACGACGGGTCTACTCTGCCAAAAGTAATTACAAGTATATGACCGGTCATACTAATTTTTAACTCCGGACGCAAAAAGAGGGGTGTTATAAGTTTTACCGCTGTGTGTCTGTGTGTGTGTCTGTCTGTCTGTGGCACCGTAGCTCCTAAACGGGTGGACCGATTTGAATGCGGGTTTTTTAATTGAAAGCAGGTTTTCTAGCCATGGGTCTAAGACATGTTTTATCAAAATCGGTTCAGCCGTTTTTGAAATATTGAACTTTGAAGTCACAAAGTCGGGGGTTTTCCAAGTGATACAATAGAAGTCCCCGGGAATTCTTAACATATACATTACATTATAGCTTAAGCGTCTTAAGCTATAATGGTCTAATTTTTGAGAAATTATAGGAAGTAATTCAATGGTATCTTTGAAGTTCCCAATCCGCACAGGGCCCGCGCGGGAACTACGGCCCAAGCCCTATCATTCTGAGAGGAGGCCTGTGCCCAGCAGCGGGACGTAAATAAGCTGGGATGATGATGATGATGATGATAATGATGATGGCATCACATAAAAGTTACATAGACTTGCACTTAGTACAAAACTAATACCCAGTTGAGACTTGCAAGAAAATTCGTGCAACTGTAGTTAAATCCCGTAAGCTTTACGCCTCACAATGTATTATACAACTTGGACTTTTTTTCTTGCAGCTCTAAACTAGGCTTTCGACTTCCAAGTATAATGATTAATTATTAAGCGGGAATATAACGCGATCAAAAGGATCCTAACAGCTTGATTTATGTGCATTTTATTTGGATAATTTCCGATGGATAGGTACAGTCAAAACTCCTTTGACAAACTCTAGTACCACCCCCACTTTAAAAACACGCGTCCCCCTATAATTAAAGAAACAACGCAGCATTTCACGCTTAAATTATGCACGTAAAAACGCAGACGAAAAATTATAACCCTAAAAACCATTACGGCACATACTGCGGTGCATTGAAGTGGAGTGAAGTGGGGGTGGCTCGTTTAGGAGGGATGCAGACGGTGGGGGGGCATAATCCCGTAATTATCAGCTTAGCCCGAGACACTGGCAGGTGGAAACTGCTCGGTGGACTTTGGGCCACGTTGACAAATGTGCACGTACGATAATTGATTTATAAGGGCTCAGGCGGTAATAGGGTTAAGTTTTAGTTGCTTTGGAAAAACGGGGGTAGGATTGCGGTTTGTTCAATTTCAGGTTGGAGTAAGTTTGTTTTTCATATGGTTGTTTTCCTAAAAGTACAGAGTGGTAAATTAAGTATTTTGTGGTTGTTTTAGAGCTCAGTATCCATAGGGTGATAAACATTTAAGTAATCTGTATGAAATAAAAATTATCACTGGCCATGTTTTTAAAAGCTGCAGAACAAAAGTGGCTCAGTTATGTCAAAGTCAAAATATCTTTATTCAATTTAGGCTACAACAAGCACTTATGAATGTCAAAAAAAATCTACCACCGGTTCCTCTCTTGAGAAGAATCCGGCAAGAAACTCAACAGCGATGCGAGTCAAATAGAACCTTGCGTTTAAAGCCCCATGGAAGGAGACACCCGTACATATTTACTTTTAAACTACACCAAGTAAATAAGCGAAGCTACTGATAAAAAAGTAAATAACATAATTTTAGTTGTTACATTAGCAAGGGCGTCGCCAGCCAGAGGGGGGGTTGGTGCAAGTTGATATCCATCCCAGCCTATATACGTCCCACTGCTGGGCACAGGCCTCCTCCCAGAATGAGAGGGCTTGGGCCGTAGTTCCCACACGGGCCCAGTGCGGATTGGGAACTTCACACACCATTGAATTGCTTCGCAGGCTTCTGCAGGTTTCCTCACGATGTTTTCCTTCACCGCAAAGCTCCTGGTAAATTTCAAATGTAATTCCGCACATGAATATCGAAAAACTCAGAGGTGCGAGCCGGGGTTTGAACCCACGACCCTCTGCTTGCGAGGCGATAGGTCAAACCACTAGGCCACCACGGCACCGACCACCAAGTGGTTATGAAGAATGAGAAAAGTATGAATTGTCGGCAATTATTGGAATTGGTGAGTTCATTCGAGTTTCTATTTCGACGTACGGGAATGATCGATCAAGTAAGTCAAGACAAAGACAGGACTTTGGCTTGGTTGCTTTAGGTACATTTGGCAACTTTTTTAGAATTACTAGGGGGGGGGGGCAGTTACCCCTCCCTGCTCCACCCTGGCGACGCCCTTGTACTTTAGCATCATGAATACTTTCTGAGTTTATGTTAAGCTTTGACAAACCGACTGTTGCTTGTACTAATATTAGACAGTGACATAAAGTTAGAGCAATATCTCTCTAACTTGTTCTAAAGTTAGGCATTGTTGATCTGAACAATAGGAACTTAGGTACTTGTATTAGGACAAGTAATCAAAACAAGATAGAAGATAGAGTATGTACAGTCGCGGTCAAAAACATCTTTACACTTTAGTACCCTGTCATTGTAAGCCTTTGTCATTTTTAAAAAGTTCAAACACGAAGTGACAGCGACGAGGCAGTGAAGTGTAAAGATATCTTTGACTTCGACTGTACATGATAGGATTATCCGAAGAGCGAAGACAAACGGTAAGTTTTTAGCCGCCGTGGTGGCCTAATGATTTGGCCTATGGCCTCTCAAGGATCGTGGGTTCAAATCAAACCCGGGCTCGTATCTAAGAATTTTCGAAATTCATGTGCGTAAACCATTAGATCCAGTTAATTGAATTTTCGGAACTTTACTAAATTCCCATTGGAATCCTTCAAAACTGCGTTCGAGATTTTATCCCAATCTTGTAAAAATTTCGAGATAAAAAGTAACCTATGTGTTATTCCCGACGTCCAGCTAGACCTGCATACCAAATTTCATCCAAATCCGTCCAGCCATTTCAGCGTGAATGAGTAACATGGCAATTATCTTTAAAGTTGAACCCTGAGTTTACCTCATATTAAATATAATGACCCGGATAACTCACGTCTTAAATCGAGTTTAGCTCGACATGTTTCCCTCTTGAGTTTACCTCTCCGATATCAACAAAATTTGGGAGGTAGACTCAATTCATGATTTCGAGCTGGAAAAACAGGGTCTCTAGATGTGTCCCCAAAATATTATCATGGACTGATTCTACCTCCCAAATTTTGTTGAAATCGAAGAGATAAACTCAGGGTACAACTTTAAAGAAAAATGCCCAACAAACACACAGAAACATATGCACAAACTTTCGCATTTATAATAAAGTAGGATTAATTTCAAGACGCCTTGTCGATGAAAATGAACAGACAAATAGAGTCGCGTCCACTCATGCCAGCACTTGCATTAGCCAGCCAGACAAACTTTATGTCCCCCATGTGCAGAGTGTTTACATTGACTTAATGAAAATAAACAATACCAGCTCTGTTTGTCATATGTCTTATAATAAAAGTAATCTAGCATAAGCACAACGCGGCATATGGTAAGTTGAGAATAAATGTCGGTGGTATAAGGGTAGTTTTATGTCCAGGGATACTTTTGTATGTGGCAATACGAATAACTTGCAGATGGGTTGTTACAATTGGGTAGTTGTCTGAATGAAAAAAATATTATTTTATTAACCTGTCAGTTAGATTATCCATACTAATATTATAATGCGAAAGTGTGTGTTTGTATGTTTGTCCGTCTTTCACGCCGAAACGAAGCGACGGATCAACGTGATTTTTGGCATAGAGATAGTTTATGGGCTCGAGAGTGACAAAGGCTTTTTTTATACCGGAAAAAGGCACAGTTCCCCAGGGAACAGCGTGCGATAACCGAAATCCACGCGGGCGAAGCCGCAGGCAAAATCTAGTCATTATATATATTGGACACGTATTTCCTCTTTGGCCAATCAAACAAAAAAAAACTGTGACTTTAATGACAGACCTAATATTTAATATACATATTAAGAAAAAAATAACCATAAGTAAAACTTAACTATAAACTAAATACCTACTTAAAAACGTAATACCAACTAAATAAAATCTAAAAAAGCCCCCCGTGGCATGGTGCCCAAAAGGCGATGGCGATTCGTTAAGAGAGACAGCTGCCAGCCCTTTAGTCTCCATTAGTGTCGACCAGGCGCTTTTGCACTTCTTTAATTAATTTGTGTGCACCGGGACCCAAGGACCCAGGGTCTCGAAACCGACAGCAACGAAGTGTGCCATGGAACTTTAACTGGCTATATTTTCATAATTTTTTGTTCAATTGACAAAAAAAATAGCCACTTGAGTATTAACATATTCAAAAATTATGGCATTTGAGATCATGGCAAACGAAGGCTATCGCCAGTGACCATTATAGCAAATTAAATTAGTACAAATGAAGTTATGGGAAATGAAGGGATACCATCTGCTTCTCCTCTAGATAGGTACAATCCGCATTGTTAACCGATTCTTGCAAAAAAATATGCTTAGTTATTATTACTAAGGGTTGGAAAAATTAATTATTGTAAAGTTAACGGAAATTAAAAATGTGTTTTGATGGCTTCTAGGTTTACTATGCAACATAAAAACACATTTACGAGAACACAACCTTCATCGCGGCAATCACAATAACACAAATGTTACCCCATCGGCTATGTCATTATCCCATACATATCAGATACGGTCGCGCTGCCTTATAAGCTCGCGCCACGCAAACAAACAGCCACAGCTAAAATGGTTCCCGTGTTCCCGAATCGGATAACGCATGGTCCATGGACTTTTGCTGGATTTGCCTACTCTGCGATGATAAATTCTATCAATTAATTCCATGGACTTTAAGCCGTAAATTGATCGGACGATGGCCGGGAATTGGATGTCTGGTCTAGTGTACCTTTAGTTGAATGTAGATGTGGCGGAGATTTTCGTACCTGTGAACAGAGAAATCAATGTTTTATAAGTTTGTTTTTTCAACATTTTACTAACTTGCTCTATGTCATGTGACAGCTGTATTAAAAAACAATAGAATACAACTCTATGTTGAACATCACGATGTAGTTAGCAGAACAACAGAGGCACAAAGAGAAAAGATAGCGGCCTTATCGCTTCAGAGCATTTACAATATAAAGAAGTAAGGAATACATTTCAGCAGGTGATGCAATTTACAACAGATTACGGAAATAACAAAAGTACATAAAAACTAACCGTAAATGCAACAGACACTTACAATAAATGAAGGGTCCACGGAAAGAAGATGTCTGTCTAGTCACTTTTTTTTTAAATGAGATTTTAATGCCAAAATGTAGAGCTCAAAAAGTACTATGACTTACCATTGAATTAAATTATCTGAAAACAATATAAAATATTTTTTTTTCACTTTTGAATAAATGGTAACCATAGTAATTGTTTGTGATGACTGACTTTCAAACCGCTAAACCGCAAAAAGTTGCTTAGGTGACTAGACACGTTCTTTCCGTGGACCCTTCAAATATAAATCGTCGGGTGACAAACAAAAGTCACTAATTACCCCTAAAGTTGTAGTTAGCAAGGTCCGCCCGGATTGCTACCACCATAGTCAAAGCCCTATAGTCAAAGACACCCTATTTAATGACAAAGCAAAACAATGAAATTCAGTAAACCAATTTCCAAAACTATTAAACTATACCTTAATTTCCACATATCGGGCAAGTTTCTGGTGAAATTTCAGGGCACTAATATAAATTCCGGTGTTAGCGTACACTCAGCACAAATGAACACTAAACCTTAGTGAGGAAACGGGCGATGGTAGTAACTTTGAGTACGGGTGTACCTTAATGTGGTACGCTGAAGAGTTCGTTGAGGTACAGGTATATTGTATATTATAGTAGTTCATTGATTTATTTATATTGTAGTTTATGTATTATATTGTTTCAAAGACTAGCTTCCACTATTTTTGACTCTTAAACTCACTCTTTGTCGGACCGTAACTGATTACTCCTCTCATCCACTCAAAGGGTTGACTGGCAGAGATCCCCTAAAAGGATAAGTCCGCCTCTGTATAAGTATATCAAAGTTTGTCAATTGTGTTTAGTTTCTTTTCTTTCGACTTTTTATTCGACTAGATGGCAAACGAGCAAGTGGGTCTCCCGATGGTAAGAGATCACCACCACCCATAAACATCTGCAACACCAGGGGTATTGCAGACGCGTTGCCAACCTAGAGGCATAAGATTGCCATTAATTTCTCCGGCTGTCTTATTCTCCACGCCGAAACACAACAGTGCAAGCGCTGCTGCATCACGGCAGGATTAGCGAGCAAGATGGTGGTCGCAATCTGGGCGTATCTTGCACAAGGTCGTGCCTCCTGCAAACAGATGATCCGATTTAGATGAAATTTTATTGAGATAGTTTGAGACTCTGGGAAGGATCTGGGATATTCTTCCTGGAAAATTGCTTACTCGTTGGCCACAGCTACTCAATTATAATATTCATAGCCAAGTGGCTATGCTTAGATTGTTCCTATTTTTTTTTTGTTTCAAACCTTGCAAGGAATTAATCGATTTACTTTTAGTGGACAAATTGACTAGAAATTTCGTTTAACTCCAATGGTTAGATGATAATGCAAGTACAGTCAACAAAAAGTAGTTACCGTCAGCAAAAAAACTTGGATTAAAAATATTGGAAGAATCACTTGGCATATAATCCGGTACCATGCAATACAATCATTAATGAGCTATATATGCCTGCTAAAGAAGCTATATGTATGACAGACTTCATTGTTGAAGTCCATTGTGGCAGCAATAGTAATTATGCTGAACTAGCACATTAATCAAGGATATTGCATAATAATGCCATTTGCAATGATAAATAGCCTCCTGGAGCTTTAAATTAAGAAATTGTACAACTCATAAATTATACATCATAATTTATAATGATAATTTCTTTTAAGATAAATAATAATACCTAGCCATTTTCGGCTACAGGGACTTGAGTCGGCTGGGAATTGGGCTGTTTTAGCCCTTTACATGGCTGACGTAGCCGATCTTTGAAAATAACGTACTTTTGCAAGCAGCAAACCTTTTTCAGGTGGTAGGACCTTGTGCAAGGTCCGCCCGGATTGCTACCACCATCTTGCTCGCTAATCCTGCCGTGAAGCAGCAGTGCTTGCACTGTTGTGTTTCGGCGTGGAGAGCAAGACAGCCGGTGAAATTACTGGCACTTGAGGTATCCCATCTTAGGCCTCTAGGTTGGCAACGCATCTGCAATCCCCTGGTGTTGCAGGTGTCTATGGGCGGTGGTGATCTCTTACCATCAGGATCACTTGCTCGTTTGCCATCCATTAGTGCAGTGAAGAATTTAAAATTAATTTACTTTTTTATGAGTGTACGCCACTTTATTTCCGCCGACCCATATGATACGTATGTTTCTAAAATAATAATTTGCGTGTCCTCTTAAATCTGCCGCCCCTAGGACGATATAGCCAATTGAAAAATCCAGGACTGGGAGAGTACCTACCATTGAAATAATTGTGGTGTGTTGTGTGTGTGTGTGTGCGTGCGTGCGTGCGTGCTTGCGTGCGTGCGTGTGTGTGTGCGCGCGCGCGGATGCACATGAATGTCCACAACACAACACTATAAAAACATTATGATACATCGGATTATAAAACGTCTTCCCGTATTGAGCTACCATTGTATTTAAAACCACTATTTCGCAACAAAAAACGTATTAATTTCAAATTACAAGATATAATCTGAAAGAACAACCTGAAAGCAGCGCAGAGCAAAGAAATTCTCGTCCATCCAACATTAACATATTTGAGATAACTAATTATTTACCAGCCATGCTTAATTCTATACGAGTTCGGGACTATTCCATATTAATGTAGTCTTAAAGTTCCATTATTAATTATAAACTTTGGGGTTCCTTCGATAAATAAACGCTGCTAAACAATGTTATAAAAAAATCATCGATAAAGGGGATAGCTTTATTACAATAAAACAAGAGTGCGAGTAGTATTTCAATTTACATTTTACGACGACCGGATTGTTCAGTGGTTAGAAAACCTGACTACGTAGCTTGAAGTCCCAGGTTTGATCCTCGGTCGGGACAGTCTGGGTGTTTAATATTGTATTTAGTTACCAATGCTTACTTTAGAACTAGGTCAGTTGATGTCGAGTGCCCGTGATATTAACTTTATTTTGACGTAAGTATATCTTTGTCAAGCCGTGGTGGCCTAGTAAGCCGTGGTGGCCTAGTGGTTTGACCTATCGCCTCTCAAACAGAGGGTCGTGGGTTCAAACCCCGGCTCGCACCTCTGAGTTTTTCGAAATTCATGTGCGGAATTACATTTGAAATTTACCACGAGCTTTGCGGTGAAGGAAAACATCGTGAGGAAACCTGCACAAACCTGCGAAGCAATTCAATGGTGCGTGTGAAGTTCCCAATCCGCACTAGGCTCGCGTGGGAACTATGGCCCAAGCCCTCGTTCTGAGAGGAGGCCTGTGCCCAGCAGTGGGACGTATATAGGCTGGGATGATGATGATGATGATATCTTTGTCTGTCTGTCATCTTCGGCCTAAATAGACACTAACGCGGGCCCAGTGCGGATTGATTTTACACGCACCGTATTGCTTCGCATTAAAAATAAACTTCGCAGTTACAATTTTCTCAATTTGCCTTCACTGTAAAATCAGGATTAATTTCCATTGTGATTCAAATTTAACTGTTGACTGGCAATATATAAAAAAATTGGCCAATATTGGCTTAGCGTTTAAGGGATGGGAAACATTTTCGCCGTTTTTATAATAAGCCTTGACTACAAATCCTCTTAACAAGTGCAATCATCATCATATCAGCTGTAGGACGTCCACTGTCGGACATAGTCCTCCCTCCCCCATAGATTTCCAGTTGCTTCGGCTGCCTGAGCTCATATGTCTATCTCGTTGGTGGACGTCCTACGCTGCTCTTGCCGATCCACGGTACAATTAGCGCGTCTTATTAATGGTATTTAAGAAGCTACAAGACTTAAATAAAGTACAACGGAACCCTCTGAGAACCAAAGTTAAATCTTTTTTGCCAACCGTACAGCCCGAGGAGCCTTTCATCAAGATGATGCATTGCGTCTCGGAGACTTTCATACATTATTAATTACAAGGTACGACAAGGACGGGATGATAATACACTATAAGAAAGACGGAGAGGGAACTATGGGGTATGGCCAAGTTTCGCCAAAGTTTTGATATAAATTAAAGGTTGTTTTACAGCATACACGGATAAGTTTTTGTATTTTCATTAAGGAATTTGTTTGAGTGATTTTTAAATTATGGAAAGTTGTTGAGACCAACGCGTGGGTAATATTAGTAGGCCGTGGTTCGAGTACTCAAGTTATTCATAAATAAGTTTTGGTAAAAATTTCATTTTTGATAAAAGCTTTTTTGCTGACTGTACTTTTTGTTGACTGTACTTGCATTGTCACCCAAACTATATTTGCATACCAAATTTCAAGTCGATGCCATTAACCGTTGAAGAGTTCAACTCCTGCGGAGACGATCCTGGCCGGACTACCAGGATGTGACTACCAGATTATTGTATTGTCACGCAATTTACATAAGTATACTAAATTTCAAGTCAATACAACTACTAGAAGTTGGTCAAATTTAACTTGCAAGATTCAATTACAGACAGACAGACAACGGGACAGGTGAAACTAAATAAAAGCTTGTAAAAGAGCCATAGTAGCTTGAGCTATAGCCTCTTAAATAAGGGTAGTGGGTTTGCGCCCTTTCGCCATTGCGACGAGCTTTCCGACGAAGGAAACTATAACCTGCAAAGCAATTCAATGGCGTGTGTGTGAAGTTACCAATAATTACTGAGCCCGCTTGGGAACTACGGCCCCAGCCCTCTCACTCTGAGAGGAGGCCTGTGCCCAGCAGTGGGACGTATATTGGCCGGGATGATGATGATCCTGGCAGCAGACATATTTACCTAACTCTACAAATTTTAGCGAAGCCCTAGGTGCGAGAGTCTGGCTCAAATATGGCCGATTTTATTTGTCTACCAAGAGTAGTTGTGATATGATATTTATTAAGGTAGCCAACTACATTATATTGTGTTAACTAATACATATTATAAATGCGAAAGTGAGTTTGCTTGTTTCTTTTTCAAGCCTTATCTACGGAACCGATTAGAAGATCAATATAAATAATAGCATTGTTTTTATCCCGAGAAAGCTGATCGACAGGGCGACAAACGCAGTGTTAGACGTTGTCGCGGGCAACATCTCGTTGAGTGTTGTGGTAAAAAGAAACTTTTATTGTTTGAAATCATGTAGATACAAATCGCGGTGTAAAGGGCGCAAAGGGATCGCGGTGGATGCGGAAAGCACAAGACCGGTCTGAGTGGAGAGACTTGGGGGAGGCCTATGTCCAGCAGTGGACGTCTTTCGGCTGACATGATGATGTACAAATGCGGTAACACTCTAGGTAGAGTTGATTTGGTAAGACGCAGCTGATGGATATTTGACGGTATTCCAAGTTGTCGCTTTCCTAGATGCTTTAACTGGTCCCAAACAAAGTTTTAACATCTTTAGGAAATTTCGGAATATTTCAGCAGATAATTGGGCAAGTTTGACTAAACATGACTTAAGATTTTTTTAATTGTGGTTGACTAATGTTTCTATACCTTAGTCGGGAAGGATACAGCGTCAAAGGCTAAAAGGAAAATGAAAACGTATACTACACATGTGTCCATTCAAGCTGAAACAAGTCGGATTAATTTTAACCCTGTATATTATCGAAAATGTACCTCCTTACTTTCCCTGTAAAACTTCAAAACAGCTCTCACAAACGGAACGGAAATATGTTTTCTTCATTAATTATAATATAACGCTAAAATGCTTAAGGAAACGATCAAAGAAACAAGCAAAACGATAACCAGACCCCATAGGTACCTACTACGAAGTGCAAAAATTCGGACTTCGTATCTTGCCGTCCCGCTGACGCTAATATTATTTAATACGGGAGTGAGAGGGACGGTACGATACAAACTTCGAATTTCGTAGTAGCCCCCCAGGGCGCAACATTAAAGACCAATCAGTACAGCCTTTTGTCAAACAGCAGAAAAACTCTTTGTAATCAATCAACTGCCTCAGGGACCCTAAATGAGGTCGTTCACCCCCAAACTTGTTGGTTCGTGGATTTAAGATTAATTGCACTGCGCGATTTGCTAACAACCCTTGATAAATGAGACAGATTATTGGGTAAAAATATGATTTATCCTGATCATTGACGTATTTTAAGAGATACGGATAGAGTTTCAGTCCAATTACTTTAATTGTTTTATGATTTTATCGGAATCAGAGTAAAGGTCACTGAACTAATGTCGTTTAGTTTGACGAGTATGATCTATGTTTTAATTATTTAATAAATAAAAATAAAATATATATCATGGGACACCTGACACCAATTGACCTAGTCCCAACCCAAACTAAGCAAAGGCAACGGATAAACATTCTTATACAGATAAATACATACTTAAATACATAAAATGTTAACATTCAATACCCGAGAACAAATATTCGTATTATTTTGAACATGAAACTACCGTGAGACTCACTCATATTAAATATATTGACCCGGATAACTCACGTCTTAAATCTAGTTTAGCTCGACATGTTTCGGGCTAATCCGTAGCCCTTCGTCTTCGGAGCAACGCGACTCGGCGGCTGCTGCAACACGCGCACTGCGCGCCGCCGCTCTCCTCGCGCGACTACCCTTGCTTGCTCCGAAGACGAAGGGCTACGGATTAGCCCAAAACATGTTGGGCTAAACTCGATTTAGGACGTGAGTTATCCGGGTCAATATATTTAATGTTCGTATTATTCATACAAATATCTGCCCCGGCCGGGAATCGAACCCGGGATCTGAAGCTTCGTAGTCAGGTTCTCTAACCACTTGGCCACCTGGTCGTCAATTTGCTCCTATTATAGGCCCCATCCGGTATTACGATTCAGTTTTCCTGCACTGTATACCCATATGGCTAATGCTGCCATCCCTCTTTTTTTTCTTTTTATTCGACTGGAAGGAAAACGAGCAAGTGGGTCTCCTGGTGGTAAGAGATCACCACCGCTCATAAACATCTGCAACACCAGGGGTATTGCAGATGCATTGCCAACCTAGAGGCCTAAGATGGAATACCTCAAGTGCTAGTAACTTCACCGGCTGTCTTACGCTCCACGCTGAAACACAACAGTGCAAGCACTGCTGCTTCACGGCAGGATTAACGAGCAAGATGGTGGTAGCAATCCGGGCGGACCTTGCACAAGGTCCTACCACCTGCAAAAAGATTATGACTAAATCAAGCAAATCCATAAACACCATCGCTCCCTAACCGCATAGGTGTAAAAGACGTTAATGGCTGAATTAATTATAAAACAATAGGCTATTCATTACCTGCTATCAGATCTTCATTCACTTTCAAGGACCTTCAGCGAAAGTTGCCTACAATGGCAAGAATGGTGGAGAATGGCCGAGGTGGAATGCTTCTGGCAAGAATTTATGGCCATCGCTTAACAAAGGCCTTAAGGACGGATCCCTGAATGCCTTAATTTCCTGTAACATCGTGTGGTATAGAAATCTTGCGTGGATAAACCATTGTTTGACGTAAAAACGATGTGGATCATTTAAATGGCGCTCGTTTGCTTGATGGCGTGTTGACGCTGCCAGGTTTTGAGATTGTTTAAAAACTGTTTTTGTGTTTGTCTGGCAAAGGCGAATGTTGAGTCGAGTGACGGATAAAGAGCAAACGGATGTTGAGTTTGTGTTTGTTATGACAAGATTTGGATGGAGAAGAGACGTTTTGAAAGAAAAAGGATATTTTGTAAAAATCAATAGGTATTTCGATGTTTCTTTGAAGGCTTCATGCATATTTACTGAAAACTGTCGTGCATAAAAATCGAGTCATTTCAAAACCCTATGAATAATAATTCTTTATTATTATTATTCATAGCCAAAACCCCAAAGCTACCAACTGAGCTAGACACGTATTGAATGGTCCTTTAATTTCTGAATGAAACTAATTATTAAAAAATAAAAAAGGATAAATAAGATTTTATGCTGACGTACCTACTTAAATTGTATTGTCTTCTAAACTACAACATTGGTGAGTAAAATTCTACTTGTAGCATTTAACCCGGCAAAATCACTGCAGTTTAAAAGCTTGTAAAAATACAGTGTTTCGAAACATTTCGTCCCAAAAATCCAGTTGCATCACTGTCACCCGCTAGTCAGTATCGTGAAATCAGAAACATTATCCATTACTCTGTTTACATACAATGGCGCGAACAACAATACAACTCGATTTCCAATAGGTCCACGGCGAAGCTCAGACGGTCGTTAAACTCGGCTTAAAAGGGACACAGCGATGGATAGGTTGTCGGTCAATACTTGAATGATTCCCATAAAATTACCTACCTACTAAGTTTTGTTTTCTTCAGCCCATTAGCGATATATAGAGAAAGTATGTTTATAATCAAGTAGCAATTACTAATAGTTTAATTAAACCTTAATTTTTATTTCCAAGTAACCCTTGGTATATTCAGGCATCGAGACCTAACTATTACGATACCTAACTATATTATTAATGTACATAAATATAATTTAAAAAAATACAACAGACGCCCTAATGTTGACTGCCTAACTGCTCTATCATCAGAAGATGGAAACTAGCTTTGAGCTAAATCCAAGACCAAATGGCTATGTTTACAACACCCACGGAAAGAGATAGGTCCGTCGTATTCTAAAACAAAGTACGGCACGGGCAAGCCAATAAGATTGATGAAAATGCTGCCCGTTCGTTCTTCCTGTGTGTGTCAAAGCTAAACTATGCAGTTCGGTTTAACTTCACTAAATCGGCGCCGCGTAGCCGATCATCGCTCATCCAGCTACTTAACACCAACAACAGAACTATGGAAATTAAGTATTGTCTTGCCTTTGAATAGTTGGGATTTGTCACAGTATTTGGGCCGAACAAACGCGGTTGGCAAGATAAATTGGGAACGCGATGACTGATATATGGGAACGGAACTCTTAGCCACACGCAAAGAGTTTAATGTTCATTGCGCAGCCGAGATGCTCGTCTTGGTGTGATAATACTTAGCAGCACGCAAGCTATATCATTATCATCATCCCAGCCTATATACGTCTCACTGCTGGGCACAGGCCTCCTCTCAGAATGCGAGGTCTCGAGCCATAGTTCACACGCGGGCCCAGTGCAGATTGGGAACTTCACACACGTCGTTGATGTGGTTCGCAGGTTTTTGCAGGCTTCCTCTCGATGTTTTCCTTCGCCGTAAAGCTCTAGATAAATTTAAAATTTCGTAAAACTCAGAGGTGCAAGCCGGGATCTGAACCCACGATCTTCTGCTTGATAGGCCATAGGTCACCATGGCTTCAGTACAGACTATATTATCCATCCCAGCCTATTTACGTCCCACTGCTGGGCACAGGCCTCCTCTCAGAACAAGAGGGCATTATATTTGTTTATTTTATTTTATTTGGTTTGTAAGTTAACAACGACGTGTAAGCTTAATATTGAACTTGGCTCTCATTTTACATTTATGTTTTTGATGGGACATAGTAGTAAAGTGAATCTCACTTTGTAATAAAATCCAGTAGCTTTACCACGGTTAATATTTTATACAAAGAAACCTCTAACAATGCCACATACCCTTTACCCATTAATGTACCATATACAACACCATTGTCTCAATACAGGAGTATATACTCGTAAATACCCCGCTCCATTTCACCCGGCTTCGAACCTGAGAAGGGTTGAAACAGGTCGCCTGTGTAATGTCTTTAAAACCTTCCGACACGTGCTACTATTATTTTTACCCTCAATTTATGGGGGTTATGTGTCTAATTCAAATCCGCAGCGAAACGCGTTTTTAAAAATGTCGTAAAATAAACAAAGGTTGCTCACCCCTGGTTTAATTGACATGTGAATGCGAAGAAAATAAACATGTTATTAAAAATGAACATGTTACTTGTATTCGTTGCATTAATTTTGCCAAGTAATTTGGCCAGGATCGTTTCCGCAGTAGGCAACTCTTCAAAGGTTTTATAATTTATATCGACTTATATCTACTTTACCGATATGCAGTTTGACAATGATGAGATGGCGTAGTCACTGTGTGAGGAAGTATCAGTTTTTGTTATCTCGTCAATTGGATATATCATTAGACAATGGTTAAAACTCTTGTATTGCTACATAATATAAAAGTTTTAGAAACTGCTCACAAAATTTCATGAGAATCTGTTGAGGAATTTATTTGTAGAGAGAATGACAGACAGACATACGTAAGCATTTTTGCCGAACTGAAACGGTGACGCTTCGCTTGCATTTAGGATTCGCTCGGTCTACTTGAGCTACATAGTCACGGTGGATTCGAAAACGGCTTCAGTATTCTAAACAAATGAAAATAATTAGTGATGTTTTAACAATTATGAAATTACACAGGCGATAAAAAAATTACAAACATCGACGCATTAAAGCACTCGCTTCGCTCGTCTCCACACTCGTTCATAATTCCTTTTACCCTTAAAACAATGTTAACCCTCAAGCTCCAAATTCCTAACGTGAAGCTAAACGATATATTTAATTCCGCGGAACCCGCTTACAATTAGGCAGGTAATGTAAAGGGTAGGCATAATATATTAGATATTTTAGGTTCCCAACCCTTGCCCTTCTATTATAGTCCACACTAAGTAGCTGGTCTATTAACTCGCCTTGAAAAGGGTAAATATTTTAGCTGTAGAAATATTATGGTTACGTAACCGTCATAATTTGTTGAAGAGAAATGTAATTAATCTAATACGACCGGACGACCAAGTGGTTAGAGAACCTGACTACGAAGATCGAGGTTCCGGGTTCGACTCCCGGCCGGGGCAGATATTTGTATGAATACTACGAATGTATGTTCTCGGGTCTTGGATGTTTAATATGTATTTAAGTATGTATTTATCTATATAAGTATGTTTATCCGTTGCCTAGTATCCATAGTACAAGCTTTGCTTAGTTTGGGACTAGGTCAATTGGTGTCAAGTGTCCCATAATATTTATTTATTTATAATACCTTTGAACGAGCATTTCTTGTATACGTATTACTTACTATTACAAGTTTTTATATACTTTTAGTAGTTGTCTGTATTCAAATCTTAAAAGTCAAAACCTAGTTCCAGTGGTAAATCCAGTGACAATACATAATCTGTTAGTGAAACAGATCTACACCTTTTAATGACTGAAGTTTTTGATTGATTTGAATTTTTATGGACCCGTTAGGGCCGGCAGGTTCTCCTCGAATGGATACCGCGGATCGGCAAGCACAGCTTAGAACGTCCATCAGCGCGTTCCACAATACGGCTTCTGGTCGTTCCGCTATTTTTTAAGCATTTCAAACAGAGGAATACCTTTGGCTGACGATGACGACAAAACTGAAATAAATCTCACATCCTTCTCTAACTATGCTTGGATGAAAAGGAAGCCCTAGTCCTATGCTATGCTCGGCAGCTATTATTTACAAAAGTCCGTAATTGTCGGACACAGCTCTAATGCTGCGGACACATGTGCCCGATAAATTCTACAGCGGCACCTGTACAAGCTTAGAACGGCGGTAAATCACGATCTACACTGGCGATAGCTTCATTACGTTTTATAATTTGTTAACTTCCTTTCTTAGTTTTCTTTTAGACATTCGTTATACTCGTGCTGTACCATAATGGCGAGGTGAATCAAGTGTATTATGTGCGCAAAAACTTCTGTTTTAGTATTAAATAGATCCTGTTATAAAAAGGTCGCAACTCAGCATATCGCTGGATGAAAACAAGCACTGGTCTTCCTCCGAGCATGTTAATAACATTGTCTTATCTGTTATTTTGGGCCCTCTGGTGTTATCTACTTAGAACGAAGCTATGCGTGTTTGAAAATGAGACGGATCGGTTCTAGAAAAGGTAGGTAGGTAGTGCCACGGGAGTATAGTTCAAGTGAATGACTATTGCATTAAAGTCAAATCCTGCTGTCATTATAACACGAGCTTTGCTAAGCTTA
Organism: Choristoneura fumiferana; assembly: GCF_025370935.1. Classification (NCBI taxonomy): domain Eukaryota; kingdom Metazoa; phylum Arthropoda; class Insecta; order Lepidoptera; family Tortricidae; genus Choristoneura; species Choristoneura fumiferana. The sequence continues at coordinate 7,378,125 of NC_133490.1, read as the reverse complement.
CTTTGGGACTAGGTCAATTGGTGTGAATTGTCCTTCTTGTGCAACAACACTTCAACTCAGGTGGTACAGTCACCAGCATTAATATCTGCCACAGCGGAGCGTGCAAAAATATCTGACACGTCCTTCCGGCCCTAGAAATAGAGTCGTATCAGATATTTATGCACGCTTGTTGTGTCAGATATTGGTGCTGGTGACTGTACTACCTACCTACCTGTCAGATATTGGTGCTGGTGACTGTACTACCTATGTATATGTCTTCTTTTTTGTCCGTCTTGGCGGGGGCACTACCGTGCTCTCAAATTCTTGAAAATTCGATAAATACGAACTATCCTGATAAAAAAACGGTAGAAAACTATTACGCACTAAATCCTACTAATATTATAAATGAGTGAGTGAGTTTGTGAGTGAGTGAGTATGTTTGTTACTTCTTCACGCTGAAACGACTGTCCAGCGATTTAGATGAAATTTGGCAAAATGTTAATTTATAACCTGGATTAAAATATAGGATACTTTTTATCCCGATATTCCCACGGGATAGGGATAAAATGTCTAAATAACAACCGCTGGGCTTAGAGTCATGAAATTTGGTATGTAGGTAGCTGGACGTCTGGAATAACACATCTATAGGCTACTTTTTATCCCGATATTACCACGGAATAGAGATTAAATCTCGAAATAACAACCGCTGGGTTTAGAGTCATAAAATTTGGCATGGGTGTTTTTATTTAACGTCAATGAATAAAATCCCGAAATTTCAATTCAACTGCCGTATCTAATGATTTACGCGTGCGAAGCCGCGGGTAAACGCTAGTATTATAAATGCGAAAGTTTGTGAGTGAGTATGTTTGTTACTCCTTCACGCTGAAATGGCTGGACGGATTTGGATAAAATTTAGTATGTAGATAGCTGGACATCTGGAATAAAACATAGGCTACTTTTTATTTCGACATTCCCACGGCATAGGGATAAAATCTCGAAACAACAACCGCTGGGCTTAGAGTCATGAAATTTGACATGATTGTTTTTAATGTAACGTTTTTAAACCACGATTTAATTTTCGGGAATTCCCAGGGGAATTTTTAAAAACCCCTAAATTTCAAATCAGCTGCTGGATCTAATGATTTACGTGTGCGAAGCCGTAGTTAAACACTAGTCTATATTCCAAAAGATATTACAAATGAAACAGATACAAAATTTTGATCTGTTGTCAAGAAGACATTAATATCAAAGGCGTATTATAAAGTTAATGATTATATCATGGACAGGGATATTTGGAAATAATTCCGATCCGCATTAGCGATCCCTTAAATAGCGAACCTACTGTGTTAAAAATAAAGTTGTGTTAAATACTTGTGATGTATACATATCATTTAAAATAACATTGTAAATCTGTTTAAAAAAATATATACCTCGTTGAGTTTCTTGCCGGATTCTTCTCGACAGAGGTTTTTCCGAACCGGTGGTAGATTTTTTTTGACATTCATAAGTGCTTGTTATAGCCTGTGTTATAGCCTAAATCACAGAGTAGATAATATTGAATAAAGATATTTTGACTTGACTTGACTTCACATATTAGACAAAATTCGAAATCAAACTCTAAAATTACAGCTCGACAAAGTCCATTTACCTACAACGTCCAAGCTCGTGACATCGATACCAGATCGATAAAACCCACAGCCGACCTTGTCTCATATATAACCCCGTTATGACACCTTCTTATAATATATCCTGTGACATATACAAATAGCAGATATAAATTCTGAATAGAACAGGTAGGTATGTTGTTGAGTGGGTGAAATTACAAGCTTTAAGTAATTTATTGAAATAGGCATTACTTTGCGTAGGTCCATATCAATGAACGAAAAACAATTGCTTTGTTCACCTGCAACGTAATGATAGCTACGTCTACGCAACAAATGTGTGTTCATGCAGCTCCTCCACATGGACGCTGTAAGAACACACACAAACCACACTAACCCAACGATCATCGATCACCACACTTTACTGACGCGTTTCGAACTCTACCAGAGCTCATCAAACGTTTCAGCTTAGTGTTGATAGTTCTTCTAGTGAGGTTGAGGAACCCCATGAGCACACATTTCTTGCATAAATGCTATCATAAGGGTGCGGGTGAGCAAAGTAATTGTTTTTATTTCATTAATATGGAGCTCCGCAAAGTAAGGCCTAATCCAATAAATTAGTAAAAACAGTGTTCAACTGCTGTCTCTGACGTGAATCAAACAACGGTTAGTCGACGAATGACAAGGTATTTCAACTTGACACCCTCTTTATACTAGTCAGGGAAAATATTGCCAGCGCGATTCAGGATGGTATAGTTTTCCGTACAGCGACATCTATGGGCATATAAATTCAACAAAGAAACATATTACTGCTATACAAACTAAAACAGCTTGTATACCGGGTGTGGCCTGTAATACGAGCAAATAATTAAAACATAGATCATACTCATCCAACTGAACAACATTAGTTCAGCGACTTTTAAAAATAATTAATTTTTATTACATTGTAAAGTTTATTCGAAGAAGCAATGTAAAGCAAAATGCTTGATGCTTGTAGGGTGCTAGGGTATGCTAGGGTGACAGGCGACGTGAGTAGGTTCTAGGATGGCGTACATTGATAACAGCATTTAATTTGTATGAAAAAGGGAAAATCTAAAGACTCCATTATTTTTAAAAGTCGCTGAACTAATGTTGTTCAGTTTGACGAGTACGATCTATGTTTTAATTGTTTGTTCGTATTACAGGCCACACCCGGTATACAGGGTGGCCCATTTATATCGGTCAGTATGGAAAAGTCTGAAACTATACGACATACGAAAATTTCTTCTTAGGAACCATGACATCGATTTTAATAACAAGAAAAACTGCATTCATGCATCTAAAAAAAAACCTATACTCAGCTCGGGAATCGAACCCGGTTGTTTTGAAAAAAAAAACTTCGAACACCTACTAAAATAAATTAAAGTATGTGAAAACAATGCATTTTATTCATTTTAGACATAATGTTTCATGGACACATTTACTTCTTAAGACGTACACAATCGATATCTAAATAGAAATAGTGTTAGTTTTTTTTTTCAAAACAACCGGGTTCGATTCCCGAGTTAGTTAGGTTAGTTACCTAGGTACAGGTTTTTTTTAATGCATAAATGCAGTTTTTCTTGTTATTAAAATCGATGTCATGGTTCCTAAGAAGAAATTTTCGTATGTCGTATAGTTTCAGACTTTCCCATACTGACCGATATTAATGGGCCACACTGTATAATGTTACTGGCATTTTAAACGCTCATTAATTACCTACCTACCAAAAATAACATTTGATATTATTCTCCTATATGTAACTTAAGCAAAATAATTTCCTCGGAATCCTTATTCACAACTCAAACCGAAATAACGTCGCGATATCACGTTCAATGAGCATTGAACTATCTACAGTCTCACACTAATTAGGGGAGCCTTATCCGCAACTGTGTTACCTGCTATGATCTACACTTGGGTCATGGCAAGTTATAAACTGAAGCGATTTAAAGCCAATTCTAAAGCCCTGTTTAAAAACGTGGGAAACATTGCGAGACCGTTAAGTCAACGAGTTTGAAAGGGTCAAACAAGCGCCGTAATATAATAAACTTGCATGATTTAAATGAAAATAATTTTAATTAAGAATAAGAATGGTTTATTGGATGATAAAATAGATACACATACAGAAACACTGAAATATACACATCCATGCCAATTCCTACCAGCCAAAATGGCCGCCACTCAGCTATGTGTCGCGAAAAGATCTGAAGATGATTTTCAGTGACGCCAGAAATTAATATACTTTTGCAAGATTTTTATTCAAGGTTAAAATGGGCTTTTAAATTACATTTTTTACATGCTCCTATACCATAATTTAATCAAAATTAAGACTATTGATTACTAATATATTTGACACAAGAGGAAAAATATTTTAATTCGAAAAAACAAAGTTTTGTACGGAAGTTTACTCATTAGGTACCTACCTATTAGTTCTCACGCTTCTTGCTTGCACCACGCTTTCATTCCATCTCCCAACCGACGACACGGAAATATAGCTGTCCAAACAAACGAGACCCCAGACTATACATTCATCCCGCCCCTCCATTACTCACTCGCCCAGGGCCAGTGGGGGGCGGGGGAGGCCTATTAACTCTGGTCGCGGCTGTCTTTGATTATCGACGTGAATTCAAGTCTTGACACTGCTTGTTATTTTGTGTTTGTGTGATATCAATTAATTTATGGGCCTTATTAATGTTGATTTGGTTAGTTTGGAGTTAATTCATAGTTGTGATTTGTTTTGTGCTATGTTGGTGCTGAATTTATTTATAAGGCAAGTATAAAGCAGTGTCTTTCTTAGTCTTCGCTTACCATTTAGGCCTGACTGTGTTTAAACTGTTAAAAAAAACATTTTTAGTACAAGTTTTTCTTGCTGACTGTACTTGCATTGTCATCTAAACTGCATATCCGTACGAAATTTCAAGTCGGTACTATCAACCGTTGAGGAGTTCCCTCCTGCGGAGACGATCCTGGCAAAACCACCAAAATGTCACTACCAGATTACCACCAAATTTACATAAGTGCGAAATTTCAAGTCAATCGGACCGCTGGAAGTGGGTCAAATTTTGCTTCCAAGATTTGACCCAAATAAATCCTAAACAAGAAAACAAATAAATAAATAGACAGGGCAAGCTAAAGAAAAGCTTAGAAAAATGGTGGCATATAATAAGAATATAGGCACGGCCGATTGGATACCTAGCTTAGTAGTTTATGCTCTCTGAATGAAGTGGACTCTGAATTTCGAGGTACAGTAAGTTGATTTTTTAGTCACCAAGTCACGATAAACATGTATGGAAATCCAAAGTTTGGATATTTTTTTAACATTCAATATCATTAATAAAACGTTTCTAACATTTAAAGTTTTGTGATGTTCTACTTGTCTCTATGCTCTGGAAAATGGCCGAAATTTTAAGTAGAGGCACTTCACAGGAACGTTCTAGTTATTGTATTTGATTTGATGAATATAAAAAAGATACTTTCAAAATAAAATACATCTATGTTTGGAAATATTCGATCGTGAATCGGTCATTTCCCGTTAATACGGTGGCGTTTGAGGCGTTGTGCATAGGTTACTAATACCTTAACCAACACGTTTTATCTGAACATGAGTTAGAAAACCGACCGCAGCTATTTAAGTCAAGTCCTACCCGTCTCGTGTAATGTCTGTACGCTGTGTAGAGGTGCAGGATGAAAATCAGCGCGGTGACGCATAGTCCTCACACACATGCTGAGCCTGAACCTTTTGCCTCATAGCTGAGCATGTAACTTCTCACTTATATGGTTTTTATGGGCAATAATAGTAGATTGTTCAACAAGGGACTAAAACAAGCCATAAAGATACGAGATGTTTAACCACCCGAGCCGAGCGAGGGTTGCTATAGTTCGAGTGACATTATGGTTGTTTAGTCTAGCGTTAAACACTACTTTTCACTTTGAATGCGAGGAAAAAATAAACAATGTTTTGTTCAAAATTACAATATTACTTTTTAAAAACGTACACTCGACTAATGGACAGGCCATCTCTTCAAAATTCAAATAGCAAAAAAAAATATGTTGCGCGGTTTTCTTTTCGTTTATTGTTTATAAAGTGACGCTTTAAAAGCTTACATATTTAGCCAACAGTTTTAAAATTGAAAACTATTTTAAAGCTAATTAATTGGACTATGCTTAAAATGAATTAATCCTTAAAATAATTGAAAACATTCATATTCGTAATCATTAATTGCTTCACGAAATTAAATCGTGTATTTTTTAAAATATTTTTGCACAGTTGTCATTTTGAGGTTATTTCCACGCCCTATAAAACCGCCATTCACAAACACCGTGTTGGCTAAACCCCTAAACAGGGGTTTCCAACGTAGGTTATAATACCTTAACCCCTAGAGAATAAAAAGGAGCTTTAGTCCCGATATGCAGAGACTAATGTAACATTTTAATAGCATGAGAAGTGAAAATATTTTTTCATTCTTTCTTTGTCTAGAAGGCATAACACGCTCTATAAAATTCGTTTGTGTCATGTGGTTGAACTCCTTAGGACAACCAAACATTAAAAATATTCATAATTCAATGAAAAATATTTAAACTGTTCTTTTGATCGATTATCAAATCTCATATCAAAATTCGGATGGTGACTAAATAATCGCTTTCACTGAGGATTATCTGGGTGTAGTCGTTAAACCTAAATGTTTTCCAAATATTTATTTAGTAGCTTACGTTTGCCTAACATGTTTAGAATAATTACGTCCTTTTAGAAAAGACCTTTTTGGTCAAACATCGCCTTTTGATACGCGCATGAACAATCTACGCGTAACTAAACGGTGGGTAAGATCAAAAGCTTGTTTGTTACTTGACTTGTGGTGCAAAGCTTTTATAACCACTAATAAGCACAATTAAAAAGCTTCTGTGTAATAGGCTGAAATGTGAAGTATTTTTGGACTTTAATTATGTGGGATTTTAAAATGAGGACTGTAAACGTTAGAGGAGGATAGAGGATGTTCTGGTTTTTACTTGTCAGTGATTTTAAGACTAAAATAAAGTGCGTTTAATAAGAGCAGCGTCCTGAAATTATTGTTATACTAGCCGCTACCCGCGACTCCGTCCCCGCAGAATACGTTTATCGCTATCCCACGAGAACTATGCAGTTTTCCGGGATAAAAACTACCATATGTCCTTCTCCGGGACTCAAACTATGTGTATACCGAATTTCATCTAAATCAGTTGAATGGTTTAGACGTGATTGAGTAACAAACATCCAAACCTCCAAACATCTTCACAAACATTCACATTTATAATATTAGTAGGACAGGATGTTTTTCTTTATGTGATGGCAAACGAGCAAGCAGGCATCTGATAGAAAGCAACCACCACCCATGGACATTCATAACATAAGCTAAGTTACGGATGCATTGCCGGCTCTTTGAGAGACGACAGCAGGGTGTTTTCCATTGGCGTTAGCGTGTCGAGCACTCGGTCGTTTACCTTAATTAACGAGTAGTAATCAAGGCGACTTTATTCCTTGTTTTTTTTTTCTAAAAGTTTATTTATTTAAAAAACAGTCCTATACTTAACACAACCTACATAAAATAAAAAGCTTACATAAAATAAAAATAGAACCTAAAACTAAAACAAATTACACAAAGAGTAGGCAAGGCCTTAGGCAAGGTCCCGAAGATGCTGGCAGCGTTTCCTCTTTGAATAGCCAGGCTAATTCTTTGTCCGAGGAAGCTGTCAGCTCTTCGGTCACCTGTGACGTCTACTAACCTTTTAGAAATTTCTTTAAAAAGTTTTAACGCGCTAGGACCCCACGGACCAAGGGTCGCTCGACACCGAATGGGACAAAGTCATATTCGGTGCCTAAACCGCTGTATTCGGATAATTTTGTCTTTTCAGCCGCTTCAAATGCTGCACCGAATGCCTTAACCCATTCGCTGCCGCCATGAAAATGTTAAGTTACCTAAAAATAAAGCAGTGTTCTTTTAAGAACCTATCGTGAATTTGATAGTTCAGCTTCCTGTCAACACATATCGTCATGCCCTTTGGAAATGTCAACACAGCGTCGGCCTACAAATGCCGATGCCGCGATATTTCGCCTGAATAGGCTTCTACAGTACCCTAAAAGATACATAGTTAGTTAAATTATTTTAACCCGTTGCTACACTATGTATGTATTGCACACACAGTTTTTTTCAGTTTCAGTTACAGTGAGACAGATGGCTGACAGTTGTGGATTATTGATACATAACACTTGGTAATTAAGTTTCTACAGTAAGACACGACGTCAAAAATATTTAAACCTTTATGCTGCTAAACATAAGGTTGATGTATATATTTGAAGCTATGGCCGTATATATATTTATTCCCTTGACTGTACATAGCAATTAAATATTCAGCTCACAGTCATTTTTAAAAACCAAAACATACTACATAAAAAGAACTTAATTTTTAAATCTTCTTTTATCAAATTTGTATGAAATCTCTTGTCACAAAAACTGGACAACTAACGAATACTTAAGTTAATGTTCACTAAAAGTGTGACAGTTAGCAACTGGCAACATTTTTTCGCCCTAATGACGTCACTACTTCGCTATATAAAGTAGATACAAACGGGAGCCGGGAAAAAAGTTCAGGGAAAATATGTATAATGAGTAAAGTTTTCCAATTACATATTATGTAGTTTGTTGGCGAAAAAAGTAACAGAGCACGTCTTAACTTGCAACTCGCATTACTTAATGAAGTTTTAGTTACTTGTGTATAGCCTTACTAATATTATTTATTTATTTAGGTGAGCGTTAAAAATAAGATGGTGTCCTAGAAAAATCGAATTAGTGTGTTTGATGGATACATCCCACAAAGAAAATATGGATAAATAACGTTCAATTGTTCAGTTAAGAATGGTAAGTCAAGTGTGGTATTGTACTGTAATGTGGATATAGGTGACACGATTTAATTAAATACATAATTTAAAAAAAGAGTGCAGTGTTCGCCAAATAACTGTTTGCAATTTCCAGGACGCACACGGATACGTCAAGTCAAATAAAAGCTTATAAAATACATATATGATAATCGACACTATGCACTACTTCTCGCGATAACGGGGTATCGACAATTAAATAAAAGTTTTTTCCACAGTCATTAAGCATGGCAACCCCAAAAAAAAGTTTCCCGCGCTTGCCATAAACAAGATTAATATAAATTAGGCCGTAAGCGTGATTCCATGCCGCAATTTGTATTTCGAATACATAAATTGAATTAAGAACGAATAAAACACTGTTCATAATTAAATTTGCTGTTGCAAGTCAACATTTTTGTCGCTAAGTCGTCAGTCTAAGGTGGGTATTGCAATGAAATTTGTTTCGTCGCACGCAAGGGAATTGTGCAATCTAATTGTAAAGAAAAACACATGGGGTACCAGTGTTGCTAGGGCTTATAATACAATTAATAATAATCAATTCAATGTTTGGGGGAATGCTTCTTATTGACAGAGCAAAATTAAATTAATGGTGGCTCTTGTCTCTTTAAAAAAATCTATTGAATTAAAATAAACGTTTCGAAAAGATGTGTGGCCCATAATTAAAAATGCAAAAATTTGATTTCACCGTCCCGTCAAATTTTCTATGCTTCACCTGAAAAGTCATTTACTTTCGAAACTACTCCTTTGTATTTTTAATTGAGTGAACAAAATAGAGAATACTCCGCAAAGTAACTTAAACTTGCATGCATATTAAAAGCACAAAGAAAACGTTCCGATTCCTCATTAATATTACAAAACTGGCAACACTCATCCTTTTGGTTCAAAACAAAGCACCTGTGCACAAAAGGTAAAAAAAAAGACTAACAACTGTGACATAGAAGAAATAATTAACAAAACATACAGAAATGAACCGGGAAGAACGAACCGACGAAATCTAATTATTTTCCCCGGCCATGACAGCTTTGGCGCGCTTTTCTCGCTTCAAAATGGCAGACCGAAAATGGCGGGAGCGAAACGTCAACAGAAATGTTATGAAGCGAGGACAAGCAGGCAACCACTAAGCCTTGGAGCTTTCTGTTTATAAATATTCTTATAAGGGTCTGGTTTAAGGGAATCACTGTCTTTTTACAATGTTTGTTTGGAGCTTTATGTGAGGAAACAAAATTGTTATAGGTTTCCTTTCAATTAGCCATGTGAGGAATATTAAACGTTCCATTTTTAGCAAAAATTAACATATCGAACGTTTAAGGCCTCATTCGGCTTTCTGTTTGTGAAGGTAAAAATGTACAATCAAATGTAACATACAAAAAAGAGCAATAAATAAACCATCTCAGACTTATAACTATGACTTAAAAACTAGGCAAGGGTGTTAATGTTTTGGGATTAGCTAAAATGATTGTGATGTACTCAAATACTCAATACTTTATTGCTCTTCCACAATGATGATAATTAGTAACGGTTTTTCATACAAATGTCTATGTATTATGTACCTATTTTATGTTTAGGTTAGTTTAATTTTAATTGCTATCAATTATTTTCTTTTCAATGTAAATAAAATTATTATCTATTACATTGCATATCAATGTCGTCTATTGGTACTTTGTCGTATCCTAACCCAGTCCAGCATATAAAACCCGCAGTATAGTATAGTACAGCAATATACAGTCGGCACACAGGGTGCTTTATAAACTACAGCGCGCCTTCACTGCAACCCCCAAAAGTAAATCCCAGACTCTGACTAAGTATAGCATTAGACTAAAAGTGATTCAATTACACAAACTACCTAATGCACTAATGAAAGGACGAAGTCACTCAATCGGTGAGGGTGGCATAAAACGTCCATTACCAAATGCATTTATACTACTAATTACAGGGAGTGAGTGCCCTAGAAATAGTGTTGCCATAATTTTGCCTCTCAAATGGGACATTGGTATTTTGGTATGGTCTGTTTCTTAATTCGAGATACTAAAATGACGTTTCACGTGTTACCTGTTTTTTGCGTCTCATAAATAGTGATGTGCCGCAGCCGGTTATCACCGAAAGATTTTGTAGGTACCTGTTATATGTATAAAATGTTAAGATATGAACGGATCCGTGACGTACTAACATGTAGGGCACTTAGGACATTCTAGAAAAGGTAAAATGGATCTAATAAAAATGCGACCGTTTTGGAGATATTTCTACTTTTTATAGACGTTGATGTTTAAGTTTCAGTTTCATTCTAAGTACGATCCCCCTCAATGCTTACCATAAAAACACACATACCATAACACGAGAAAACGCACCGATCACATCCGATCACAATAGGTTGGGTTTAAGAAAGTAACGAATGTCGATCGAATACGAAAAACATGAATGACGTTGTGTGACATGTGTATTAGTGGTTATAAAAGCTTTGGTTTAAAAGGTTTAAAAGTTGTTGAAATTTGATACATTTATAAACATCTATAATCATTTATAATCAATAATATATTTTTTTATAATATAATTTTTGCATTTATAATCTTTAAAAAAAATGATCTGAAGCTTATATCAGAGAGTGCCAGGTTACGGGACAAGTTACGGGATAGTCCTGTTTAAATCGGAAAGTATGGTCACCTTTACGATTTGGGGCGCAACTGTGACGATTTTCTTTTGTTCGCGTCATGTGTCAATGAGGGGCTACGTTGCTGGTTGCTGATTGGAGCACTATTTTCTTAATGTGGTACATGCACGACTATATTGAGTTAGGAAAACACATTGTTTTTACTTAACGGTGATGCTATTGTTTTTTTAACTTACTCTTTAAACTTTGCTGTGCCAAAAAAATATTGGCCAAGTGCGAATCGGACTTACAAATTTTTAATTAATTAAAAAATAAATATTTTTTAGGAATTAGTTTTTTTCCATTTGGATTCTGTGTTTCTGTACCAGTAACCTTTTAAAATGGCGCCATACTATGAACATTTTTCTTAGGAGGGGATAGATACGTCTACCTACAAATATGGTCAGAACCCTCGGTGCGCGCGTCCGATCGCACTTGGCCGTTTTTATATAAATAAAAGCCCTTTTTCAAACAACGTCAAATGAAACATAGTACTCTTATAACCAAGCAAAGCACAACCCGTCAATTATAATGATTAATAGGAAGGGAAACATAAATGCTTAAATATTCTAAGTACCTAAAATTATACAGAAGTGCTTTATTATAGGCTGAAAAAGATATTATCTCATTGATAAATCTATTTGGTATATAGTACTCTTAGAGAAAATATTTTGATTGTTGATTTACTGAACAACTTATATGATAAGACACGCTAGTATATTTAGCGAGTAAAGATACTAACTGTGTTATGCTTTTGCCTTAACCTTTTTATTACAGCATCTATGTTTTTTTTTTGTACTTTTTAACCTTTTACACACACAAACATCACGCCTGTATTCCCAAATGGGGTAGGCAGAGCACACGAAACGTTACCGCTTCGGAGCCACTTTTAGCAATTTTAGGTTTTAAGTTTGACAAAAACGGTACAATAGTGACAGGTTTCCTTTTTTGCTGTTTAAACTGAGACGTGATTGACCCTATCTCATCTGATGAAAAGTGCAGAGGAGGCCAAAGGTCTATCTAGGTGGTTTTAAATTAGACACGCGTTGAACACTACGCTAAACTTCATCATTAAAACAAACATTTTGAATCAAATGTATCGCTTCCTTCCCCGTACATAATCTCCCACACCGGAGATTGGAAACCATCGAATTCGATTCATCCTTTATTATTTCACCGCACACCTAATAAGACCCCGTATAAGCGAGCTTATACAGGGTGGGTGTTTCCACGCTCATACATATTAATCCGGCGGGTGACGCATTGAATGACTCTCGACAGCTTTCGGGGCACCCTGTATTTACTGCAGCCTGAAGCGATTTTCGTTTATAATGATGATCGTGAAAATAAAGTAATATATTAAAAATACGTAATAACTAAGCGCATGCATTATTCGATACAAAATTGATGTGCGTCAAACGCATTGCGTTTAACGCAGGTTTATCGCATAAAACACCCGTTCGCTTTACGCGGTAAGCGCATGCATTATCAGATACAAAATATGTGCGTCAAACGTATTGCGCTTAACGCAGCATAATTATATCGCTAAAACAACCGAGCGCTTAAAAATGCTCCGCTTGAAACCAATCATCAAAAACCGTCCTAGAATAATACTTATCCGGATTCGGATTGCTTCAGATGGTTAATTAAATTAGGGATCTTGTTTATTTAGGTCCATCGGTTTATCTTGAACCGAAATGACCCCGTTGACCTACCCTTGTAGGGTTAACACATCAAATCGAATCGAATTACTGATAACATCCCTGTTTTTTTTTACGATTTGAAATTGATCGCCGCTTTTGATAAAATTTCCATGACACCGGCGGTTTCACCGATGGCTCCTTAAGCAGAGGATCGTGGATTTAAACCTCTATGCTGTTGCGATGCATGTGCATCACCACGAGCGAGTCAAAACAAGAGGAAAGTAAAACATTGCCGAGGCATTGGCGAGCGTGAGAACTGATGCCCAATTCCTTTCATTCTGAGAGGACGCCTGTTCCTACCTTGGACTGGTGAGACTGGGATGTGTATTACTGTGTATAGGCCAGATATATGATACTGTCAAAACATGTGTCCCTGTCCAAAGCTTTTCCAGAAAATCGAGGTATTTAAATATGTCTGTGGGTTTGTACGGAAAATTTCTGTCGGTTCCCGTAATATTGTTTGAATTAAGACACCTTATTTTCAAAATCTCGTGTAGGTATCACCATGTCTTATTCAAAAAAAAACTTTTTTTAATCACCAGAAAATTCCGGATATCTCAGGAAAATTAGTGACGTGTGGGGTAACCCTGCATTCTTGATTCGTTTGATTGTATTCTGCAGAGTATAAATAGTTTAGGTACGGTTCTTTGAAAATAGGTCATGAGAGGTAGTCAGAATAAACAGTACTTTAAATAGGATGATGTCGCAAAATTCAAATCGGTATAAAAGTTGTTAATAGAGGGAACGCTGCCGGCATCATCGGTTCCTTGCCTAAGGTGACAGTTAAAAAAACTGTTTTAGTTTTACAAGCTTTTATTTAGTTTCACCTGTCCCGTTGTCTGTCTGTCTGTCTGTAATCAAATCTTGCAAGTTAAATTTGACCAACATCCAGTAGTCAGATTGACTTGAAATTTGGAATAACTATGTAAATCGCGTGACAATACAATAATTTAGTAGTGACATCCTGGTAGTCCAGCCAGAATCGTCTCCGCAAGACGGAACTCTTCAACGATTAATACGAGTAGCATCGACTTGAAATTTGGTATGCAAATGTAGTTTAGGTGACAATGCAAGTACAGTCAGCAACAAGTAAATGAATGTTTTAGAAAAGTTCTTACCCTGTGTTATGTTTTGTTTTATGTACTGTGCGAAGAGAAAATAAATATTTATATTTCTATATTTTCTATTTAAAATGTGTTTGAAACTTGTACCAAAAATTGGCAACACGCGTCACTGTGACGCGTGATTCGTCCGACGGGTTAGGCTGCGTTCCCACCAGAGATGAGCGAGGATGTGAAACGCTTCATTTAATATCCCCTCACACTACAGCTCTAGAGACAAGAGCTCGGTGGAGTGACGGTAAGTAAATGGATAAAGTTACTATTGGTTCATGACAAACACATCCCTCGCAATCCATCCTCGCACATCTAGTGGAAACGCAGCCTAAAAGGCACCGAAAGTCAAATTCACACGTTCATAGACTGTATCCACTGGTGTGACCAAACAATAAATGTAAGCAAGGAGACATAATCCACGGGCTAACACGTGGTGTGATCGCGATCCGTCATGACTAATTAACGAGACACCCTACGCCCTAAGGGTAGCGCTACACGCATATAATTATAAGATTTATTTAACTAACATGTGAAACAAATGTGTGAAAATATGAGACTGCAACATGTCTGCGAAAAAATCGTTTTACTAATTTCTTCACCGTCTACATTTTATTGTAGTGACAATAGATCGATCGACTAGTGATCAATCTTTTTAGATCTACAACTTGCTACATCGCACTATCCAAGTTTCTCAACTCGGATGCATAAATACAGCATCCAACTTTCTTCCTTCGGTTTTCGGTCCCCACACATAAAGATAACATCTTTAGAGAAATCTGTCTGTGACGGCCTCATCCTCACATTATTATTAGAATTATTATTTGTCAAACAACAACACAACAACAACACTGTTATTTAGAAAGTTCAAGAACAACAGTCTGATAAGGTAATAAGTTTTCTGCGGTGCATTTTTTTGCATGCTTGAATACAGCTTTGAATGCTTGCTTGCTTGCACTATTTCTTGCATAATTACATGCTTGCTTACATGCCTGCTTGTTTGATTGCTTGCTTCTTTGTAATGTTTATAGTTCGCGCGAGCAAAGCCGCGGGTAAAAGCTAGTTATAACAAACGTTTTGATTGCTTTTCTAACAAAACAAGTCTCGTGGCTCAACTATAAGGGTTCCGTTTTTGCCATTTTGGCTACGAACCCTAAAAAGTTGAGCTACGCAAAAATGTTTCAGCCACTATGTTTTAGCTTAAAAGGGAACGGTCACAGTTTTTCCCGCTATTGTTACCAACTTTAATGTAAGCATGACAGTTCGACAATGCCTCTGCTAACTAGAAGGGCCTATGTCTGCAGGAACTGTGAAGCGACTTAAGCCTTTTTAGTATTGAGAAAAAAAGTAGTAGAAAGTAGTTGAGAGAATTCGGGATTCGATTTATACTAACAGCAAAAGCGGTTTATTTTTGGTGGCAATCATAGTAGTCTTAGAAGTCGTGGTAGCTAAGTAGTTTAGCCTACCGCCTCTCAAGCAGAGGATCGTGGGTTCAAACCCGGGTTCGCAACTCTGAGTTTTTCGGAATATACGTGCGCGCTGCAAAATAACACTTGTATTATACAACTTTTTGGTGAAAAAGTCGCATGGGAACTTGCAGACAGATACGATTAAAATCAATGGTGCGCCTTAACGCACCACCTTAGTTCTCAATATGGTATTTGACTATTTTTTATTTAATTTATAAATCATAGCTTGACAATGCAGAACAGAAAAACAACTTTTAAGCTACCTTAAAATATAACAGTTATAAAGGTTTGAAATTCAAGATTAGACGGAGAAAGACATACTTGCATGTGACGTCACACGCTAGTAGCGCCATACTTGCTGCATAGTGAGAAGCGTTTTGGAAAGAGACATATACAAAGATTTTTCAAAAAATCACTATAAATCCAATTTTCAACCGAATTTATTTTTCTCTTCGCTAAACATGACAATGTATCTATATTTTTATAATAATATACAGGATATGGCAAATACCGTATTCGCACTGAGCTCACGTGGGAATTGGAGCCCAATCTCTTTCGATCTAAGAAGAGGACTTTACCCAGTGTTTACCCCAGTAGGACGTATAAACCCAGAGATGACAAAAGATTCTCTAACTTTAACTTATATATAAGATTATATTTATATCTGCTCATCGCAGAATTTATGATACCAAATACAAACTTCAGATTTCTAATTACACCCCGTTAAACCTTGTCACCCTACTCCGCCAGTTGACGAACGCAGCAGTTGAGGGTTGAATTTTGTTATTTATGTCCGACATTTTGAATTTCCCTGAATTCGGGTTTTGAATTGTTTCGGATAATTTTATAAGGGTTAAGCGGAACCGGTGGGAAATGACGTGTCAGTATATTGTTCGCTTACATTTCGTTCTATTAATGGAAGTCTCTGGGAGCTCGTTTTGTTTAAGGGTGTCTTACCTGGATGACTACTACTAGATTCCTGTCCAGCAGTGGTGTAGGGGTTATAGCACGCAGCACGGAATGCTGAGGACCTGGGTTCGATTACCAGTGCTGGTCTCTTTTTCTGGTTTTTCTGTGCATCCATGTCTCAGTTTGTATTTTCGATAAGTCATAATCAAAATTATTAACGATTTGAAAAATACAGCACGGACGAAACAGAGCTTTCTCATTGTTTTTTTTTAAAGTAAGACCTAAATTTTGTTTTAATCTGTAGATTAGCGATTTTGATTTAGAAACGTCACCTCTGTGCTCGCTGCTTTTACAATAAATACAATTTTTGTAATTTTAAGATTTTCTTTTTCTAATTGAAAGCTATCAAACATCCCCTGTTGCCCACCATATTGCGACCACAGACTAGAGTAAACTTTGCTAACTAGTATTCCAATCAGTGTTGCCGTCATCGAAAATGGCCGATGATTTATGTGTCTGCACAGATTTTGGCTGCTGTAAGGGAATTTAATGGATATTCAGATACCAATCTAATATTCATGTTTAATTTATGGCTTAAGATGGGGACAGTGTTACCAACTGCGTTAGAAATAGTTTCGCCCATAATTTTTGTGGAAGACGTACCTGTAACAAAACAAAACTAATTAGTTGCAATTCCATATAAAAAAATAGTTATAAAGATTTTGTTCAGACAAAAGTAAGTGCTTTCAGATCACCATTAGGTACCTGTAGACTGTAGATGAACTAAATGCTTCTCTACATCACGATTCTAATCGGATACCACATAAAAATACAGACGATATACTTTTTTTTATTCATCTTGAGTCATTGTAATACCTAACGTGTCATTTTTTTAATATTTATCACCTATTTGTTTATATTACTCTATATTCTAAACAAAGTTTAAGTTCAAGCCTCTTTTCTGGGCAAAGGTCTCCCTTAGATTCGTTCATTCGGGACCTTTTTTTAGCAGGCAACTTTTTTGATGCAGGCGACTCGTAACGTAACTATGCCATTGCCACATTCGTATAAAAAAGTAACTGAAATATTACAAACAAAATGGCTGCCTCGCCGGACACCGGATATTGGATAGAAAGCTTCGAATATTCTATTTTATATCGAGCTTAATTATCTTTGACCGGTTTCGCGCCATTGGCGCCGCTGTTATATTCCTACGTTTTTACTCTATGGTTTTTATTTTTTTTATTTGGAATAATGTTGGCTTGAATCTTTGACCGAGGATGGAAGTTTGGAATTAGGATAATAGTATATAATTATCTTTTGGAACGATTGACAGTATATTTTTTTAAATTCTCAGTATTTTTAATGGAACTTTTAAAATAAGTTGCTGCAACTCACACTAAAGGCCTTTTGCAACACTCATTGATAAATTTTATATGACAGATAAATGTGCTGCCGTCTTTGTTTATTCGGACAACGCAGGAAAAGAGCATCACAGATATTTTACATTACAAGCTTTTATTTAGTTTCACCTGTCCCGTTGTCTGTCTTTCTGTCTGTAATAAAATCTTGCAAGTTAAATTCGACCAACCTCCAGTAGTTCGATTGACTTGAAATTTGGTATACTTATGTAACTTGCGTGACAATACAATAATCTGGTAGTGACATCCTAGTAGTCCGGCCAGGATCGTCTCCACAGGACGGAACTCTTCAATGATTAATGGCATCGACTTGAAATTTGGTATGCAAATGTAGTATGTACACTTGTACAGTAAGCAAAAAAAGCTTGTATTATATTAAAAATTAAATTATTACCAATAACTTATTTCATTTACTTACCTATCAATGGAACAGGCTCTAGGTCTTTGAATGAGTTGTAAGGGATAGAAATAGCAAATTGATGGAATAGTTTTCTTCCATCATCATCGTCATTATTCCTGCTTATATAAGCCCCACTGCTGGGCACAGGCCTCCTCTCATAATGAGAGGGCTCGGGCCGTAGTTCCCACGCGGAATCAGTGTGAATTGGAAACTTCACACACTATTAAATAGCTTCGCAGGCTTGTGCAGGTTTCACTATGTTTTCCTTCACCGTAAAGTTCGTGATACATTTCTAATGTAATAACGTACATGAATTTCAAAACTCAGTCTTCTTTATCATCTCTATTAACTGCGTCTGATTATACATTTAATAACTGCGTAAAACCGCAGGCGTAAAAACTTGAGACATGTAGTGCTGTGTAAGGTTTCATACACGGACGCATGTTTTAGTGGTCAGAAATACCACAACTTATAACGTACCGCTGCCACTACCACATTCTTAAGCCTATTTTAAGGTTTTTATATAAAATAAGACCTGGTCGACCAAGCTAAGGTCAAGCTGAAGTTCGAAAACACCCGTTTCCCCAGAAGCAAAAGTCAGGTCGGGTCGTAAAAATCGTTTTAAAAATAATGAACATTCATACTAAACCAAACATCTGTTGAAATATCAATTCTAAAACAACCACTATCATTAAACTATCAGGTCTTCGAAGTTTTAAACGTTTCCAAATCATTTTTTAAATGAACTGCTGGTTGCATGATGAACAGTTGTGTTGCTCTGTTTGAGTTCGAAACGTACGGCGGTGATAAGTGGTTGGGTTTGTATGATTTGTGTGTGTCTTTACAGTGTGAAGGTGGACGAACTGCACGAATACACATTCCTTGCATAAACATAGCTATCATAAGGCAGGTGAGCAAAGTCGCAAAGTAACCCTCGATTCAATAAACATGTTTTTAAACTTAGGCAAAACTATAATTATTCTACGGACCATCAAACCTTTAAATATAAAGTAACTTTACCACCAAAACTGCATCCAGTGAAAACAACTCTCCGGAAATCTGGAGTGATTCTAATTAAACAATTTCCATTTAATATCTGCACATTCATTTTAACGGAGAATAATATGATATGATCGAGAAAACATAAAAATACTGAAATAAAACCACCGCATCGTATGCCAAGGGAAGTTATAAAAATGCACAGAGATTTTCTCTGTGCTAATAGACATAATGATCGAGGAAACGAATGAGTGTAAGTCTATCATGATCTATCATTATATTTATCCTATTCATATTGTCAGGAAACCTGCGAGCTGCTATTAAATAATTGAATGTAGAAAATGTAGCATCTCTCGTCTTATTTTGTACGGGTAGGTATGGTTAAGTACCTTCATACTTAATTATTACATCATAGCATTTTTTCATGAGATGGGGTGGCAAGCAACAAATGAGTCACTTGATAGTATAAGCTTAATAGAAAGCTATAATGTAATGTTAGTCATAACATAACATAATGTATTCTTTGTGATAAATCGTGAAAATTAAAATCAAACTAGAAACACGAAAATTCGTGCGTAGAGTACTGATTTTCGTCCCTAATATCCTTCCACTGGGGTTAAACTTAAACTAGTTTACATCCTTCAAACTCAAACTCCCCAAAATACCAATAAATCATCGATATACATATCTAATACAACATAACGTCGACATTCCTTCCCTATTCACGCTTGAATACTACAAACTAAACACATGCGCCTCTAATCTAGTGATATGTGAATCAAATTGCTACATTAACACGGGAAACAGCATCCAAGCGATAATGAACTTTATCTACCACGCCGATGACTTGCTTTTGAAACTGCTGCTTATTATAATTATACATTAAATGCAGATGGGTGTAACAAAAGGTCTTAATGTGGGCACCAAGTGGCACGATATACGGAATTTGATGTGATAACGAAAATAATTATTACTAGCAATCATTATCATCATCATCCATCACCATCATTTCCATATAGCGAATCTACTGTGTTAAATACTTGTGTTGTAAGTATAGATATGATCTTCACAAGGTAGCTGGCAGTAACTGGATGAGAATATACCCTCGTTGAGTTTCTAGCCGGATTCTTCACAACAGAGGTTTTTCCGAACCGGTGGTAGATTTTTCTCTGACATTGATAAGTGCTAGTTATGGCTTAAATTGAATAAATATATTTTGACTTGACTGTGACTTTGATCATCATTCATAATTATCATTATTATTATAGCAATCCACTGCTGGACATAGGCCTCCCCCAATTGGCATCATTGCGCCCTGTCTGTGGTGGTGTAGGGGTTATAGCACGCAGCACGGATTGCTGAGGACCTGGGTTCGATTCCCAGCGCTGGTCTCTTTTTCTGGTTTTTCTGTGCATCCATGTCTCAGTTTGTATTTTCGATATGGTTTCACGGGATACCCGTAAAAGTAACAAATTTGGAGTTGAAATAAAAAATACAAAAAGACTAAAAAACCAATCATAAGTTTCTGCATTTTCTCCCTTTGCTATTCTTAATATTCCTTAACAGCATTGTTCATGCGACAGCGTTCCAAATTAGCTCAATTAATAGAAGTTCGACTATATATCAAAAATCAATCTTCTCAAATTACATTCTGACTTTATGCAACCTAAGATGACCCCAGGACGGACATAGAACCTTCGTAATAAATAACAAAACAACTCAAAACACACCGAGTCATTGGCAAGACCTCTGTACGTGTATCAGAAATTCAAGATGGTGGGTTGAGTAACACTGAGTGATATAGAATACTGGATGAAGCGTGAGCCGTTATCGCTGACGTAAAGTGCTTTTATGAGAACTAGGGTTATAAGCAACAGAATGGTTAAATAAGTACGTAGTAAAGTTTAGTTAACAATGTAGTATTCTTTATAGATGAAAATCTATTTATGACTAAGAACACATATATACTGTACTGTACTGTATCTGTATATCTAGTGCTAATATTGATGGACAAAATATAGTGAAAACGGCGCCCTGGAAGGTGGAAGAAATCATGGCGACGGAATAAATGTTCCGAATGGCAACCTCCATTAATGGAGTGCCACTTTAATAAGATGTCATCTAGTAACGAATTACTAATACGTAAAGTAATAACTAGTACGTAAAGAATTACATGGTATGGAAGAAATAAATGCAAAATCTAGCTATTTGAAAAAAATCAGGTCGGTATAATATTTAGTCAGCTAGTATAAAAATCGATTTTGATCTCACAAGTTTTTTTTTAATCCATAATGTGCTTCTATGACCCCTATTAAGGAACTGTCTGCCAATCTTCAGTTATCTAGCACTTAGAGGTTAAGATTGTGCCTTGTCTGTCAGTCGGTAAAGTAATAAAGATATAAATCAAAGCAAAATAATAACCTAATGTTTCCTAAAACATTTTCATCTGGTATAATTCCTCGTTCGCCTTCGCCGCCCACGTCTCAAAAAAATTACCAATAGGTATTAATTACTAACTAATATTGGTTTCGAATAAAATTTCACTTAAAAAGGGAATTTGTTAGATTCAAAGATTATTCTGAAGCGTCCGTGAGCCTAGTTAATTGCGTGACAATAATACGACAACATGGACCTAAAGGGGTAGAAATTAGGGTTGATATTGCGACCGTATTCTTGTAAGAAAATTACATATTTCAAAGGATCCAGCCCTACGTAATCCCAGAATTACACATTTTATCACGAAGTAGAAAGATGCTTGATAAATATAACTATGGAAGCGTGTTTATTAATAAATATTCAATGGTGTGACGTCAGAGTAAAGAATGCATATCATAAAATGACATAATAGGGCTAGGCTATTTGTTAGCACGTTCTAGAATCCATAATGCAATTTTTCAAAGGCCAAATTATACCTACCTATACCTACTTCGTTTTTAGGGTTCCGGAGCCAAAATGGCAAAAACGGAACCCTTATAGTTTCGCCATGTCTGTCTGTCTGTCTGTCCGTCCGCGGCTTTGCTCAAGGACTATCAATGCTAGAAAGCTGTAATTTTGCACGAATATATACGTGAATGATGCCGACAAAATAGTACAATAAAAAATTAAAAAAAAATCCCATAGACGTAAAGTGAGGGTGATTTTTTTTCTCGTCCAACCCTATAGTGTGGGGTATCCTTGGATAGGTCTTTAACCATTAGGGGTTTGCTAAAACGATTTTTAGATTCAGTGATGTGTTTGCGAAATATTCAACTTTAAAGTGCTAATTTTCATTAAAATCGAGCGTCCCCCCCTCTAAAATATAAACCGGTGGGTGGAAAAATTTGAAAAAATTCACAATGGTAGTAAATATATCAAATTTTCAAGGAAAACTATAACGGCTAAGTTTGCTTGAGAATTATTAGTAGTTTAAGAGTAAATAGCAGCCTAAGGTATAAAATATACCTAAACTTGGAAGATTCCGTATAAAATACGAAATCCTTAGAAAAATATTACTTATTTTTTTCGTAATGGCTACGGAACCCTATTTCGGGCGTGTCCGACACGCTCTTGGCCGGTTTTTTAGCATTAGATAGAAGGTAAGCGATCTTAACGTGCCTTTTTATTGAAAAACACTTTTGAAAAATAAGTCACAGGAAATATGTAACAATTATCAAGGACATGTGATCATTTACATTCTTTTGGTACCCTATCATAAGTTATAGTTACTGTTTCTTAAAAAACGTTTTTCTATAAAGAGACTCGTCAAGATTGTTTTTCCTTTTTCTAATTCTAAAAAACAAAGTATACATAGGTACATACCATTGTATTATTACTAGCTATGTTTTCATGACAGATTACAGTGAATGGACAACGGTTTGAGTGGCGGCCATGAACCGGAAAAGATGCGTTGGCAGCAGGGATGTAACGAATGTGGTTTTATCGGAACCGAAAGCGGAACCAGATGTTTTCAATTTAGTTTATCGGAACCAGAAACGGAATCGGAACCGAAAACGGAACCGGAGCCAGAATCGGAGCCTGAGTGATAGGTGGACGAGATGTTAAGGGTAGGTCTACTAACTCTGAGGTTTTATTGCGTAACGTTTCTGACATTCGCGATCACAATCAAGTGATAGTTTTCGCATACAAAAACTGTCATTTAATTGTGATCGCTAGTGTCAGAAACGTTACATAATTAGCCCTCTGTATGTTTTTGATGTACTCCGCTCATGTCCAGTCGCTGCACTAAGCATTGACATCCGATATAACTTCCGTTTCAAATGTAACGAAACCGGAACCGAAACGGAAGTTCCGACTTGACGGAAACGGAATCGGAGCTCCGTAACATCCCTGGTTGGCAGTCCTCCCACTAGGTGGACTAACATCGCGGGAGTTGCGCTAAGCCGGAGGATGCAAGTGGCGAGTTGTCGGAGTTGTTGGTTATTGTGGCTTTCTATTGGAGGAGGAATTTGTTCACCAGTGGTCGTCTTTCGGCTGATGATAATGATATTTTCATGAGATATCACAACACTAAAGACCATTATAAGTTTTTCAAACCGATTAAAAAAACAGTAATAAAGAAAAGCTGCAAAGGATTTTTTTTTACTCTACAATACAATACAATACAATACAAATATTCTTTATTGCACACCATAAAGCAGTACAAAAACTTATGATATAAACACTTAGATTCAGGGTAGACAATAGGCGATCTTATCGCTCTACCAGCGTTTTCGGCGCCGTAACGAACTTGGCAGAAAGTCATTTTCAACATAAAAGATAGTTAGGTACCCAATCAAATTAACAAAACTACTACCTAAATCATAAAAGAAACGTATAAAACTAAAGGATAAAAATATAAATTCAATGCCTCAACCTTGCTTAAATATATTTTTACATGTAAAAAAAGCAATTCTTCGTGTGAATAAGAGTTCAAACCTCCAGCCTCAAAAATCGCATGTCAGCAAACCGAAAACAAACTCTAATGTGACAGCTGTCATCTAATAATATCATAACGTTGATATTTTCTAGAAAATTCCCTCACAAATTGGTGCACAAATTGTCACGGAGACAATTCCAAATTTAAAACCTGTAAAAGTAAGAATGGAGGTGGAAGTTATAGGTTCCGTTTCATCTGTAGAAAAAGAACCGTCGAGAGGAAAGATAATTATAACGTGCAAGTGTGCAAATAATCGCACCTTTTATATAATAAGCTTCAAGTAAATATAGCTCTTAAACTATTCATTTACAATTAATGACCATTGAAACATTAATCGTTCATTTTTGTAATAATCTAAGCAACTTAGAAACGTTAAGTTAGTACTATGTTTATTCGTGGTCTAGTACCCATAGCTTAATTTTTAATTTTAACTAGGCTAATTGGCACGTTGGATGCGGAAAGCACGAGACCGGTCTGAGTGGCCTTGGGGGAGGCCTGCTGTCCACTGAATTGACCAGATTTCATTTTTTGAACACCAGTAAATTACTACAGGAATCGAAAGAGCTTTGCCTTCTGAAAATGGGAAAATATTTATTATATTTATTTCTCCATACTTAAAAAAAAAAACAAAAAAAAAAAAATTATATCTGAATTTGCCAACACTACCACAGAATAGATATTTTATGATTCCTTTGCCTTTTTCACCAGAAAAAGGAGCTCTCATTATTTTGACAACTTCTACGCCAAATTTACGTGATCTTTTTTTTAATAGAGACTAGATAAAACTAAACGATCTAATGTGTGGTAGTTTTGGAGTTATGCCCTTTTAGAATAAGCATATCTTAAAAAAATTGTTATAAATTAATTAATAATCGTAGCGAAATTTTAAAAATATCAGCGTCTTTCTCTTTCCAATCAGAATACAGAGAACGAATCAAATTATAGTCTCAGAAATATGAAATCTTGTCAATTGTCCAGCAGTGGACGTCTTTCGGCTGATGATGATGACGATATTTATTTATTGATAAAGGGAAACAAACAGCAAAAAAATAATACACATGAATATTTAAATTTGGATAACACAAAAGCCAAAACAGTGTCCACTGATGAACTAGTATCATTATGGTTGTTCAGAAAAGACTTATATAAATTTGAATAATATAAATAACTAAACTAAATTAAAAACTAAACTAAAATGGCTCAAGGGAAACATTTTATAGGTATCTAGATTAAGAATTAAAGCATCATGCAAAACTTTAACTTGTTGATAAAAAAATAATTTTTGACTTATTACAATTAAAATAACATTTTTTTCTTGCTCTTTAATTGCTGAAACAAATTTTTGTACTGATGGAATGCAAAATACGTCAACATGAGAATATTTATCATTGTAATTTTTTATTTTATTTTAAAACCCCCGATATTGTCATTTCAAAGTAGGGCATCTCAAAAACGGCTGAACTGACTTTAATGAAACTTATCTAAGAACCACTGCAACGATCAAAAATCACACTAAAATATATATGCTTCGAAATCATAGCTCTCAAACGGTACATTCATTTGATAGCTACGCCACAGACAGACATTGGTGTCAAACTTTTAGCATCCATTTTGCGTCGGAGGTTATAAATAAAGCTGGTTTTAGTACGAGGAACCCTATATTCTGTGAAACTGCATCGATTGGTGTCTGTGGAAGGCAACGTTCTTAATAGAGCCTCCAAGTGGCATGTGGCACTAACTGAGTTAGCGCCTGAGTTGTTATGAAGGTATGGATGCTCAGCTCTTAAATTTTTAATGCTACATTAAATTTATCTTTGAGTACGTTAAAATTAAGCAGTTGCAGGTGGTAGGACCTTGTGCAAGGTCCGCCCGGATCGCTACCACCATCTTGCTCGCTAATCCTGCCGTGAAGCAGCAGTGCTTCCACTGTTGTGTTTCGGCGTGGAGAGTAAGACAGCCGGTGAAATAACTGGCACTTGAGGTATCCCATCTTAGGCCTCTAGGTTGGCAACGCATCTGCAATACCCCTGGTGTTGCAGATGTTTATGGGCGGTGGTGATCTCTTACCATCAGGAGACCCACTTGCTCGTTTGCTATCCAGTCGAATAAAAAAAAAAAAAAAATTAATCCAGTCTTGAAATTTAGTAACGTGAATGTGTGTGTGAAATGTGTAGCCGACGTATCTGAATTGAGAATCTACATTATGGTGTTAACAAATTAGGTACAGTCGAACCATTTTGATTCCACAGTGGGCCACGATTCAGTTAGATCGATAGTACTTACTTTAAGCTTTATTTTACATTAAATCGATTATATGTATTTTATTGTTATATATTTTGATAAGCTATGAGGTTAGGTATTTTTTTGGAATTTAATATTGAATTATTAATGTAGGTAGTTCAAATTGTTAAATAAGGTATGTAGACTGGAAAAATATTTTTAAGTGGAAATTAAGAAAACTTTTTCTATGATTTTTGTTTTCACTTTTCCAACAAAATTAACAAATTATACGATATTTTAACCCTGTGAATTTCACTGACAAGAAGTTTAACACTTTGTGTCAAGTGAATATCATTGTTTGTCTGAAGATTCTAATGAGAAAGAAAAAGAAAACCGATTTTCTGTTTCAAGTTCCGAACGACATTAGCAAACTATAGTAGTCCGCCGCTGAGAAGTCAATCCTGACACCTGTCATCCTGGTACTAAATACGTCAATGTTTTTGGTTTTGACATATTCAGTATGGTAGTGACACGTGTCACGATTGACTCCTGAACTGCGGACTAAGGGTGACTGTTTCACCATCCATTGATTACTGTTAACTAACGGTTAAATGTGACAATTTGTTTTGTTCGAATAGACGGAGACGGCATCACATTTAACCGTCAGTTAACACTAATCAATGGATGGTGAAACAGCCACTAAGTGTAGGTATAGAATTGCTTCGCTGGAGGATAATGTCATTTGTAATGCTGTAAGGATAATTTCGTATTTACGAAAAATGTTTCAATCATTTCGTAATATTCAGTCGACTTTCTGAAGTCGGAAATTAGATGTCGGAAATATCGTAAGACAGGGACAGCGTACATAAATTAAATATGTACTCCTATTTTTGACTTTGGCATCTTCTTACAGAAAATATTTGTAGTTTGTTTTAGTTTAGCCATTGAATGAATTATAAACAATTGATTTGTTCACCCGCATCTTACGATAGGTAAGTAGTAGATCTATGCAACAAATGTGTGTTCATGCAGCTCCTTCGCCTCTACGCTATAAGAACACATACACATCACAAAAATTCAACTATCACCTAACCCAAATATCACCAGATGTTGTATATCAGATATATTTTACATACAATTTTAATGAATTCCTGCGGGAATCCCCAAAAATTACATCGTAATCTTCATCTACGAGTACCTTATATAAAGACCATAAGTATATAAAAATGTATTTTCTTTAGATTTAACAGTCAAAAATCTGGGATATTACATAGATCCCGTGCGAATTGCGGAATAAAAAAAGTAGCATGTGTTATTCCAGAAGTCCAGCTATCTACATGCCAAATTTTAATCCAAACCAAAATATAAAAGCCAGCTGTTTTAGTGTTATTAAAGAGTAACACACACTTAGGTACTCACAAACTTTCCCATTTATAAGTAATATTAGTAAGATTTTGTCCGTATAATCAATATACCCATGCAACTACAGCGTTAACAGTTTCTAAGCTGACCCGCGAACAGACGAACAGACATGACGAAACTTCTTGTTAGAATAACAGATCCCCAAAATTACAGACTAATATTATAATCGAAGAAACCTATCGAATTCCTTTTTCATTAAAATCAATAAATACCCCATAATCATTGCATTATTATTTCCCCCCCCTAAGGAATTAGCGAGAACGGCTGTGTAATTTGGAATGCAAATTGTACAAAAGAAGTGTCTGTTTTTGGGGAAAAAGTCTCTAATTTGCTTTATTTGTTTTTCCCTTTATAGTTTCTAATCATGCTTCTATCAGAGCTTTGTTCGATTATAGATTATTTTTTCACCCCCGACGCAAAAAGAGGGGTGTTATAAGTTTGACCGCTATGTCTGTCTGCGGCACCGTAGCTCTTAAACGGGTGGACCGATTTGAATACGGTTTTTTATTTGAAAGCAGGTTTTCTAGCAATGGTTCTTAGATATGTTTCATCAAAATCGGTTCAGCCGTTTTTGAGATATTGAACTTTGAACTTTGAAGTGACAAAGTCGGGGGTTTTCCAAATTTTTTATGGTTAGGTTATTTACTTAATTTAATTCAATAGATTATTTAATTCTCCTGTATAAAAATTAGCGAGAAAAACTTACACTCAACAGGCAGCGCACAAATTCAGACTGCTAAAGCTAAGCTTAACACTAAACACATACGCTATTGCCTATTGTCACTATCTGTCCCTACTGTGAACGCGTAAACTTAGTTTTTACCTATACCTAGGTATATTACATTTTTTAGTGACAATAAATTATTGCTTCATTTATTTCTTTCCAACAAGTGACTTTTAAGCCGGGTTTAGGCTAGAAAGGATAATTGTGCAAGTTGCATTACATTGCGAGGCCGTAAAGCCAACGAGTTTGAAGTGGTCAATGGAGCGACGCAATGTATTGTAACTAGCACGATTTTTCTTGCTAGTCTAAACCCGGCTTAAGGGCGTTTATACCTGCTGAGCTGGCAACGTTGTATGTTTGTTAGTTATTCTTGATTATTCCATAAAAAAATAATGAGAATTAAAAATGTGGTCTGATATAACTGTTCTTAATATAAGTTAATGTGTCTACTCCAATAATTATTCATAATAGACTTTTAAATACTTTAAAAACAAACAGATGTTTATTACTTAACGGTTTATAAAGAAAATATAAGTCTATCACGAATAATTATTGGAGTAGACACATTAACTAATAATAATAATATAAAATAGTTTGAAATGTGCAAAACCTTACTATTCTTTACATTTTTGAGATAATTAAAGAAAAACTGTCTTTATAAAAATAGATCAAACTAAATTAGCCTACGTTACTCCTTTAAGTAACTATTAAAGACTCAAATACCTTCACAAACCCATTAAAAATTAAAAAGCGGGTGTAGGGACCCTTTTTACCGTCGAAAAGGTTATTTCCGACCTTTGCCGAGCGCCGCCGAATTTAAACGAACTGGCGATCAATCAAAACCAGTGTCTCTCACCATTTATCTTCCAAAACGCATATTAAAAGTAAAAAACGGAAATATACAGAGGATCGCCGGGAATAATTCATGGTGGGGTGAATCGCGCAGATGGATGGAGGTTCCGTGATGTATTTGTTTAATTTTAGGTGCATCTACACGGCTTAACTTGTTGCGGCTTTCATATACCTATATTTTATAGGTATAGATTATAAAAGCACAGCCATTATATCTTATTTTAGTTTAGTTTATTGAGTATTCTATATATTATTACATTATAATTTACATTACAATGTCAAATTAGAAGAATTTATTCTGAATTAAAGTTCAAACAAATAGATCACAAAATTTAATTAAAAAGGGTAAAATTTATTCATTCGATACACATAAAAATACATAATAGCAATAACATAATCATATACAAAAATAAAACATTAATCATAATTATAATAAAAACAGTTATACAATAAAAAAAAAGTCAAAAATCACAAAAAAAAAAGTAAAACAAAAACTACTCCACACCCGTCCGCATCGTACTTGGCCCAAACGTACCCATTACCCCAGTGGCATTGCCCCGCTGTATGGCCAACTCACCTTAAAATAGCAATTTCAAATTGAATTAAATGGCACTCTAAGTAAGGTAAACAAAATTAACAACACTATTTAAGTAAGTATATATAAGTGAATTCTTCCACAAGTTCCACGACTCTGTTTATGAAACAACAAAGATATATTTTAAGAAATAAAAAACGCTTATGTTATTTCTATTCAGTCCCAAGTGCCATGGTTTCAACCAGTTAAAGTTACCATTTGGAAGCCATTTCCCAGTCTGCCTACGCATCTCTAAACTGCCGTTGAACTGTTACGGAATGGTGCAAAAAATAAATATTGCGTTCGACTCCATTTTATTTACGGACCTCAGAAATGCTAATTTGGTTCAAAGCGGTGACGATGGCATCAATTCAAAATTTCAAGTTAAATTTATATCTAACGAAATAAATGTTTTTGTCTCTACAAACAACAAACTGGCCGGTTTTTTTATAAAAACCGGTCATGTGTGAGTTGGACTCGCGCACCGAGGGTTCCGTACACATTTTTAGGTATCTATTAAAATATTTGGGGTTATTTTACTCGTAGATAGACAGATTGACATAGATAGCCATAAAAAAATTACATATTCGGATTTTTCTTATTGGTTGCGCTATAATTATAAATAAAAAACCACCACCACCACCTGACGACGACCAGATGGCCTAGTGGTTAGAGAACCTGACTAGGAAGCTTGAGGTCCCGGGTTCGATTCCTGCGTCGGGCAGATATTTGTATGAAAAATACGAATGTTTGTTCTCGGGTCTTGGGTGTTTAATATGTATTTAAGTATGTATCTATCTATATAATTATATTTATCCGTTGCTTAGTACCCATAACACAAGCTTTGCTAAGTTTACTTTGGGACTAGGTCAATTGGTGTGAATTGTCCCGTGATATTTATTTATTTAAAAAAAGCTACCTTCACACCAAATTTCAAATTTCTAGGACAACATTTTGTATTGTAATGCAAATCATAAAATCAGAACTAACTAGAGCAGACCACCATTTTTCTCTTTATTTAAAAGTAAATAAATAAAAGTAAAGTTAATTTCACAACTAACACACACGAACTAAATAAATATAACTTAGGTACACACAGACAACACTGTTCCAGACACTGCTCTAACTTTACAAAACAAACGAAAATAGTTCCCAAAATCAGAACCATTCTAGCTAGACTCTAATACCTCTTTTCATCAGTCTGCAGAATCCCGCATCCCAGCAATTTAGAATGTTCAAAACAAAACAATAAATTGGATTATTCATTTATGCCGAACCCGTACCACGATTTCCGCAAGGGGTAGATGCAAAAACGAAACAATGGAATCCCAAATTGAACTCTGGTTTGCGACAGAGAGGTTTAAAAGCATTCGGTGTGGTATCAATCAAATACGTCGTTATGTCCTGGCCTTAAATTAGACAAGGACGGCCGCTGTTTTGGTCGGATGCGTTGGATAGAGATAGGACGTGAGGACGTGACAGAGATTTGATTGCTTTTTGTCTTACATAGAGAGATGTAAGAAGTATTATTGTTTACAAAGAACTAGCTACTGCTCACAGCTCTAATCGCTCGTATCGAATTTAGTTATCGCTGTCCCTCAGGAATTGGATAATTCTCCAGAATAAAAATTATCCTATGTCCTTCCCTAGGACTCGAACTATCTGTTTACCGAATTTCATCTAAATCGGTTCCGTGGCTTAGACGTGAAGTAAACAAACAAACAGACTTGAGTGAGTGAGTGAGACTTGAGTGGGAGGATAAAGGCTTGCAAGTGATCCTTTATTTGCAATGTTGCTGTTTAAATATTTTTACCTTTGACTTTTTTAGTTAAATTATACATTAAGTAAAAGAACAATTAACTGATCTTTAACGAATAGACCATCACGACACAAAGACAGTTACATCGATAGAAATTTTCCCACCTTATTCTTATAAGGAAATGGCAACTGGACAGTGAAACCTGTGTCTAACGAAATCTAGATTCAAACCCATGCCCCATAAGAAGTGAAGCCTACCGTTAAGTCACGAAACACCTACGAAAAGAGATGGACTGACTAAGTTGTAACCTAACCATAAAAAAAACATTTTTAATACAAGCTTTTTTTGATGTCTGTACTTTTTGTTGACTGTACTTCCATTGTCACTCAAACTTTGTGGTGAAAAACTATTGCGTAGAATTCAGATTGTGCAGAATTGCGAACAGGAAGAATCGCTACTGTACACAAATAACGACTGTGTACAATGGCGAATGTGGTGAATACTATTGTGTGGAATTCAGATTGTGCAGAATTGTGAACAGGAAGAATCGCTACTGTACACAAATATGACTGTGCACAATGGCGAATGTAGTGAAATACTATTGTGTGGAGTTCAGATTGTGCAGAATTGCGAACAGGAAGAATCGATATTGGCATGAAGATCGATTAATCCAGTTTTTTTACCTTTCTGCAATTTCAAAAAACGGCTTTATGGGTTTTAGTTAAATATAGCCAAGTATCACTGCAAAGAAAATCGTTTTCATGTAAAAAAACTCGCATCGAAATCGATTGATCCGTTTGTGCTATAATGCCAGACAGACAGAAACTAGCGTCAAACTTGCAACACCCCTCTTTTTGCATCGGGGTTAAAAAATAATAAATTTAGCTAAAGGAAATTCCAGTAATAAGTGTTTCGTGATACAAGTACACTTCAAAGTTATATGAGAGTAAATCTAGTGCCATTCTCGGCCCATACTTTCACGTATGCAACTGCACTTTGGATGCAACCTGCATACGGAATGATCGTTTTGCATATGATTATTGGGGCTCAAGTTATAGGTAATGATCAAGCTGATTATGCATAAATGATCGGTTGATTTCGGCGTAAACTGCAATTATCTGATGAACTTAAATTTGTATCAAAAAATCTGCCGTCAATAACGACGGCATTACCCCCCAAAAAGAATATTATTTTTGGGGGTAATTCGTCGTGTATGCTAATCACTCAGATAAGTGATGAGCAGAGCAAGCATGAATTGACGAAGACCCGGATTCGATTCCCGGTCCCAGTTTCATTTCTGATTTTTTCAATGTTTTCAATGTTTACTTAGTAATTTTTTACCAAAAAATAACGATTAAATTTAAAGTGGGACAAATTTAAAAATGAAAAGTTTTTTAATGAAACACTGGAAATAAAAATAATAAAGATATCGATGAAAGAGCATACGAAATTGAAGATCTTTGGCAACTTTCTGATTGTTTTTGCGTTCTAACTTGTGTTATTGATAACCGTAGAAGTTTAACTCTTGCACCAGCGAGTGGAGTTACAAAGTAAACTACGCTAGGTCTGGTTACGAATATGGCATGATATATTAGTACAGCGGAGCATATTAATATGTTCCGTGTTGCGAGTACTTTATTATCAACAGGGGGTTTTCACAAAAACGTGGTACCTTTTCTTTCAAAATGTAATTAATTTTTTCATAAAAAAATTATGAGTCGGTTTTGTGACGCCCAATACCGAGTGTATAAAAAAATTCACAAAACTGACATTTTTGATTGTGTGCTTTCGATTCTAAGCAGGAAAAACCATATTTTTTCCAAAATTGGAAAAAAAGGAAGGGAAAGTTTTTGTGAAAATAGCTGTGGCGTTTTAATGGTAGATTTTAAATCTTTTATAGTTTTAGAAACTTTTGAGCAGTATATGCCGTGGTAGCTTAGTAGTTTGCCCTATGGACTTTCAAGCAGAAAACCGTGGGTTGAAACCCGAACTCGCCTCTCTAAGTATTTCGAAATTCATGTGCGAAATTACATTTAAAATTTACTACGAGCTTTATGGTGACGGAAAACATTGTGATCACTCACAGATCTGCGGTGTTTGTGAAGTTGTCAGTTAGCACTGGGTCCCCTTGGGAACTATGGCCTAAGCCCACTCATTCTGAGAAGGGGAATGAGCCCAGCAGTGGGACGTATATAAGCTGGGATGATGATGATCCTGAATAGCCTCCAGAGAAGCAGGGGTGAAAAGTAAGACATCCGATGAAATTAGTGGTCTATGAAATACTAGCTCTTACCCGCGACTTCGCACACGTAAATCATTAGATCCAGCAGCTGAATAGAAGTTCCGGGATTTAAAAAAAATCCCGTGGCAATTCCCGAAAGTTAAATCGTTATTTTCATTGACGTTACATTAAAAACAATCATGTCAAATTTCATGACTCTAAGTGCAGTTGTTGTTTCGCGATTTTATCTAGGGAATATCGGAATAAAATGTAGCCTATGTTTTATTCCAGATGTCCAGCTATCTACGTATATACGTATTTTATTCAAATCCGTCCAGCCGTTTCAACTTGAAGGAGTAACAAACATACTCACTCACTCATTCACTCCAAACTTTCGCATTTATAATATTATAGTAGGATTCTATCTGAGCCCTCTAGGCTGTTAACACATCCGGCAATCCTTCGGTGTTACAGATTTCCAAAAATTATGGTGCTAACTCACTATAAAGTAACCAACAACACATGAAAGCATTTGTCATGTTTTGAAGAAGCGAAATTTTGACAAGCTATATAAGTTTTAGTATCCATTTCGATAATACTAGCCGCTATTTTTACTGTCCCGCGGGAACTAAGCGATTTTCCGAGATAAAAAGTATCCTATGTCCTTTCCCGGGACGCAAACTATCTGTATACCGAATTTCATTGAAATCGGTTCGGCGGTTTAGACGTGATGGATTAACAAACAGACTTACAAATTTTCGCATTTATAATATTAGTAGGATAGTCAAGTCAACTTATTAAATACGTTCCCCTATGTCCAATCAAAGACTCATAACCAATCCAAAAACTTCGGCTCATATTTTTCAGAGTTCCCAGCCATAATATATTTGAAGAGCAGACAATCCATTTTTCAAATGGCGCGCCGCGGTCGGCGAAGTTTGTTCGACTACGGGACTTCCACAAACTCGGGAACTTTGATATTCGTATCCGTTCGACCAACCCGGGATCCCGGGATTGTGACCGCACGGGATCTGATGCGAACTTGTGATTCAGGAATTTCTATAAGTCAGTTATGTATTTCAATCTTAACCACATCTTGGTTCAGTTAGTTTTGAGTTTGTTTACTAATGTCAATGTGTTTAGATCTAACCCAAATTGTGAGATCTTAGGTACAATTGTAAGTACAGTCGAGTTCATAAACTTTTGCTTACAAGTTAGCGCATTTGATCAAAAATATCTGAACACGACTGTACCTAAAGTTTTAAACGTATTCTTCAAATTGTAATATCTATTCTGGAAGTACATTTCATGGCAGTAAAAACATTACTTTTTATGGTTTATAAAATGAATGGAACAATGTTAATATTGTATTTCCAAGCCACACACGTCCCTTGGTAGTTTACTGCAAGAATGTCTTATTCATTGTAAGTTTATTGGATGACGCTTTCATACGTGCCAATGTTTTGCGTGTATCATTTTGAATCACAAGTAGATGTTAATATCAGTATTTTTTTTTACTTAATTAAATATCATGGCATGCATACAATGTGTTAAACTTTTTCTACGACATTTACAAATGGCGCGCCAAAATTTTCAAACAAATCATCATCATCATCATCTTATGAGCCATAGGACGTTCACTGTTGGACATAGGCCTCCCCCATAGACCTCCAGTTGCCTCGGTTGGAAGCGACAAACAAATATTTACAACAAACAAATAGTTAGTTTTAACTAAAGCGTGCGACTAAATGACACACGTACATTACGTGCCTAACATCGTAAAATACATGTCTAGACTTCGCAAAACGTCCTAATCTAATTTTGAAATACGTAACTAATGCCTCCGCTGGAAATGGAGGCAGTGCGCGAAAGTGCGGCGCGCTGGTTACGGGTGTACCTCAAGGAGACGTTCTGGGCCGACATTTGTACTAACTTGATTTCGAATGTTAATTTATATCTAAGTTTAAAGTACTGTTGATTTTCAATTTTGTCGCAGAAAATGTTTCGAAAGTAATAATGCTAATGCATCGTGACCACTGTTTGTCAGATATGTGTAACTTTGAATGTTTTAAAATTTGCAGTTAAATAGAATTTAATATTGATCAAACGTGTTGAATCAAGTTTCCGGAGTTAAATAACGTATTAGTAGATGGATGGACGATATAAAATAAACAATATAAGGAAACAGAAGTTATCAACGAATACTAAAAATAAATTTCATTATAAAAAATGAAACACGTTTTACACTGTCGCCAATATAAGTAGAAAAAGGACATACAAAAACACATTGTAAATTTGCGTTGCCAGCACAAAGTCTTTACTAAATGTAAAATATAAGTCGCTCAAACCTACACAGTTAACACAAGAAACCACTTTGCCAGCAGCTTTGCACGTCCCTTTAAGACCCCAAGGCTAA
This sequence comes from Choristoneura fumiferana, assembly GCF_025370935.1. NCBI lineage: Eukaryota > Metazoa > Arthropoda > Insecta > Lepidoptera > Tortricidae > Choristoneura > Choristoneura fumiferana. Next base: position 7,341,860 of record NC_133490.1, on the reverse strand, counting down.
TTAGTAGAATTACCTCGACTCACTGGTTTCTTGTGTCTGGGTGCTTGTTTGTAGTTGTATTCATATTTGAACACATTTCAGTTAGAGATGTAATGTTGAAAGTTTTGGGTAGCATGATGGATGGACGATTTGTAAACGCCTTCGCGGCTTTCTTGGTCGGGTTTGCCGGCGATTTTGGCAGAGCTTTTGGCGGAGAGTTGACTATTTTCATAATTGTACAGTAAATACAAGCTGTTGCTTGCCACTTTGTTTGCGAAAAACTAGTGTATATTAATGAAAAAGCCAACAAAAACTAGTTTATCGTTATCCTGTGCAAATACAAAACAATGCAATTTTGTAAATTAAAAGTTTTCTGCTTATCAATCTAGGTCAGAAACTGTAAGTTTGTTATATGTCATCCAAATTAGTTGAGCTGTGTTTGAGTGATGAAGTAAATAAATATCTAGTCACAGCATCTTGCATTAAAACTTTCGGACTTATAATTAAGTAGAGTAGTAAATCTTAAGCCCGGTTGTAACATAAACACAAAAGTACAAAAATAAATACAGAAGTCCGCCTTTGTACTTAACATTTTTTTTCTGTGACCCTTTTTGTTTTCTCCTTTTTGTACAATAGTATAAACAAACAAACAAATACATAAACCGAAGAGCCTAGTAAAGTATGAGCTCAGATACGATTTTAAATTGAAAAAAATATATATTTTGAGCATCACTCATCGAAATATAAAATACAGGAAACGTTATTTTAAAATCACTCCTTCCTTTTGTGTAAATAAACCAAAATTAATAACAAAGCGCAGAAAGAATGAAATTCAAAATCAATAAACAAAGAATAAATTCAGCTTCTTTTTCTTATTCACCGCACATTAAAATAACCTCAGCTACGTAAATTTTCAAATGTAACGTCGGACACAAAATAACGGTACCTGAAGTAAACCGCAACAAAGACGAGCCAAAAGCTACCGAACTGATACTCGCCTGCAAATCTTGTACAGACGGAATCGAAATACGAACAGCTACTTGATTTATTTCGCTAGATGCTTCTAGAACTTTATCCGTAATTTTAGTCTTACGGTAAATGTACCGTAAAGTGTACCTACTAAGAAATGATTTAAGGTTGAAATAAAATTAAATTTCTATAATAAATTTGCAAAGATATACAAAAAATGCGATGACACGAGGAAATATCAACAAAATGCAAAATATTAGATTTAGTAGTAATATGTTGGAAGAAATCTTTACCACTTGCAGATTATGATTATATCCTTACTAGTATTATGAATGTGAAAATAATAAATGTTTGTTTGCTAGTTTAACTGCCGACAGTACGCCTGGGCAGTCTTTTGTAGTGTCCACAGATGCTTACGGCCCACCCTCCTGGAAATCCCGTTTAGGCGCTAGGGCGTCAACTTCGCCTAGATATTTATTCGTGTTTTGCTTTATTTCAGCGTTTTACACCCTTGGGTCTGTAATGAGAGCTTAAGTAATATTACTTTCGGCTTTAGTTGAAAATATTGAGTACTATGTTGCCCGCGACTTTGTCCGCGTAGAATTCGAATATAGTTATTCCGCGGGAACTACGTACTTATGTGATTTTCTGGGATAAAAACTATCCTATGTCCTTCCGGACTCAAATTATCTGTATACCTTATTTCATTCAAATCGGTTCAGCGGTTTATACGTGATGAAGTAACGAACAAACAAACAGACTTACAAACTTTCGCATTTATAATATTAGTGGGATTTTAGACGGAAAATCTGTTAATGAGTCAATCAGGCAATTAATAATATTAAGATTAACACCTTTGTAAAAATAAAGGTGATACAATATTTATAGTAAAACTAGGATTTTCAGTAAAGACAAATTCCTTTTGAAATAAAATCACGCGGAATGTTAGTAAAGACAGCTAACGGATCTATTCGCCGATAACATTGCAACCTCTGAGAAGTAACGCAGAGGATAGTTTGAGATCAGTACGAGTATCCTAGGCTTAAGTTGTATAAAATAGGTCATTGCTTAAACGCAAAAGGGCCACAAGTAAAAAAAAAATTTTTTTTCAATCGCAATAATTGTATTTTAAATGCTATTTTTAACGTGCAACTATTGCAATATTTTTTTTTGATTTGTGGCCCTTTTGTATTTAAGCAGCGAGGTGTTGATTGCGTAGCGTCTGATTTGACAATTCATTCTTACTACATTTAAACTACATAGTTTGTTAATGTCATTCGGAGCTCGAAACAAAAGATCGGTTTTCTTTTTCTTTCTCATTTGAATCTTCAGGAAAACGAAGAAAACCGACGAGTCCCGAGCGATATTAACATTCTGGTTGTACTGTAACTAGTACTCACGACACTTAATCGTGCGTGATTATGGTCCCATGAGAGAGAGAGGGGAGATAAGAGTAAAAATCGCAGCACTCAAATAAAATTACAGTTACTCGTAGTATAGTAATGAATTAGATAATTAACAAGTACCTGAATGCAATAGTTCGTCGCATACTGCACATTTATATTTCTCTGAAACTTACACTTAGTTATCCTAGCATTTCAGACCTTTCTAACAATTCTAGGGATTATATTAGTAGCAAGTGATATCTAATAGTTAGTAAAGTAACAAAAAATCACCTATGATAGTGTTACCTATTTCAAAATCAATACAATGATCGGTCATGTTGTCTTTAGGAGCATAACCTCAATGATTTATTTATTATTTTTAGTGCGATCCCATTGTTCATAATGACAATCACAAATCACACACAAATACATAAACAGAAGTTTACTGCGACATTCTGTGTCCTGCGACATTTTATTCGACCCAGCACTCGTATAGCCGTCTTTTTCGCACACAATAAATGATTGCCTTTCTAGAGCAATCGACCTCGTATGTAGGGAAATTTGGGGAAATAAACAGAGATAGCCGAAACAATGTTTGGGGAAATTTCGAAGCAGCAAGAAAGATTGACGGTTTCTGACTACTCATATGTATTGATCATAATCATCATGAACCGAAAGAAGTCAACAGTGTAGACCCAGTCAAAAATTCATAGAATAGAAAAACTTTATTGTATAATCTGTGTATGTACAAACAAAATATTTTAGTCTAACATAGTTTTTATCAGCATAGTTTTTTTAACATTTATAAATTATTTGCCTAACGTTTTTGTTATAAAATGTCGAAAAGGTACCGCAATAACTCAGTGGTTGCACTGCCCCAGATGCCTCTTAACACGCGAAGTACGCTTACATGGTCTATCTCGGTAGTAGTTGTGTTCTCGACTGCAAAATCGATAGGCAACGCTGCACCAACCATTGTCATACTAAGCGTAGTAGTGGCAAAAGTAGATTTCAAACTCAAACTCACAACATTTATTGACAAGAAAAACACACTACATCACAACAAAAACACAGTAAAAACATAAATAGAAGAATTAAAGAAGAAGACAACAAGATTTAAAGATAACATACCCAGTGTCCGTAGACAAATACCACTAAGCGTTATAAGTAAGCGTTAACACGAGCGAATTTAAATTCCAATCAACTACAATATGCACTACTCGTATCTTAACGCTGTCTTCGGTCCCTCTGTATTTGTTTTTTTGTTTAAGTATTACATTTCCTAATTTCATGTTATTTCACCCTTACAGCCATTTATTTATTTAGTACAACTTGGATGGGTGACCGCCTCCGGTTTTCATAAATTTTCTTTTTCATTTCTTTTTCTTTTCTTTTTATCTGTATTTTTACATGTGAGTGAGCAATGCGGATTGAAAATGTAAAAATAAACCCGCAAGGTCAAGCCCACAAAGCCACTAGTTTTATTTTATGAAGTTCAAAGTGTACGGCGTCAAAATTGTGACAACATCTTGCACCAACAATTCCGAAAAGAAAAGTTTAATGTGACGTTTAGTCAAACGAACATTCATCATCTATTTTTTTTTAACTTCAAAAGTGTTGATGAATGCGGAAGTTGAAAGACACAAATAATACAAGAACTTCAAATTTGCACAGGCAAAGGATGTTCTATAATTCACAGCGAATACAGAATATAGAAATGTATCTACTGATATTTTACTCTTGCTACCGTTCCTGGATCTAAATCCGCTTCTGGCAAATATAGACTTAAATTTCCTGGCTTTAGATCGCATTGGCAATATGATATAGCTATTCTAATAAGGTTATACTGAATTCAATTCGGAGTAACAGTGTTATATTGGGAGTATTCGGTATAAAATATTCACACGGATTGTGAAAGTACCGTACTTCGGAAATTGGCGCTCAATCAAGGTGTCATTATGAACAATGTTTCACAGGATATTCGTGCATCCCAAATATCTATGAAATAATAACTACGCTTGATGACGATCAGAGTTTGTATGTTATACTGTTTGTAAAATATTAGAGGCATAATAAGAGATCCGTTGGAAACTGTATGTCAACAATTACAAGTGATTGTTTCACTATGAAAAAGTTCCATTCAGGCTCACAAATTAAAGAAGAAAGGATTAAAAATCGAACCCAGGAAAGACGACCTGTAACACTCACACTATAAAAATGATTATTATTTTATTATCTATTTATTTGTTAATTTCGTTAGTTTTATGTACAATAAAGAGTTTGCAATACAATATAATGACTCTTACGATACTACATTTGTAAAAATCATTCGAGCCTTTTTTCATCGTTTAATCATCATCATCTGTTCGATTGATTTAGGAGTTACTTAACGAAGGTCCATTTAAAGAACAAAACTATTTGAGGTACTTTTATTTGACATCATTGTCGAGCATTATTACTATTATCGTCATCATCACTATTATCATTTGAACAGAAAAATATACTCTGTTGGAAATAATTATATAGACCCCGGTTTCCGTAATGACTGATTTAAAGCTGTCCGTAAGCAATAGATTCTCGCGATGTATACCAAATCATCCGTCCGCCTTGAAATCATGAGGTGGTGACATTCGCCCTTAGCACGCGATAGTCGTTCTAAATCCTTATCCCAATGGTCATCAGTTCTGAGAATAATGTTCCTCACCCATGGCCACTTCTCAACTTTTATAGTCACTTCATAAATGATATCTCTGGCATTCCAGAGAATGTTCCAGATATTTCACAAACTGAAGCAAGATAACTGACCAAGGTACTCGTAATTACGAGTTATGTAGTTTAAAAGCAGTTTCCTTTGTCTTTCCGTTCTCCTGTTTTGTTAAATATTTCGCATTGTTTTACTACTGAATAACAGTTTTACCTGCTTTAATGAACTGTCTTGAATATTCAGAGAGCTTTAAATAGTCGCATAATCGCTGTGGCTTAAATAACTTGAGTTTATTGAATTCAATACCTTCAAGTTTTGGGAAATAGGGCATGCCGAAGGAATTCCGGAATCTTATGCTGATACTACAGTCACTATCCCTGCGTATATACGTCCCATTGCTGGGCACAGGTCTGCTCTCAGGACGAGAGTGCTTGGACTGTAGTTCTCACGCCGACCCAGTACGGATTGGGAACTTACACTGATACTAATTCTTACTAATATTATTGTGGTGAAAGTAACTTTTTATGCCTGTCTGTTAATTCTTCTCGATTAATTGCTGAACCGGTTTTGATGAAATTTCACATATTTTTTAGGTAAATGAAAATCACATAGTTCCCGTGGGATAGCGAAAACTAATTCTACGCAGACAGAGTCGCGGGCAACAGCTAAGGATGTTTGATAATTTGAAGAAGATAACCTTAGGAAGCGATACAAAAAACGTTTTAGTAATGGAAAGTTGCACTGGCCTTGATTAAGAAAGTCTGTTTTTTATCTCGGGACGGGACGTTGTTGAATCATGTGCTTTTACCGATATTGAATCACAATTTAGATAAAAAATAAAATTACCATAATATAATCATAAATACACTGAGCTTAATATAAATACAAAATGACTTTATCTAGAATACAAACTGAATTCAAGAAGTTGCCCCCGAGGTTAATCTTGTAAAGGAGACTCAGTTCCAAGACTCTTTGAATGTATATCTTGCAAATATGCTATTTTATTTTGCAACGAAGTAAGTGAACATTTAATAGACAAGTATGATCTATTTTGTGCCACACCTTTGCTAACCAATAGGTGTGATTATGAACAAATGCATGCCTATTTACTTATAAGTAAATATGTCTGGACATTTGTGACTCAATCATACCTACTAACGGCTGCACAAATTCAGATGAAACTTAGCGTCCAGATATACAATTTACGCCATATATGTATTAAAACACAGGATACATAATATTCCGGTAATGCGTAAACATGAGATAATATTTTTATATATAACTTAAAACAAGAATAGAGTGCGCTGTCTAAGCACGTTGTGCTTTAAATATGTTACTGCAACGTATCGTGTGTTACGTAACGTATTTTCACTGGCCACACATAACATAGTACATGTTTCTCGTGAAGATACTTCTAAGGCGGGCAAAGCTGGTCAAAGCTAGTTATCTATTATACACAACGATACTTATGCCTCCTAAAATCCTAAATTTCCGTTACATAATGCCCCGCTATCGCGTGTTTTCATTGCAAATTAAGCAGGCAATGTGCCTGGCTTACGCCACTAAATACCTAAAGTATTTAAATACCTAATGCATTTAGTTTGAATCCCGGGTAAACGGTTTGAATTTATAATAGCTACGGTCATTTTTTATGCAACGGTTACCGTACGAGCTAATCTGGTAGTTTTTTTAGCGTGGATAAAAATGGAAGTTACGCATTTGGGTGTGACCTTTTGTTTTGTTACCTGAAATTTAGAGAGCGCTGAAAAGTGCTTCTGTTTATTATATAGCAATTTTTTTTTAGCTTTTTAACCGACGATATTTGTAGCAACTAGCTCTATTCCGCGATTTCGCTTCCGTGAAACAATAAAAGAATGGCGTCATATTACACGAAGGAGTATTTCTGCTAGAATTCAAGTCTCTAGCTCCAGTGGTTTAGGCTATGCTTGTCTACAAGTCAGTTTATCGTTACGTTAGTCTTTTGTAGATATAGATAGATTGACGTTGCGTTTCTGGTTCATAAGTTATAATATAATGACATTCAATAGCTAAATCTAAATAAGAGCAAATATTTCCGATATTTGCAAGTGGCGAGTTGTCGTTCATTGTGGCGTTCTAAGGGGGACGCCTTTGTTCAGCAGTGGACATCTATCGGCTGATGATGGTGATGATGATTTCTGATATCTCAATCCATTGAAAGAGTCTGGAACGTGTTTAATAAAAAATACTATCTCAACTACGTCCTCCTTCAAAAATTTGCACCTTATGGTGACCTTAATATTGCCAATTCTCAAAACAACATACAGCAACAACACTGTACTTTACAGTATGAGTTTTAAAACAAGCGCGTAAACAAAGACCAACAGCTACACATAAACCCAAAACCTAGACCCCATATAATCCTGAACGAAATAATCAAAAGAACGTATATACAAAACGCTTCGAGAAAGAATCGTGTTGAGCGCTAACAACTTGCAGTTAAGAGAACACGTCTGGCTCTGGATCCTCAAGGTGCACTATTTTTTGAACTGTCCAAGTACTTTATTGATCGCGCTAAGTAACCGACGTTACCTAGTTCTTGGACTTCGGTTGTGGATAGAAGAAACTACGCGGTTACGGAGAAAACGTACGTTAGTGTTTCAGTGGCCACAAGCGCTGTGGAGTTTTGAACATGAAACTACCGTGAGACTCACTCATATTAAATGATATTGAAACGGATAACTCACGTCTTAAACCGAGTTTAGCTCGACATGTTTTGGGGCTATTTCGTAGCCCTTCTTCTCAGGAGCACGCGACTCGGCGGCTGCCGCAACACGCACACTACGCGCCACCGCTCTGCTCGCGCGACTGCCCGACGAACCTAACACCGGCGCACAACTACCCGCATTTTTATCGTCATTTTTACTGTCAATGTCTAACGTAGGGTAGCACACAACACTAACAACATCGCTCCGTAAAGGCACGTTCATATCAACCGAAGACGCAGCACGAGTATTTAATACTGTTTTCCAACTCGGGGGTACCGGACCAACCGCAATCCCGGTTAAAATTCGGATGACAACTAATCACAAACAAATTAAATCTGGCTTGCTGATATACCCTAGCGAATTAGCTCAATGAAGTGGCAATGGGCAGGCGATATATACACTTAGCACGGAGAACAGATGACTGGATGAATGGCGGATCGCCAAGCGCAGCGTAGGACGGCCACCAACGTGATGGACGGATAAATTGGCCTGGTAACCGAAGCAACTATGCCCAATGGACTTCCTACGGTTGATAATGATAATGATGATGATGATGCTGAACTCTAACTCACCTGATGGTAAGTGCACATGTGCAAACTGTTGACCTTATTAGTAAATATCCAGCGTTTGTTTTGAAAGTGACCAGGCTGTTGTATCTAGATCGAGGTTGAGCTCTAATATTAATGTTCCTTTAGCGTGCTCGCTGTAAGCTCGGTTCCGTTTAAAAATAAAACCGATGTAAATGTAGAATATACTGACGAGCTTTTTGTAGATCATTTAATACTTTTCAGGTTCTTAAACCGTAGTGTTTGAAAAACGGAACATGCTGTAAATTTTCGATCAAATGACGCAAGAATTTATCAAAAACGAAAAAAAAAATAGTGTGCGCTAAAGAAGTTTTGGATCAGTCGGGTCGGTTGAGTGGGGTCCACTTTATACTATTCGATGTTTTTTTTCCATCTAATGTATTTTTATGTGTATCGAATATGTGTAAATAAATGTTTCTCTCTCTCTCTCTCTCTCTCTCTCTCTCTCTTGGGGTTGCTCTGTGGTGCAGTTGGATAACACGCTTGGCGGGTATAGCCAAGAGATGCGGCTCCGAATCCTATCCGTTGTTTTTAAATAATGTTTAATTTCGTTTAGAACGTCTAGTGGTTTGGTAAGTGAACATATGATTAAGGATAGAGCACACTTGTCTAGTAAATTTCTCGTTACTAACTGGCATGCCTTTACTTTGTGGGAGTTCTTCCGTAGCATGCACTGAAGCGTAGGACTTTTGCCAAGTAGATTGACCACGTTGCAACAGTTGCAGGCAACCGGTGGATGCTAGTGTTAAGTTGTCGTTCATTCTGACGTTCTAAGGGGGAGTATTGTACAACAGAGGACTCTTACAGCTGATGATGATGATGACTGAAAAAAGAATCGTTTACTTAGCTAAAATGTATAAGATAATATAAACCCTTTTTTAAATAAGCAATAGAAATAAATAATCACCGTCTGCTACTGATTCAAAACAGCGCTATCTATTTCCCCACCGCATGGCGCTCTTGTAACTGAAATTAAAATATGAGCGAATTTTAACTAAGTTAAAAGCAAAGTTCCGTGAAACAACGGAAAAATAAAGGCAAAACAGCTGAATAATTTAAATATAGCCATTAATCAGGCCGTTGCATAGATGTCGCGTAGCGTCGGCAGAAAAATGGCAGTGCCGCAGTGTAAATACAGTAAGTGAACTACAAAGGCGGTTATTACACTGTCTTGACTTTAGAATCTTGATTTGTATACAATAACCTAACCTCAACTAGCCAACATAAGTTGAGACACCCCCGATATTGTCATGTCAAATTTCAATATTTCAAAAACAGCTGTACCGATTTTAATAAAACATAGCTAAAAAGGAAACTCGCTTTCACGGTAAAAAAACATTCAAATCGGTCCATGCATTTGAGAGCTATGATACCACAGACAGACAGACAGTGGTATAAGACACTGACTCCGGATCTCCAAGAAAGGTGCGGCGCGCGCGATAGTACAATTTGGCAGCAAATATCGTCGCTCGCATGCGGTAGCAATGTGATAACCACCTAACAAGGCGTCCAATTCTTACCGCGTTTAACGAACAGCCGTTTGATTGCAATTGTCAATTACCAAATACTTTCTGGCCAGCTTGACCCACTGTCTTTGCGGGGTAATGTTCTGGGTGTCTCAAACAGCATTAAAACTATCTTGTAACAAGAAAGAAGAAATTGAGCCATGCTAAAACATCAGCTATTATTAGGAAAAACCATCTGACCTCCACAATGACAAGGAACCAAGTGGGCAGATGCTAATTTGGGATTTGCAGATAACTTACTGTTTTATACTATGACAGGGTCGGAATAGATAGTTCTAGAACAGATCCAAGTGGCAATATCTTTAAGTGCAAGAGTTCCAGTAAATAGCAAAAATTTTTCGCTGCGCGTTAGGATTCTTGCGAATGCTATTTCTTTTTAAGACCAACTACTGTTTTCAAAGACTTATTTTTTATTTTTCGCGTATATGTTAAAAAAGTCAAGTTTGAATACAACAAACCTATTATTCTACTTTTAGCCAACTACACATCCTTCATCATCATCAGCCGGAAGACGTTCACTAAACTAAGGCCCCCTTTTAGAACACCACAATGAACGACAACTCGTCACACATCCTTTCCGAATTTCAAAACGACCCCAAGGGCGTCGCCAGCCGATGGCAAGGGAGAAGGGGGGGGGGAAGTTGATATGAAGAATGGGAAAAGTATGAGATGAGATGAGATGGATGAGTTCATTCGAGTTTCGGTTTCGACGTACGGGAATAATCGATCAAGCAAGTCAAGTCAAACAAAAGTTTTTACTATCTCTTACTATCTCTAGGGGGGGGGGGTCATCATCATAATCAGCCGTATGACATGACGTCCACTGTTGGACGTAAGCCTTTTCCATGCTACATCATACTGCATCACTACAAGTGCAAGATTTGACCTAAACAAAGATTGCACGTCCTATAGACTCTTTTTATAAGGGTACCGTGATAGGTAGTTAGACAGTTAGATTATGTATTTCAGTGGCCGCGATAAGAAATACTAAAAACAGAATAAAATAAACATTGAAGGGGGCTCCCATAGTCCCATACAACAAACGTGATTTTTTTGCCGTTTCTTCGCTAATGTCTAATGTTGTATAATACATAATAGTACGGAACCCTTCGTGCGCGATTCCGACTCGCACTTGGCCGGTTTTATTTAAACTTTTCGGTCTCAAAACCTAATCCTTCCTCAAGACCTAATTAAAACTAATTCCTTACATAATCATTTCCTCGAATTTTTCTAACACTGCCAACGCTACCCGAATTAAACCATCTTATTAATAGATGGCAGATACGTTGCCTTTGTCTTGGAATTAATAGAAAATTCAAACACGGCTTGCGGTACCATCCCTTCTGATTAAAACGACACTTCACCCCGCTAGCAAATTAAAATCTTACAATGCGTGGCTGGATGGCGGGAGATAGAGGTAAGAAGGATGACGAACTTGTTGGCGAACTTGTACCTATGTTCGATATAGATTGAAGTGATTTTTACATGCATAATAGGCGTCTATCAGCTCTTCGAACACCTAGGCTCCATAGCTCGCTGTCAAACTTTAGCCTCAGTCAAAGACCAGGTCTGAGCACCGTAGGTTAGGATGGGAAGGATGCCAACTCCAGCCAAACTGGCAATATTTTACCGAAGCCAGATGAGTGGAAGGAGAAAGGAGAGGCCTTTACCCAGCAATGGGCCACTATGTACCTATAGGCTAAATAAAAAAAATAGGCGTCTGATCACAATCACGTTTCATGGTATGCGAAGATCTGAGATTTTATTGTCTAACACTCAGGGGCCATAAGTACATACGTCACACAAATTTTGACCATTTTTAGCACCCCCTTGTGACACGTCATCATCATCATCATCATCTCAGCCGTAATACGTTCACTGTTGGACATAGGCCTCCCCAATAGACCTCCAGTTGCTTCGGTTGGCAGCGGCTTGTGACACGTGTTACTATGAAAATTGCAATTATTTTGTTCCTGTGTCACAAACTGCCAGACCCCTCCCCCCTCCTAAATGTGCGACGCAATTTTCGGATCACCTCTTTTTGGACACATTGTCTTAGATAGTAACGCCACAAACGACTTGACATCGACATTGGCAATATGCCTTCATAATAATAATCGACCCCATTAGATTTTAAATTAAAGCCTAACAGATAGATCCGTCATTGTTAGTTTCAGTGCTAGCCAGATTACATAAGACTGCAGAGCCCCATGTTGGGCGCCACTAATTATAAAAAACTGTTAAGTATGTTGCCGGATTAATTCAACGCTGGCTATTTCTGATCCGTGGGCAAATTTTTTCAATGATCATAATTCTTTGTTATATTTAAATTGAAGAAAGATTTTGATTGAAATCATGCCTTTTTTATGTAGCCCGCAAATTGTCCCCTGTCCTGTCTTCTCTATCCCAGGCATGCATCTGACAATCGAGCTATCGAGCTTTCAGTAGTATAAAAAGATCTCATCATCCCATACGGCTGTGTGTCCAAAGTGTTAACGTTATTTAGATTAAAATATCTCGTCGTTAACGCGAAATTCTTGCGGTACCTCGATCTAGAGCTCCAAAGGATCCTGCTTTGATATAACGTCAAACGTAATTAAATATATTATATTATATGTAACAACAACGTTCATTTGTCGAACAATGAAGTCGCGCACAATACGATGGTAAATGCTCCTTGATATTATTTGAGCGGGATTTTGCTGCTTCGGGAAACAGCGATATGGATCCTTATATATATTTAAAACAGTATCTCATTTGGTGGTTTAAACACTATGTCATAAGCTGTGGTTGCCTAGTGGTTTAGCCTCTGAAGCAGGAGATCGTGGGTTCAAACCCCAGTTCGCACCTCTGAGTTTTTCAAAATTCATGCGTGAAATTACGTTTGTAACTTATCACGAGCTTTTGTGGTAAAGGAAAACATGGTGAGGATACCTGTACAAAGCCCTCTTGTTCTGAGAGGAGGCCTGTGCCCAGCAGTGGGACGTATATAGCCTGGGATGCGAAGCAATTGAATGGAGTGTGTGAAGTTCCCAATCCACATTGGGCGTGGGAACTACGGCCCAAGCCCTCTCATTCAAAGAGCGCCCAGCAGTGGGATGTATGCTGGGATGATGATGATGATGATGATCTCATTTGGTTGAATGATAAGCTCACAGCCTATACTAAAGAGTTGGAGGCTTGTACCTTGGAAAGGGTATGATAGTCCAATGGTTTAATTTGACGCTGCAAATAACGTTCGGTTGCGATTTCTGAAAAGTAGTTTTTTTTTAGATACAGTGTTTTGTCTAAAAGCCGTGGTGGCCTAGTGGTTTGACCTATCGCCTCTCAAGCAGAGGGTCGTGGGTTCAAACCCCGGCTCGCACCTCTGACTTTTTCGAAATTCATGTGCGGAATTACATTTGAAATTTACCACGAGCTTTGCAGTGAAGGAAAACATCGTGAGGAAACCTGTACAAACCTACGAAGCAATTCAATGGTGCGTGTGAAGCTACCAATCCGCACTGGGCCAGCGTGGGAACTATGGCCCAAGCCCTCTTGTTCTGAGAAGAGGCCTGTGTCCAGCAGTGGGACGTATATAGGCTGGGACGATGATGATGATGACAGTGTTTTGTCATGACACGGCAGAACGGTCGTATGTACTCCGCACTACACCGTATAGGTGCCTTGACTAGACAGCCCAGTTACCTTACTAGTTTTATTACTACGCTACGCATACAGCAGGTGGTAGGACCTTGTGCAAGGTCCGCCCGTATTGCTACCACCATCTTGCTCGCTAATCCTGCCGTGAAGCAGCAGTGCTTGCACTGTTGTGTTTCGGCGTGGAGAGTAAGACAGCCGGTGAAATTACTGGCACGTGAGGTATCCCATCTTAGGCCTCTAGGTTGGCAACGCGTCTGCAATACCCCCGGTGTTGCAGATGTTTGTGGGCGGTGGTGATCTCTTACCATCAGGAGACCCACTTGCTCGTTTGCCATCCAGTCGAATAAAAAAAAAAACAGCATGTAGTTATTTACTTTCCTTAATATACCTTCCGCTTAAGGACTATAATGCTTAAAGGTGCGGACATACAATTAAAACCCGACGACGCCACATATTTAATATGAGCAGTTGCAGATAGAAACATGCGTCGGAAGATGCGGTGTGGCGTTTTCATTACCTAGATAATAATATGACTTATGTTGTGTATTTTCCTTCCACGTTATTAGATGTCGACATACCTGTAACAAACAAAATATATCATTAGATCATGTAAATTTTAATAAAATAAAGCCTACTCAGCTTTAACCCGTGGCTTCGCTCGTGTAATCATTAGATCGGGAAGTCGAATTGAAATCCCAAGATTTTACGCTTTTTTTTCGACGATCGTATGGCCAAGTGGTTAGAGAACCTGACTACGAAGCTCGAGGTCCCCTGTTGAATTCCCGGCCGGGGCAGATATTTGTATGAATAATACGAATGTGTTAGCGGGTCTTGGATGTTTAATATGTATTTAAGTATGTATTTATCTATATAAGTATGTTTATCCGTTGCCTAGTATCCATAGTACAAGCTTTGATTAGTTTGGGACTAGGTCAATTGGTGTCAAGTGCCTCGTGATTTTTATTTATTTATTTAATAAACAATCATGCAAAATGTCATGTCTCTACACTTAACGATACAATAAAATACAATTAATACAATGACTCTTTAATTGTACCTACAGCGGAATAATTTTTTTACTCTGTCGCATTGATACAATGACAATCTTGCATGGTATTTTAGTATGTGGCTGTAAAACGACAAAGTACGAAACGTATTTTTGATGCACAAAATAGTAAGTGATACAGAAAATAGGTACAGAGAGAAAATTACAAGTTAGCGTTTATTTTTCTGATTTTTTGTTTGATTAACAAAGAAAAAACCCTGTCCAATAATCTACCTAATTGTGAAGCTGTCTCTGTTTATTTAGTCCGAATAAGTAGAGAAGGCATTACAGTTATCTGTCACATAAAAATATCAATAAATTGAGTGGTGAAACAGGCACTTACTCTATTTTTAACAAAACTCATAAGCTCGTCTGTTTGCCTTGTTCCTGGAAAAATGTGGAGAACAGAAAGAGAACATACGTTACTTCTAAAGCTGCGTGTCGACATAACGCGGCCGCCGCGAGAGCATTCTTCGACGATGGAAAGCAATCACAAACGCCCATGGACATCCGTAACATAAGCTGAGTTAAAGATGCGTTGCCGACCTTTGACCGGTACCCGTCCGGAACTACTGGCGCTGCATGCTGATTCGAAATTTTCACCGTGCGTGGCTAAAAGTTCCGCCAAAATCGAAATGTAGTATAGACTTTCAGCTATTGAGGTGGTTAGGGTGAAACAACCTAACCAATAACACTTACAGGTGGTAGGACCTTGCGCAAGGTCCGCCCGGATTGCTACCACCATCTTGCTCGTTAATCCTGCCGTGAAGCAGCAGTGTTTGCACTGTTGTGCTTCGGCGTGGAGAGTAAGACAGCTGGTGAAATTACTACCACTTGAGGTATCCCATCTTAGGCCTCTAGGTTGGCAACGCATCTGCAATACCCCTGTTGTTGCAGATGTTTATGGGCGGTGGTGATCTCTTACCATCAGGAGACCCACTTGCTCGTTTGCCATCCAGTCGAATAAAAAAAAAGTCGGAAAACCCCCGACTTTGTCACTTCAAAGTTCAATATCTCAAAAACGGCTGAACTGATTTTAATGAAACATGTCTAAAAACCATCGCTAGAAAATCTGCTTTCAAATAAAAAAAAACGCATTCAATTCGGTCCATCCGTTTAAGAACTACGGTGCCACAGACAGACACTCATAGCGGTCAAACTTATAACACCCCTCTTTTTGCGTCGGGGGTTAAAAGTCGGTTATGGTAGTTCGATTTGCCGCGCGTGGCGGCACGGTATCCATAGTGCGCAGCAACCTCGCTAGCCAATATTCCATGCTTTGCCGCGCGAAGTAGATACGCAGCCTTCACAGAGCAATGGTTTTCCGGGATTCGTTTTAGACATTCCCGGGCTAGTAAATCATATCCAGGGAGGAACGGCCCAATATTGGTGCTATTACGTGCAATTTATATAGAAGCATTGCTTTCTATCGAGCTCTTTCTGAATGGGAAGACATCTTAGATTTTATTAAAGCGTGAGTTAGTTCCCTTGCGCTAAATTTTAGAAAAAAAAGTAGGTAGGAAAAGAATGTTAAAGGAGACAAGTAAAGTAAGTAAGATCCTCACTGAAAATCAGCGCCACGTGTTGCCGTGGCATTATGCTGAGTGGGGACCTATTTAGCGTCATGTATGTCTTTATCTGTTCTATGTATTCGTAGAAGGATATTTATTATTAGACAATGCCTGTATAATATAAAACAAAATAAAGGTAACTACATACAAACTAAATTATCAATAAAAAAGTTGCCCAAAATCACTGTCAGGTGGTAAGGTGCCCAGAAGGCTGGCAGCATTACCACGCTGTATGGCAATGCTTAATCTTTGTGCTAAGAAAAAGCCAGCCCTCTGGTTACCCGAAGCCGTAATCAATTTTAGTTTGTATGTAGTTTTAGTTCTATGTTATGTTAGTTCTATGTTAGTTTCTATGTTTGTTTTATGGCGTTAAATAAATGTATTTTCTTTCTTTCTTTCTTTCTAATGAGGAAAGAGAGAAGTAAAAGGTGGTTTTCTGTATTTTATGTTTGTCACTTTAGAATTCCGTCATAATCTTAAAAAACAATTTAGTTTTTTTTTTGGTTGGTAAGTTCTACTCTCCGTTTGATTCTATTAAAATTTGAAGAATAATGCCACCCTATAGAAGTTCATTGACATCGGACTGTTTCCGTTAAAAAAATATCTCCACAGGTTGATGACGTCTTGATCATTATATTGTCTTAGTAGCTTTATACGTGTACCTGACTATATTATCTATGAGCACCATGTCCATCCAAAGTAAGAGCGTATATAATATCTACGTTATAGTTAAGTACATACTATATTTTCTAAATTAAATAGTTCCGTCGTTATTCCAATTAAATCGTCTGACTAGCTCCGGAAGTCCGCAATCAGACGGTAGTGCTGTACAAAGTATTAAGTATTAATACTTGTAGGTATACCGAGTAAAAATACTTACTTTTGAGACGACACACGGCACACACATTATTTTTAAGTTATAGGAAAGCAAAGGTCTGAAAAATCTTTAGGGAGTTCCATTTTGAATCAATTGTGTTTTAAAACAAAATAAACTTTTTAATTTCGTTGCCATGTACCTACTTTATAAATATTTACTGTACCTACTTATAATTCAAATGTAAACTGGAACTTGTAAACATGCCGTAGATCAGCCATGTTAAACACAAAGACACTGATGGGCCAGAAGCGTGATTACCGTAGACTAAGAGGGCCGCCTAAAACATAACCTTAAAGAAGACTAACTACTGAAAATCTTAATTATCTGACTGTCAAAATCGATTATGGGCCGCAGGAAAATACTTAGTGGGTTGCACGCCCTGCTTGACTTGGCTATTGTGGAGCCGTAGTATTTTTAACATTTTTTTAGTTGTTTGTCTATATTCCACACACCAGTAGAATATCTACCGGCCAAGAGCGTGTCGGACACGCCCAAGATAGGGTCCGTAGCCATTCCAAAAAAATCAAGTAATCTTTTTCTAAGGATTTCGTATTGTGTACGGAATCTTCCAAGTTTACGCATAAATATTTTATACCTTAGGCTGCTTTTTACTCTTAAACTACTACTTTTTCCCAAGCAATCTTAGCCGTTATAATTTTCCTTGTAAATTTGATACACTTATAAAAAAAAAAAAATTGTTTTGTATTTTAGCACTTTGTCGGCGTGACTGGTATATTCATGCCAAATTACAGCTTTGTAGTACGAACGGTCTTTGAGCATAGCCGCGGACAGACAGACAGTCAGACGGACAGACATGGGGAAACTAAAATTACTTAAAAAATGGATAAATACGCCACCTGATTAACGTTGGCTACGTTTTTCCCCCGAAAAAGACGAAACTTGAACAAGACCCAAGCGAAGTACTGCCGTCCTACCGAAGAAGGCGGCAAAGTGACAAAAGTAACTTTCGAGAAAAACGGCAAAAACTTTTCAAAATTTAAAACACCTGTATCTTAGGCATAAATTGACTCACAATAATTTTGATTACATTAAATTTAGATAAAAAAATCACGTTTTTTATGTATATATTTTCATTATACAAAAATTATAAATAGTATTAATTGTGGAGGCTTTTATGTTATAGCTTAGGATTTGTGAATATTATTCTACGAAGAATACTAAGTTAAAAGGCCGTTAGCAGTACCCTAGCGACTTTTAAGCTTAGTATTCTACATAACTTTTAAAGTATTGTTATTTTAAATGAAAGTTATGTGCGATTAATACACTAGAAGGTCGTTACTACGGATAGCCGCGGTATTGTCTATTATTGCTAGTAGAAGATGCTTGTTGCGTTGTAAATAAAAATGAAG
Organism: Choristoneura fumiferana; assembly: GCF_025370935.1. Taxonomy (NCBI): domain Eukaryota; kingdom Metazoa; phylum Arthropoda; class Insecta; order Lepidoptera; family Tortricidae; genus Choristoneura; species Choristoneura fumiferana. The sequence continues at coordinate 7,323,458 of NC_133490.1, read as the reverse complement.
TCAATGCACCTTAACCGTTTTAAAGCTTAGATATTTTTTTAACTTTTTAATCAAAATTATTAAGCAACAGAAATATTTACTTTCAATACATTAAAAAAGCCGTAATATGTGAGACACTCTGTAGATAACGGCATTTTAGGTTATGATGGGACTACGATTATTAAGTGTTATGCTGTTTGAGAAGAGGTAATGACAAAAATGAAAAGGCATACTATACTGGGTGGTTCCGGGTCATGAGAAGGAGTGAAAGGGGTGATGGGGAGATTCACACTGAGCAACTTTTACTATGGGACTAGCCCCGAAATCGCGAAAAAAAAAACCATCTAATCAAGAGATAATTGATCTCTTACTATCCGAAATGTATGGAATACTTAGCTGATTTTTTTCACGATTTCGTGGCTGGTCCCTTAGTAATAGTTGCTCAGTGTGAATCTCCCCATCACCCCTTTCACTCCTGCTCATGACCCGGGAACCATCATCTGTATAAAAAAAATCAACGATTTATTCTTCAAAACATAAAACTTCTAAATTGGTACTTTCAATTAACACATTATTATTGAACTGTGTTCATTATTTACTTCTATAAAGTTTGAGATGAGAAATATACTCATAAAAGGGTGAATTTTCAGAGCAAACTTTTTGGCTGTCCCAGGTCAATTAAAATAAACTTCTTAATAAAATAATACCACACAATTTTATATACGTTGTATACAATACAATAGAGGAGGTTTAACATAATAAACATTGTTGACTTCAATTAAAGCAGCATTAAAAATATCACAAACTTAGAAACACTAACTGCAGTAAGTCTGTGAGGCCTGTCCCACACGCGGTTTTGTTGAATCAATTGACCATAACTTTGTGTCTAGGAGTCATTTTCCTACTAAACATACATCAAAATGAAGTTAATTAAATAATGCATTCTATTTTTACTTTTTCATACTAAATACATTTTTATTGAAAAATAGGTTGACCATTTTGTAATTGTCCCACGTCTAGCTACCAATATCACTTTGCGCAAATACTTGCCAATATCGTAATGGTGAGAAATCATAACACTATGTTCGCATTTTTATGGAAAAATACATTAATTGTGCTTTAGTTATGACGCAGAGTGAACCTCCACTAGCGAATTTTGTATGCCTATCAGTACAAGTCTTTCGCGCGATGTGTTTTGTCATCTGAAAAGTAATTTCCGTGGATTCCTGTTGTGCGATATCACATTATTTTAATTGAATGTGTTCTATTTTGTTATTAGTTGACTTGGTTCTTATTTCACCAAAATATTTCGCTGTCGTAATCTTCGGTGCCGTAATTCCGGTGGCATTTTTGTTCATCATCTTTATGATTGAATCTAACGGTAGTTTCATGTGAAATTATGCTCATTACTAGCACAAAAGCATGCTATTAATGAGCAATTACTATCTACTTAGTATCACTACTAGCACTAGCGTGTATGTTATGACATGCTTAAAGTAGGCATTGTCAAGGGCAGACCTCTTGAGGGGAGGTTGACCTTAAAGGAGGCCTAGTAAGTTATTCTTTGAGTAAAACAATAAGACTTTTTAATAATTATTTAATTAAACATTGAAGACAAAAATAACAGGCCCTAGTTTGACAAAATTAAAAGTAAAAGTATTACGAGAATCTCAG
>NC_133490.1:7284380-7321705 GCF_025370935.1 Choristoneura fumiferana | reverse complement strand
TGAATAATTTAAATATAGCCATTAATCAGCCGTTGCATAGATGTCGCGTAGCGTCGGCAGAAAAATGGCAGTGCCGCAGTGTAAATACAGTAAGTGAACTACAAAGGCGGTTATTACACTGTCTTGACTTTAGAATCTGATTTGTATACAATAACCTAACCTCACTAGCCAACATAAGTTGAGACACGCCCGATATTGTCATGTCAAATTTAATATTTCAAAAACAGCTGTACCGATTTTAATAAAAAATAGCTAAGGAAACTCGCTAACGGTAAAAAAAAACATTCAAATCGGTCCATGCATTTGAGAGCTATGATACCACAGACAGACAGACAGTGGTATAAGACACTGACTCCGGATCTCCAAAGGTGGCGGCGCGCGGCGATAGTACAATTTGGCAGCAAATATCGTCGCTCGCATGCGGTAGCAATGTGATAACCTAACAAGGCGTCCACATTTACCGCGCGTTTAACGAACAGCCGTTTGATTGCAATTGTCAATTACCAAATACTTTCTGGCCAGCTTGACCACTGCTTTGCGGGGTAATGTTCTGGGTGTCTCAAACAGCATTAAAACTATCTTGTAACAAGAAAGAAGAAATTGAGCCATGCTAAAACATCAGCTATTATTAGGAAAAACCATCTGACCTCCACAATGACAAGGAACCAAGTGGGCAGATGCTAGTTTGGGATTTGCAGATAATTTACTGTTTTATACTATGACAGGGTCGGAATAGATAGTTCTAGAACAGATCCAAGTGGCAATATCTTTAAGTGCAAGAGTTCCAGTAAATAGCAAAAAATTTTCGCTGCGCGTTAGGATTCTTGCGAATGCTATTTCTTTTTAAGACCAACTACTGTTTTCAAAGACTTATTTTTATTTTTCGCGTATATGTTAAAAAAGTAAAGTTTTAATACAACAAACCTTTGTGCTTATTCTACTTTTAGCCAACTACACATCCTTCGTCATCGTCAGCCGGAAGACGTTCACTAAACTAAGGCCCCCTTTTAGAACACCACAATGAACGCGACAACTCGTCACACATCCTTTCCAAATTTCAAAACGACCCCAAGGCAGCCGATGGCAAGGGAGAAGGGGGGGGGGAAGTTGATATGAAGAATGGGAAAAGTATGAGATGAGATGAGATGGATGAGTTCATTCGAGTTTCGGTTTCGACGTACGGGAATAATCGATCAAGCAAGTCAAGTCAAACAAAAGTTTTTACTATCTCTAGGGGGGGGGGGGGGCTCATCATCATAATCAGCCGTATGACATGACGTCCACTGTTGGACGTAAGCCTTTTCCATGCTACATCATACTGCATCACTACAAGATTTGACCTTAACAAAGATTGCACGTCCTATAGACTCTTTTTATAAGGGTTCCGTGATAGGTAGTTAGACACTTAGTTAGACAGATACTAAAAACAGAATAAAATAAACATTTAAGGGGGCTCCCATACAACAAACGTGATTTTTTTGCCGTTTCTTCGCATGTCTAATGTTGTATAATACATAATAGTACGGAACCCTTCGTGCGCGATTCCGACTCGCACTTGGCCAGTTTTATTTAAACTTTTCGGTCACAAAACCTACTCCTTCCTCAAGACCTAATTAAAACTAATTCCTTACATAATCATTTCCTCGAATTTTTCTAACACTGCCAACGCTACCCGAATTAAACCATCTTATTAATAGATGGCAGATACGTTGCCTTTGTCTTGGAATTAATAGAAAATTCAAACACGGCTTGCGGTACCATCCCTTCTGATTAAAACGACACTTCACCCCGCTGGCAAATTAAAATCTTACAATGCGTGGCTGGATGGCGGGAGATAGAGGTAAGAAGGATGACGAACTTGTTGGCGAACTTGTACCTATGTTCGATATAGATTGAAGTGATTTTTACATGCATAATAGGCGTCTATCAGCTCTTCGAACACCTAGGCTCCATAGCTCGCTGTCAAACTTTGGTCTCAGTCAAAGACCAGGTCTGAGCACCGTAGGTTAGGATGGGAAGGATGCCAACTCCAGCCAAACTGGCAATATACCGAAGCCAGATGAGTGGAAGGAGAAAGGAGAGGCCTTTACCCAGCAATGGGTCACTATGTACCTATAGGCTAAATAAAAAAAAATAGGCGTCTGATCACAATCACGTTTCATGGTATGCGAAGATCTGAGATTTTATTGTCTAACACTCAGGGGCCATTCATAAAGTACATACGTCACACAAATTTTGACCATTTTTAGCACCCCCTTGTGACACGGCATCATCATCATCATCATCTCAGCCGTAATACGTTCACTGTTGGACATAGGCCTCCCCAATAGACCTCCAGTTGCTTCGGTTGGCAGCGGCTTGTGACACGTGTTACTATGAAAATTGCAATTATTTTGTTCCTGTGTCACAAACTGCCAGACCCCTCCCCCCTCCTAAATGTGCGACGCAATTTACGGATCACCTCTTATTGGAAACATTGTCTTAGATAGTAACGCCACAAATGACTTGACATCGACATTGGCAATATGCCTTCATAATAATAATCGACCGATCGATTTTAAATTAAAGCCTGACAGATAGATCCGTCATTGTTAGTTTCAGTGCTAGCCAGATTACATAAGACTGCAGAGCCCCATGTTGGGCGCCACTAATTATAAAAAACTGTTAAGTATGTTGCCGGATTTTTTTCAACGCTGGCTATTTCTGATCCGTGGGCAAATTTTTTCAATGATCATAATTCCTTGTTATATTTAAATTGAAGAAAGATTTTGATTGAAATCATGCCTTTTTTATGTAGCCCGCAAATTGTCCCTGTCCTGTCTTCTCTATCCCAGGCATGCATCTGACAATCGAGCTATCGAGCTTTCAGTAGTATAAAAAGATCTCATCATCCCATACGGCTGTGTGTCCAAAGTGTTAACGTTATTTAGATTAAAATATCTCGTCGTTAACGCGAAATTCTTGCGGTACCTCGATCTAGAGCTCCAAAGGATCCTGCTTTGATATAACGTCAAACGTAATTAAATATATTATATTATATGTAACAACAACGTTCATTTGTCGAACAATGAAGTCGCGCACAATACGATGGTAAATGCTCCTTGATATTATTTGAGCGGGATTTTGCTGCTTCGGGAAACAGCGATATGGATCCTTATATATATTTAAAACAGTATCTCTTTTGGTGCTTTAAACACTATGTCATAAGCTGTGGTTGCCTAGTGGTTTAGCCTCTGAAGCAGGAGATCGTGGGTTCAAACCCCAGTTCGCCCTCTGAGTTTTTCAAAATTCATGCGTGAAATTACGTTTGTAACTTATCACGAGCTTTTGTGGTAAAGGAAAACATGGTGAGGATACCTGTACAAAGCCTCTTGTTCTGAGAGGAGGCCTGTGCCCAGCAGTGGGACGTATATAGCCTGGGAAGCGAAGCAATTGAATGGAGTGTGTGAAGTTCCCAATCCACATTGGGCGTGGGAACTACGGCCCAAGCCCTCTCATTCAAAGAGCGCCCAGCAGTGGGATGTATGCTGGGATGATGATGATGATGATGATCTCATTTGGTTGAATGATAAGCTCACAGCCTATACTAAAGAGTTGGAGGCTTGTACCTTGGTATGATAGTCAATGGTTTAATTTGACGCTGCAAATAACGTTCGGTTGCGATTTCTGAAAAGTAGTTTTTTTTAGATACAGTGTTTTGTCTAAAAGCCGTGGTGGCCTAGTGGTTTGACCTATCGCCTCTCAAGCAGAGGGTCGTGGGTTCAAACCCCGGCTCGCACCTCTGACTTTTTCGAAATTCATGTGCGGAATTACATTTGAAATTTACCACGAGCTTTGCAGTGAAGGAAAACATCGTGAGGAAACCTGTACAAACTACGAAGCAATTCAATGGTGCGTGTGAAGCTACCAATCCGCACTGGGCCAGCGTGGGAACTATGGCCCAAGCCCTCTTGTTCTGAGAAGAGGCCTGTGTCCAGCAGTGGGACGTATATAGGCTGGGACGATGATGATGATGACAGTGTTTTGTCATGACACGGCAGAACGGTCGTATGTACTCCGCACTACACCGTATAGGTGCCTTGACTAGACAGCCCAGTTACCTTACTAGTTTTATTACTACGCTACGCATACAGCAGGTGGTAGGACCTTGTGCAAGGTCCGCCCGTATTGCTACCACCATCTTGCTCGCTAATCCTGCCGTGAAGCAGCAGTGCTTGCACTGTTGTGTTTCGGCGTGGAGAGTAAGACAGCCGGTGAAATTACTGGCACGTGAGGTATCCCATCTTAGGCCTCTAGGTTGGCAACGCGTCTGCAATACCCCCGGTGTTGCAGATGTTTGTGGGCGGTGGTGATCTCTTACCATCAGGAGACCCACTTGCTCGTTTGCCATCCAGTCGAATAAAAAAAAACAGCATGTAGTTATTTACTTTCCTTAATATACCTTCCGCTTAAGGACTATAATGCTTAAAGTTGCGGACATACAATTAAAACCCGACGACGCCACATATTTAATATGAGCAGTTGCAGATAGAAACATGCGTCGGAAGATGCGGTGTGGCGTTTTCATTACCTAGATAATAATATGACTTATGTTGTGTATTTTCCTTCCGCGTTATTAGATGTCGACATACCTGTAACAAACAAAATATATCATTAGATCATGTAAATTTTAATAAAATAAAGCCTACTCAGCTTTAACCCGTGGCTTCGCTCGTGTAATCATTAGATCGGGAAGTCGAATTGAAATCCCAAGATTTTACGCTTTTTTTTCGACGATCGTATGGCCAAGTGGTTAGAGAACCTGACTACGAAGCTCGAGGTCCCCTGTTGAATTCCCGGCCGGGGCAGATATTTGTATGAATAATACGAATGTGTTAGCGGGTCTTGATGTTTAATATGTATTTAAGTATGTATTTATCTATATAAGTATGTTTATCCGTTGCCTAGTATCCATAGTACAAGCTTTGATTAGTTTGGGACTAGGTCAATTTGTATCAAGTGCCTAGTGATATTTATTTATTTAATAAATTTTCTAACATAACAATCATGCAAAATGTCATGTCTCTACACTTAACGATACAATAAAATACAATTAATACAATGAATCTTTAATTGTACCTACAGCGGAATAATTTTTTACTCTGTCGCATTGATACAATGACAATCTTGCATGGTATTTTAGTATGTGGCTGTAAAACGACAAAGTACGAAACGTATTTTTGATGCACAAAATAGTAAGTGATACAGAAAATAGGTACAAAGATAAAATTACAAGTTAGCGTTAATTTTTCTGATTTTTTGTTTGATTAACAAAGAAAAAACCCTGTCCAATAATCTACCTAATTGTGAAGCTGTCTCTGTTTATTTAGTCCAAATAAGTAGAGAAGGCATTATATTATTATCTGTCACATAAAAATATCAGTGGTGAAACAGACACTTACTCTATTTTTAACAAAACTTCATAAGCTGGTCTGTTTGTCTTGTTCCTGGAAAAATGTGGAGAACAGAAAGAGAACATACGTTACTTCTAACGCTGCGTATCGACATAACGCGGACGCCGCGAGAGCACTGTTCGACCGCGGCAAACCTGTTACCAAACGAACAGGCGGTTTACCTGAGGGAAAGCAATCACAATCGCCCATGGACATCCGTAACATAAGCTGAGTTAAGGATGCGTTACCGCCTTTTGAGAAAGAGCTCGTTTTTTTGAAGATCCCCAAGCTGTACAGGTCCTGAAATACTGGCGCTGCATGCTGATTCGAAATTTTCACCGTGCGTGGCAAAAGTTACAAAACAGTAAAAAAACGAAATGTAGTATAGACTTTCAGCTATTGAGGTGGTTAGGGTGAAATAACCTAATAACACTTACAGGTGGTAGGACCTTGTGCAAGGTCCACCCGAATTGCTACCACCATCTTGCTCGTTAATCCTGCCGCTAAGCAGCATTGCTTGCACTCTTGTATTTCAGCGTGGAGAGTAAGACAGCCGGTGAAATTACTACCACTTGAGGTATCCCATCTTAGGCCTCTAGGTTGGCAACGCATCTGCAATACCCCTGTTGTTGCAGATGTTTATGGGCGGTGGTGATCTCTTACCATCAGGCAGTGGGTACTTGCTCGTTTGCCATCCAGTCGAATAAAAAAAAGTCGGAAAACCCAACAAAAAAAACGGCTTAACTGATTTTAATGAAACATGTCTAAAAACCATTGCTAGAAAACCTGCTTTGAAATAAAAAATAACGCATTTAAATCGGCCTATCCGTTTAAGACCTACGGTGCCACAGACAGACACTCATAGCGGTCAAACTTATAACACCCCTCTTTTTGCGTCGGGGGTTAAAAGTCGGTTATGGTAGTTCGAGTTGCCGCACGCGGCGGTACGGTACGGTATCCATAGTGCGCGGCAACCTCGCTAGCCAATATTCCATGCTTTGCCGCGCGAAGTAGATACGCAGCCTTCACACAGCAATGGTTTTCCGGGATTCGTTTTAGACATTCCCGGGCTAGTAAATCATATCCAGGGAGGAACGGCCCAATATTGGTGCTATTACGTGCAATTTATATAGAAGCATTGCTTTCTATCGAGCTCTTTCTGAATGGGAAGACATCTTAGATTTTATTAAAGTGTGAGTTAGTTCCCTTGCGCTAAATTTTAGAAAAAAAAATAGGTAGGAAAAGAATGTTAAAGGAGACAAGTAAAGTAAGTAAGGTCCTCACTGAAAATCAGCGCCACGTGTTGCCGTGGCATTATGCTGAGTGGGGACCTATTTAGCGTCATGTATGTCTTTATCTGTTCTATGTATTCGTAGAAGGATATTTATTATTAGACAATGCCTGTATAATATAAAACAAAATAAAGGTAACTAAAACTACATACAAACTAAAATTATAAATAAAAAAGTTGCCCAAAATCACTGCCAGGTGGTAAGGTGCCCAGAAGGCTGGCAGCATTACCACGCTGTATGGCAATGCTTAATCTTTGTGCTAAGAAAAAGCCAGCCCTCTGGTTACCCGAAGCCGTAATCAATTTTAGTTTGTATGTAGTTTTAGTTCTATGTTAGTTTCTATGTTTGTTTTATGGCGATAAATAAATGTATTTTCTTTCTTTCTTTCTTTCTAATGAGGAAAGAGAGAAGTAAAAGGTGGTTTTCTGTATTTTATGTTTGTCACTTTAGAATTCCGTCATAATCTTAAAAATCAATTTAGTTTTTTTTTTGGTTGGTAAGTTCTACTCTCCGTTTGGTCCTATTAAGATTTGAAGAATAATGCCACCCCTATAGAAGTTCATTGACATCGGACTGTTTCCGTTAAAAAAAATCTCCACAGGTTGATGACGTCTTGATCATTACATTGTCTTAGTAGCTTTATACGTGTACCTGACTATATTATCTATGAGCACCATATCCATCCGAAGTAAGAGCGTATATCTACGTTATAGTTAAGTACATACTATATTTTCTAAATTACATAGTTCCGTCGTTATTCCAATTAAATCGTCTGACTAGCTCCGGAAGTCCGCAATCAGACGGTAGTGCTGGACAAAGTATTAAGTATTAATACTTGTAGGTATACCGAGTAAAAATACTTTTGAGACGACACATGGCACACACATTATTTTTAAGTTATAAGAAAAGCAAAGGTCTGAAAAATCTTTAGGGAGTTCCATTTTGAATCAATTGTGTTTTAAAACAAAATAAACTTTTACACAGTTAAGTAAAAAAAAACACAAGGATTGATCCGTAGACTATCATAACTTACCTTAATTATCTGAAAAATCGATTATTTGAATTGTGGAAATTGTTGTTTGTCTATATACACACCAGTTTAAACGTTGGACACTAAGATTCCAAAAAAATCAAGTCTAAGGATTTCGTACGGAATCTTCCAAGTTTACGTATACGGCTGTGGCCGTTATAATTTTCCTTGTAAATTTGATACACTTATTAAAAAAAAAAAGTTTTTTATTCTAGCACTTTGTCGGCGTGACTGGTATATTCATGCCAAATTACAGCTTTGTAGTACGAACGGTCTTTGAGCATAGCCGCGGACAGACAGACAGTCAGACGGACAGATGGATAAATACGCCACCTGATTAACGTTGGCTACGTTTTTTCCCCGAAAAAGACGAAACTTGAACAAGACCCAAGCGAAGTAGTACACCACAGCATGTTAATGTCATTAATGCATGGCCTTATTTCTTTCCTAAATAACTTGATTGCCAACGATGACTGGACAAAGAGTTTCAATGCAATCGATGAAATCGATTTAAAGGACCATTCAAGTACGCAATTTATAAAATAGATTCAGTTCTTACCGAAAAATACTAGCTGGTTACTAAATTACTCGTACTTTATGAAATAACTGTTCCAAGTCTTTTCGAGAATTTGCAAGCTCTATACATCGATTTAACCCTAGCTTCCGGTGCTTCAGATAGATTTCAAAATGTAACGCTCGTTACGCAGTTCCTGCCGAGTAGACAGACAAACAGATTTGTATTTAATTGTCTAGACATCTGTAGTATGCACTCGAGACATTGGCATGTGAGATGTTCTTGAACTATTAACGAATGTGTTAGTATTATTATATATGGAGGGTCGGTAGTACCCTCGCCAAGATGACAATAAGACAAGGAACTTGTTAAGTGGACGACCGGAAAGTCCAGTGGTCAGAGAACCTGACTACGAAGCTTGAAGTCCCGGGTTCGATACTAGACTTTCGTACTTTGTCGTTTTACAGCCACGTACTAACGCCATGCAAGATTATCAATGTCTCAATGCGACAGAGTAAAAAAGTGATCCGCTACTTTTGATGCTGACTGTACCTATAATACAAGCTTTGCTTAATTTGGAACAAGGTTCCGTGTCCCGAATATTTTTTTTACTCAACTGCCCGAAGTTTGTTTATGTTTCTCTAACGTATGTTTTATTTTATCATAATTTTGCTCATTGAAGAATAGATTTTATAAATTCATATTCGATTCATCCGTCTCATTTTCCTCAAGTACCGATTTGTGGTAAAGTTAGTCTGGATATTAACTATGTATAGATGGATGAAAGTTTTAAAACAACACAGCAAAAGTGGCGCTTTCAGTTTATTGTGGACGCTGCATTTTTAAAACAGCTCGTCGTAAAATGTAATAAATGAAGAATTTACACAACGACCGTTTTACTTTATAGTGAGGTTCAACGACATAGTTACAAATAGCTTGTGGTTGTCACATGAATGCTTTATAAAGGTGCGACGCAAGTCATAGGCTGATTGGAAGCGATTGTGGCGGCGGTCGTCGAGCACGCTCCACCGTCAGGGCGGAGCTAACCGTAGCCAGCAAAAACAATCATCATCATCATCCCAGCCTATATATGTCCCACTGCAGGGCACAGGCCTCCTCTCAGAATGGATGGCTTGGGCAGTAGTTCCCATGCGGGCCCAGTGCTGATTGGGAACTTCACACACACCGTTGAATTGCTTCGCAGGTTTGTGCAGGTTTCCTCACGATGTTTTTCCTTCACCGTAAAGCTCGTGGTAAATTTGAAATGTAATTCCGCACATGAATTTCGAAAAACTCAGAGGTGCGAGCCGGGGTTTGAACCCATAAAAACAATATTATTAAAAAAAAACATGGCCTAAGACTGTTGCGTTGTATAGCCCTATTAAGGCTAAAAAGCCCTTACTTATATAAAAAAATCACTTTTGAGTTAGGTATCTATATCATCAGTTACAGAATGCCTTAAGCTAATGGTATATTTACTTATATATCTCAAGTATTTTTTTTAGATACCGCCTTTTGCCTAAAGATTTGAATGGCTGTATATCATCAGTTGAGATTTAGATGGCCATGAGATAGCTCGAGTTATACAGCTCCGTGGAAAAATGAGAAGTGCATGTTTGCGACAAAAATAAATGGCGCAATGCCTTTTGTCCAGTTAAGAAAAAAAAATGTTAAAAAATATTAATCAAAAAACTCGACTGCTTTAAATGAAATATAAAGGGGTAAAAACAATAGTTTAGAACCGGGTTCAGTAACTTAAACTTCTACTGCCGGGACCTATGACCTTGAACTTTTGCGCCAGTCACAATTTTGAATGTTAGATTTAAAGTTTTTATTACATTAAACTGTACATTTGCTGCCTTTTCTGAATGAAGTAAGTCTAATGTATCGCGAGCTACAATCGCTGTTCGCTTGCTTTTAACCCAAGCCCTTCGTAGAAACATGCACAAAGAACGTAAAGTTAAATATTAAACTGAGGAGCCGCCGGCGTATATATGACACTGATTGTCTTTAAAAAAAACGAGTGTAAGGGGCTGTTTCACCATCCATTGATTAGCGTTAACTGGCGGTTAGGTGTGATGCCGTCTCTATTTATTTTGTTCGAATAGACGGAGACGGCATCACATTTAACCGTCGGTTAACCCTAATAGATGGTGAAACAGGCCCTAATAATTTGTAAAGCCTATATTGCTGTTGTTTTGTATTCATCATCATCACCATCTCCAGCTTAGATTCGTCCTGGTGGGCATGGGTCACCTTTTTTTTTATTCTACTGGATGGCAAACGAGCAAATGGGTCTCCTGATGGTAAGAGATCACCACCGCCCATAAAAATCTGCATCACCAGGGGTATTGCAGTTGCGTTGCCAACCTAGAGGCCTAAGATGGGATACCTCAAGTGCCAGTAATTTCACCGGCTGTCTTACTCTCCACGCTGAAACACAATAGTGCAAGCACTGCTGATTCACGGCAGAATTAGCGAGCAATATGGTGGCAGCAATCCGGGTGGACCTTGCACAAGGTCCTACCACCTGCAACCTCTCAAAATAGAATGCATCTTAATGGAGGTGTCCAGTGTGGATTGAGAACACTAGAGTGCGGTTGGTGCGGTAGTTTCATGTTTAAAAATGCATCGTAGCCATGTATCGTCTTCCTTTCTTTATCTAGGTATATCGCAAATGGACGCTGTTTTGCAATACTGAGTCAACCCACTGTCGTTTTGCAATACATTGTCAACTGTTAAAATTATTTTCTAAGGGTTGACATTGTATTGCAGAATTAATCAGGGTTGACACACTATTGCATAACAGCGTCCAATATAAGTTTGCAAACAAATTGGGAGCTCACGGTCCACAGAGGTCAATGGTGAACTACTAAGATGCTTCATCTATTCAGAAATGAGGATATACGTAGAAGAACGAGGGTCACCATCACCGAAATTGTCACGCGAATTAGCTCGTTGAAACGGCAATGGGCAGGTCATTTAGCACGGAGAACAGATGTCTGTTGGGCCCGAAAAGTTCTCGAATGGAGACCGCGGATTGGCCTTTGACCAATTGACCAATGAGATGAACGGATGACCTGTTAAAAGCCACAGGGTCATGGTGACTCCAGGCCGCTTACAATCGAAGCAACTATGTAGGTCTATTGGGGAGGCCTATGTCCGACAGTGGACGTAGCGGACGTAGTACGTAAGCTGATGATGATCACGTCTTGTACTGGGACATTGAAATGTTTTAAATTATTGACAGTGTCGAAGGTAGGGATTAATTTTTGACTAGGTCGCAGGCAAAAGTAATTAAGTTCCTTTTGCAGTAATTAACTATAACTATAAAAGTGTAAGTGCCTAAGTATCGGGTGACAAGGGTGTCAAGGGAGTTCTCAACTACACATGTTTATGACTGTATTCCCTTGTGTGGTATCCAGAACGGTGTCGTAGTGTGTATGTGTAATGGTTTTAATAATTAAAACTGGCCAAGAGCGTGTTGGACATGCTAGAAATCGGGTTCCGTAGCCATTACGAAAAACTTAAGTAATATTTTTCCAAGGATTTCGTATTTTATACCTTAGGCTGCTATTTACTCTTAAACTACTAATAATTCTCAAGAAAACTTAACCGTAATAGTTTTCCTTGTAAGTTTGATATACTTACTACCATCCTGAATTTTTTGAAATTTTTCCACCCACCGGTTTGGATTTTAGACGAGGAGGGGACGCTCGATTTTAATGAAAATTTGCACTTTAAAGTTGAATATTTTGCAAACAAATCACTGAATCGGAAAATCGTTTAGCAACCTCCTACTGGTTTTAAAAGACCTATCCAACGATACCCCACATTACAAGGTTGGATGATAAAAAAAAATCACCCCCACTTTACGTCTATGGGAGGTACTCTAATTTTTTTTGTTTTTTTTATTGTACTATTTTGTCGGCATAGCTAACATATATATTCGTGCAAAATAACAGTTTTCTAGCATTGACAGTCCCTGAGCAAAGTCGCAGACGGTCAGACAGACAGACAGACATGGCGAAACTATAAGGGTTCCATTTTTGCCATTTTGGCTACGGAACCCTAACAAGCCATGTGCCAGTCAAACTCGAGCATAGAGAGAACATTTAAAAATAAAAATAATATAAATAGATTTTTTAATTTGAGACATACTAGCTGATGCTAGCTGTGTTCTTTCAAGCGCTATGACAGTATTTCTTTAGTTAAGTACTTTTTTCCTTTGCAAAAAAATAAACGCGTTATTCAACGCGTCATTATCAAAGCCGTGGTAGCGTAGAAGTTTGACCTATGGATCCACAGAGAATTCGCAATGGGCCCGCGTGGTAACCAAGATCAAAGCTCTCTTATTCTAAGAGGAGGACTGTGCCGTGCATTGGGATAATTATAAATCGAAATGATGATGATGATGATCATGATATTATTTTCATTAAAAATGGAGTTAAGATTAATCCACCACTTCAAGGTCGCTTAGCGAGGCTATCCGACACAGAAAGTCATCGACATAGCTCAGAGAATTAGCAAGTTGAAGTGGCAGTGGGCTGGTCATATCTGTCGAAGAACCGACAACCGCTGGAGTAAACGAGTTCTTGAGTGGAGACCGCGTCTTGGCAAACGTAGTGTAGGACGCCCTCCGGCCAGGTGGAGTGACGATTTGCGAAAGGCTGCTGGTAGAAGCTGGATGCGTCTCGCCGAGGACAGGGCGCAATGGTGTTCTTCAGGGGAGGCTTATGTCCAGCAGTGGACTGCTATAGGCTCAGCGGCGGTATCAGCCGTAAGATGTCCACTATGTAGATAGGCCTCCCCCTTACGTAGCTCTACCATAACTCCTTATTTCATTCTTTTGAAAATTTGAATGAAATATGAACTACCGTGTTTGCTTTATTACAGCGAAGTTCCATGCGATATTGCATACGTTACACTGAGTCGTGACTGGAAATATTAAATTTTGCTAAATGCTTAATAATTTGTTAGCACTAATGAGGCTGGTACTTAATTTAGGTTTAGTTGGCCCTAGTTCTTAATATTCACTTAGCTAAATGGCTAAATGAATGGAGTGCATGTTAATTTAGAGGTTTAATATGATAACGAGGTGCTCTGAATATTATTTTAAGGCATAGACGATGAAAAAACTACTTTATTATTTTGAACTTTTTGTTTAGATGCTTGTCTTTCGCTGACTGTGCTTTTTAACTCATCATCCCAGCCTACGTCCCATTGCTGGGCACAGGCCTCCTCTCAGAATGAGAGGGCTTGGGCGGTAGTTTTCACGCGCAGTGCGGATTGGGAACCAAATTCGCATGCACCATTGAAAGGCTTTGCTAGTTTGTGCAGGTTTTCTAATGATGTTTTCCTTCACCGTAAAGCTCGTGGTAAATTTTAAATGTAATTTCGGACATGAATTACGTAAAACTCAGAGGTGCGAGCCGGGGTTTGCACCCACGATCCTCTGCTTGAGAGGCCATTTAATCACTACGCCACCACGGCTTCATAATTCATACTTTTTAACCCCCGACGCAAAAAGAGGGGTGTTATAAGTTTGACCGCTATGTGTGTCCGTCTGTCTGTGGCACCGTAGCTCTTAAACGGGTGGACCAATTTGAATGCGGTTTTTTTTATTTGAAATCAAGTTTTCTAGCGATACTTCTTATATATGTTTTATCAAAATCGGTTCAGCCGTTTTTGAGATATTGAAATGGAAAAGTGATAAAGTCGGGGGTTTTCCAACTTTTTGTTGGTTAGGTTATACATATAGATACATAATATCCGCCCCGACCGGGGATCAAACTCAGGACTCTAGCTTTGCAGTCATTTTCTCTAACCACTAGGCCATCCGGTCGTTTGTTGACTATACATGCATTGTCATCCTATCTACATATCTGTACCAAATTTACAACAAATGGGCGAAATTAAACTCGTAAGATTTGAAGATATTAAACTTATGTAGACACGAAGAGAGTAATTTAAATATAAAAGCTTTTAAAAAAATTATCTTTGTTCCCGTACGTATTTCAGGGAAAATTATTGGCATAAGAAGCATTTTAGTTTTGTTTTTTAGATTGGTAACTCACCCGCAGTAGGTGAATTGAACCTACCTTGAATTCCTGTGAATAAATGAATGGTTATTGGGGAATCTATTTATAATCATACATATATCTATGTTGTCATAGTAACCCATTCAACTATTAACTACGCCATCTTTGAACTATTTCTAAGCCTCAAAGGTATAATTAAACGCAATTAAGTCCAAAACAATAGCCCCAAATAATCGCTCGTAAACGGCAAGTAAACACATCCTAATTATTGCCCTGATAATCGTAACCATTAACACGGGAAAATTCTAATTAATATTATAATTGCGGTTTTCTAACGTTCGCTCGAGATCTCGTTTGAGATTAATAAAAATTTTATTGTTCCGCGCGGCCATCCGCCATTTTGTTTGGCGCGAAATTAATTCAAAATGGCGCTCGTAAAACCGCGTGGTTACGCAGAGCTATGCTTGATGAGGGACGATTAAAATTGCTCCTGGAATGGCGATAGGAATGCAAATTTTTTGTACAGATTAATATTATCTGCCGCTATTTGGGGCCCTGCGTGTAATTAAAGGGGATGATACTCTATTTATTTGAAGCAGGTCTATTAAGCTGGATTACACTGTCGATTTGGATGCCGTGTGATTTTTGTTTATAATATTAGTATTTATTATAAATGCGAAAGTGTGTTTATGCGTTTGCATGTTTGTCCGTCTTTCACGTAGAAACGGAGCGACGGATCGACGTTAGTTTTAGCATAGAGATAGTTTATGGGCTAGCATAGAGATAGTTTATGGGCCAGAGAGTGACATAGGCCCCATAGGCGCCATAGGGCCATTTTTATCCCGGAAAA
Source organism: Choristoneura fumiferana (assembly GCF_025370935.1). Taxonomy (NCBI): domain Eukaryota; kingdom Metazoa; phylum Arthropoda; class Insecta; order Lepidoptera; family Tortricidae; genus Choristoneura; species Choristoneura fumiferana. The sequence continues at coordinate 7,306,546 of NC_133490.1, read as the reverse complement.
ATGCACAGTTCCCGAGGAAACAGCGCGCGATAATCGAATTCCATGCGGCCGAACCCGTGGGCAAAAGGTAGTAGATAAATAAATACAAGTCCGAGAATTAATCTTATTTACTAATAACGATCAATTTCTACATTTTTTTTGCGAATTAAACCAGCTTAATGTGTATTAAAACTAGTTGATAACTTCTAATCCGCGTTTATTTTTTCTAATTGCATATAAGAGAAGTAAAAACAGCAAAAGCACACAAAAAAACCGCTAAAATAAACTCATCACATTGAACATTAAAATTTGAATAAAAATGAAAAAAGCCGCGTAAATCTCGGCGTGGGCGCAAGATTGATCGCTCAATATGAAATATGTGTGCTTAAGCGCGGTGTAGGAACGTTAAGTGAGAGTAGACACGGTATTTTATAATGGGCTTATAAAAAAGTGCGTTGGCTTTTGTGTTTGATGGACATTTTTTGTGAAGGACGACACATCCTTTTTTAAATTTTTACGTAACAAAAGTTAACTATTCACAAAAAGTTACAAGGTGAAAAAAGACGACAATCAGAGTTTAACACAGCTATAAGACTACGTGTATAAGGCCGTTTATGTGCTACGGTTTTCAATGCAAACGAAACTGAGGGCAAAACCTGGTAAGCAAATAGATAATTTTAAAACAAAATTTTGGTATTGAAAATAATTTCCAGAACCAAAAGTCTGCTCTGCATAATAAAACCCAAACCGTATTAAAATACATTTTTACTTTAAACACCGTAAAGTAATTATGATACAAAACGGTACGGTATATAAATAAAAAGCAATCTCATTACAATCTTTTAAACAATTATTAAATCAAAATTGCATTTAAAAAATCAATAAAAATGCCGCATCCACACAATCTCGCTCGTCGCCGTCGGATACTGTCCTGGTCATAAATTAAATCTCCCACTAATGAGTTACATTATGACGCGGGCTTAAGACTCTATTAATTCCTTCGGTACGGGTGGTCTGTACCACCATTTAAACCACCACCACCACCACCACCTTTTTGGTATCCTGCCGTGTCACCAAGTAACATAGTTTTAGTGCTAGTTTTAGTCTTAGTTTTTAGGTGGTACTTATGGAGCCAAAATAAACCTTTCTTTCTTTCTTTAAAAATGTCGTAGTTAGGGAGCTATACCACATTTTTAAGAAAGGGGGTTGGTCACGTTTTACCAAAAGTGAAAGCCCTGTTTTATAGTTAAGTATAGTTTTGTTTGGTCATATTTCGTGACTTTTTTAATTTGAACTGTAACTGAAAAATGATTAAAAAGCAACTAACTCAAAATTTGCACACTCGTAGGCCCTAGATACCTACCTACTTTTGATGTATGTAATCTACTAAATAAGTTTTTTCTACATCTCTACTAAGTACAAAACTATTACTAGTGTGCATTACATAAAAGGAAAGCAAAGTTTTACATGTAACATCAATTATAAACCTTCTTTAAAATAGGGAATATTAAAAAAAAGACCAGAGCAACATAAAATTATGAGGCCATAAAAATATTTAACAAGAGCGTATATCATTAACGCGTACGCCTAATACCGTCAAATATTACGTAAGGTACACGCTCCAAGGGTAATTAGTTGTCATATAATTAAGTTTTAATAAACAATTACGCGGGTCCTTGTAAAGTCGAAATTAAGAGTTTATATTGTGTTTTAATTATATTAAAATCCCGCGTTTTATTTAGGGAGTGTGTAATTTGAGAAAGTAAGATGTGTAAAATTTCGTGGGTAATGTAGTGTGGATAATTGGTCATGGGTTTTAATCGCTTTTTCTGGATTAATTATTATAATTATGATTAGTATCCGGTTCTTTAAGATGAAGCAGTTATATTGGGATCGTGTCAGAGGTTTATTCTATGTAGCTCAGTTTAGATTTGCAAGAAAAAGGATAAGAAAAAATACGGTGCCTCAGCACGAGCCAGCAGGAGTAGACCTACGATTATAGTCATCTACCTCACCTACGCACTATTATGTTGGGCTTCTATCACTCCTGCTGGCTCGTGCTGAGGCACCGACCGACATCAGACTGGTACAAAATTATTTTCATGTTTTTTGTAGTCGGTTCAATTTTTTGTTATATATTTTTTTTACGCTTTTTATTGTAAATAATCTAAGTTACAATAGATTAATATCAACTGCTCGTCACCTTTTACGAAAGATTGCTTTTTCTGATGCAGAGACGTTCATTATTGAGGAGTCCTGGTGCTTCACCACCCGTTTTACCAAATGCATTACGAGGAGCATAAATTGCTTAGCAATTGCGTTAAAGTACTTAAAATGTAACCCTTGAAATACTTTGTACTTAACACTATATTTTTTTGCAACCTTTTTGCATTTCCTTTTTGTAAAATAAAGAGTATAACACAAACAAACAAACAAAATCGTGCAATTAGCATTACATTGATCAAGTGTACTGCGTGGGGACTTGCGTTTTGATTGTAATGTAAATTTCCATCAAATATCATACTGAGAGATTTGAACTAACTTTAATAAACCTCGAAACTGGTTCATTTTTCCTGTAATTAAAACCATCGCGGGTACTAATGATATAAGATTCAATTAAACATGTACAATATTTTTAAGCATTAAATTTCAATGTGACAAGCCTTATCGTTTTTTAAAGTTTTTATTCAACTTGCAATGTTTGTTTGTATGTTTGTCAAGTTCAAATCTTTCAAGTCTAATTAGATCCACTTCCAATGGTTTGATTAGTGGTAAGTTTAGCATACATTATGACTTAAATACATAGGTTGGATGACAATTCAGATACAGACAACAAAAATTCAATTCATCAACAAAAGTTTTTATTTAAAATAAATAAATATATCCTAAACAGTAAATTGAACAGTACTGAAAAATGCGTATCACTTTCACTAAAATGTTACACCTAAGTGAAGGGCTTCACAATAATACAGCATTCTAGGTATTACAAGGCAAGTTTTAGTTTCTTTAAAGAATTCTAGCTAGCTTATAATGCTTTATAATAGTCATAGTTCGTTGGCACAAATTAACCTTTGGGCGAGCTTTCTTGAAAGCTGTAATAGAGCTTATAAAGGCGTAAAGTTTAGGCGCTTTCGAGAGTCCATTACATTCGTACCAACGCGTTCTACGCTCTACCTTTATGATGTAGAGTAGTGATATTAAACAGAGACTTCAAAAAACCCGGCTAGAGTGAGTCGGATTCGCGCTCTGAGTGTTCCGTAGAGGTTTAGATTTCGATACCCACCACGGTTTCCATAGTCTGAAAGGTTGTATATTTTAACCTTTTCGACGCCAACGACTCCATATACACCTATATATATATACGTCCATTACTTCAATGCAAAAGTAACTTTCGTGCAATTGTGTTAAGGTTCAATTTTAAGCATTGCAATATGGAAGCCTGGCGTATGGATGATGTCTTTTGTATTTGACGTGGCGGCGAAAAGGTTAATTCTATGAACCTAGAAATTTCATTCTTACGTAAAGTGACCATCATCATCCAATTTAGCCAGGTTATCCATCCATCTCGTTGGTGGACGTCCTACGCTGCGCTTCTCGACCCACGGTCTCCATTCGAAAACGTTTCAGCCCCAACGGCCATCTGTTCTCTGTGCTATATTGGCCTGCCCATTGCCACTTCAACGAGTTAATTCGTTTAACTATATCGGTGACCTTCGTTCTTCTGCATATCTGCTCATTTCTGATTCGATCTTGTAGAAAACACCCCAAGCATAGCTCTCTTCATAACTCGCTGAGCAACTCTGAGCCTATTTATAAGGCATATAGTGAAGTACCACGTCTCAGAATAAAAAAAAAAATGAAAAACCCGACTGCCTTAAAAAACTAAAACGAAGAAAATAAGTGTAGTAGTCTTGGACTCCCTAAAGTAACTTAAAGTTCAACAGTCGAGACCCATTAGGTAGTACTGAGAAAAAAAATTGAGCCTTAAGTTACTTAACAGATTCTAGTCCACTAGTCTTTATTTAGTTTTGTTTTAAGGCAGTTTTTTTTTAATTGACTCTTTATTTTTAATTGCCGATCTACTGCTACTCTTTTTTAGTTTAAGAAAATAACGATCAATAAGCAATCGATTAGCCATCACTTCTTCAGTCTACTCTGAACTCGACCCAAAACAGCCGGATCATAATAACTCCGTGGGAACTCGCAGGCGCTGTGACGCGGCACAAAACAAATTGCCGCACTTTAATGCACGGCGTAAATAAATAAATGCTTAATTAATAATGATTAATGTCCAATCTTTGACTTTCGAGAAGGGTGGTCAGGTCAAGAGGTTTGTTTTTGAAGTGCCATTACGGGTTGTCCCAGTGTTTGACATGTTGATGCCCAATAGATGACATAAAATTCAAGATGGCAACTATTGGTGTTTATTCGGCTTTTTTGATATTTTGAATTAGTTTTTATTTTCTCTCACACTGCAATAGCAGGTTCGTGTCTAGCGGTGAAAGCTTATTGTTTAAGATGGTCATAGCAATACAATGGAGTACGTGAATTACAGCTAAAGCTTACTCAGAGACCTACTGTGCCCAGCATAGCCGCTGCTTGAGTACAAAAACGACACAAAGCATAAAAAAACGTTTTTTTTTTTGCAAAAAACGCATTTTTAACGCTGTTTAAAAACAACCTCGTACATGTGATGAGAGAAATTTCGAAAATCACTAGAATTAATGCTCTTTTTTTTCGTTTTTATTTATCTAGAGCTTCATTTGTTGCAAATATATACCAAATACAAATAAAATCCAGATATCATTCAGTTTTCTCGTATACAAAACCCACCTTCCGAAACGCATAAGAAAAAAATAATTGGATTATCCGCAGCCAATCAAAACCGGCCTTAATTGCTTTGAGGATTAGGTTCACTTCCCATAACCCTGTCCTGATGATGGCTCATTCCGCTGAAGTCCCTCGAGGGTCATTCCCGTATCGGCCCGATCGTTTCGGTTCGATAAAATGTGGTCTGAGGGTCGCATTGATTGTACAGGGTTTTATTTTATGACCCAAGTTTGAATAGATCAGGTTAAGCAATTGTTGTGACATGATTATTCTGGACATTAAAAAGCAACTGGAGGTCTATGGGGGAGGCGTATGTCCAACTATGGAGGTCCTTCATTTAGATGGTGATTGGAAGTATTGGTCAAGTGCGAGTTGGAATTTGCACACAAGGTTTTGTGGTTCACGAATGTGTAACCAAAACATTTTTTACAACTGGTTCAATTAATAAATGTTTCATTTGGCTAAATGCATTATATTCTGAAATATCTCAGAGTTTTTATACAACTAATCTAACCTATGTAGATTTGGAACCCTATGAATCAACACAAACGATCTTGAAATAAATCCTGAATAGTTCACAGTTTCAAAATAAAATGTATTTGGGCAAATGAAACAGTTGAGAAACGAATCACTTGTAAAAAAAATTGGCAAAATAAAATGATACAATACAATACAATACAATGATGACTCTTTAGTGTACACCAGTAAGCGATACATAGGCCTAAAGAGCGTTTAAGAGCGATCTCTACCAGGCAAACTTTTTTACAGAAAGAAGGAAGGACTAGTTTACAGCATGATACCATTGTTCCTGCCGCCAAGCAGCAGTGCTTGCGCTGCTCTGTTCGACGAGGAGAGTATTTAAACTGAAACTGCAAACTCTTCGGTCCCCGGTGCCAAGACCCTTGAATATTTTGATGTATTTTGCTTTGCATTTTGATGTGACAAATGGAAAAAAGTGCTCAATTACTTTGCTCGTCAGTGTACTTGAACCATTTAATAACAAAACTTGGCATTAGCTTTCATAGAAAACAATTAGACAGTGTTAGTTGTTTGTTAAAATTAACGTCGCGCTAAATTTCCCTTGTGTGTTAAATTTAATACAAGCTTTAGATAAAATGTAAAATGACGCGAATAAATTAAACCTTAACGTTTTGATTCATTACTTAATTTCGGCGACGATTAAAGGATCAGATAATATTCGTCTTGTTGGATAATCAGGTCGGGTTTAGAATGAAGAGCAGGTATAACTGGTTCCTAGGGATACGATTTGTTTTTATTAGCAGATTGTTTGCTTAGCGAAATCTAAAATGTTTAACTTTCCAAGGCCCAAAATATAAATTCAAACCGCCGTGATGTAAACCAATAAAGAAACAAAAGAAATTTTACTTTATTACATTGTCTTAGATCCGTATGGGGGAGGGCTAAGTCGTCCTAAGCCAATATGAAGATGATGATTCGATGAGAATGATAAGTCCGTAATTTCCTTAAAGTTTTTGTATACTAAATGCACAATTAAGCCGCACGAGGTCTTGGCTATCTGTCGCAACTATCACACCATAGATAAGTACCCCAACACCACAGTCACCATTGGCGTATGGAAGCGATTAATGTTTTCGCATGGGTTAGTTGGGAGTGACGTGGTACCATCAGCCAAATAAGTGGTCTATCAATTTTTAAACAAGTTCCTATCCAATGAAGATGTCACTAAAGTCGAATTTTCAAGTTGATATAAACGTCTATGGGCATTATTGTCTTATGACATGCAAACAGGGTTCTAAACATTTTTTGTGAAGTCGTAATTAATGATGATGACTAAAAGAAGTAATAAGATGAATTCGTAATTTTGTTTACTTTGTAAGTAGATTAATAAATACGTAATGTACTTACAAAATAACACAAATTTATACGTAATTTGCTACATAATATTAATTCGATTTATATTTATACATAATTTTAAAAAAAAGTGTTTAGTGGACTCATCCGATCTCATTCTCGGTATTCTACTCGTAGTTTCTGCTATGAAGCTCAAGCTTTTTTCAATTCCAAATTTCATCAAATTTGATGCAGTGCTTTAGTTGTGAAAAGTTAACAATTCGTATATGAAAAGGTCATCACATTTTGGTCCAAACTGGCGATTAAAAACTATAAATAATGTAGAGAATATTTCTTGAGTTAACAATATTATAAACGTTCCGTTTCTTGCCGAATGTTCTTTACCTCTGCCTCTTTAGGTATTTTACAGGACGACGTTTCTGTTTTGAAAAAAATAGGAAAAGTTTTTTTTATTGTTTGTAAATTATGGTATGAAAAATAACAAAGTCAGTCTCGCTAATATTAATTATAATTGCGAAAGTTTGTAAGTCTGTATGTTTGTTTGTTACTACCACTTCACGTCTTAACCGCTAAACCGATTTAAGTGAAATTCGGTACACAGATAGTGCAAGTCCCGGGAAGGACACAAAATAGTTTTTATCCCGGAAAATTGCATACTTCCCGCGGCATAGCAATAAACGGATTCTACGTGAACGAAGTCGCAGGCAACAGTTAGTTAACGAATAATTGAAAGTAATATTGACGTCTTCGATATTTTGATTACATAATTAAGTTTAGACCGTATACAAAAAAATGCAATTAATTAAATGACTTCCCAAAGCATGCATTATAAAGAACCTATTTTCCTTCTGTCCATTCCTATATTGAACAGACTATAGATGCACTAAAAACTAAAACGCTGTATCTAAACCCCGTTTCACTAGATAAAAATCCTTCCAGCATTCCGCAGAAGTGTGAAAGCCATTAAAAAACAAAAAGCGAGCAGCAACTGACCCGTCCCTGTGGGGCAATAGCAATAAACACGATGCACGAAATGGTCGGACGAAACGGGACGCACCGTTCTGGGGGGCTACTATGAAATTCGAATATCGAAGTTCGTATCGTATCGTCCCTCTCACTCTCGATTAAATAATATTAGCGTCCGCGGGACGGCAAGATACGAAGTTTGAATTTTGCACTTTGTTCAATAAGCTGAGGCCGAAATAACATAATTTTTATGCTGAATTTCATTTCATGTTGTAGTTTAATGACCTATGGCCCTCAAGCAGAGGATCGTGGATTCAAATCTGGGCTCGCACTTCTTGAGTTTTAAATATTCATGTGGGGCACACATTCCAAATTTGCCACCAATAAATCGAAATGGCTGGACGCCGGTTTACGAATTCTGATTATAGATTCGAATAAAGTTCGATCGTATAGATAGATGGATAAAGCATTCAGCGTCTGTAAAACCATAAGCGCTGATAGCCGGGTTCCAAGCCCAAAACCTCATTTCACAAGGAAAGTTGTGCCTCACCAGTGTGGTTTAGACCTGCGCAGAGGTGGGGATGTATTAAATCTAACTCCACTTCTTGATTTTTTATAATCATCCAGCATTACATTTCACTTTTGGTACCATCGAGGCATCTCGTAAGCGCTCCAGAGATAATTTTGTCATCAGATTCCCTACCATACCATTCGATCCGTTTCCGATTCTATAAAGGTAGAGATAGAGCAGTTCAATGGTGTGTGCCAAACCAATGCGCGCTGATACCCTGGGACCTACACCCCAAAACTTCTCATTCAGAGAGGATAGTTGTGCTCACCAATGTGGAATTAGGCTGCAGAGGTGGGCGATGTATTAACGCTAACGCCCTGTTCACATTATTGCAGTAAAACTGTTCCAGTAGCGATACATTGCGGGGTCACAATCCAAACGAGTTACACAAGATCGATCGAGCACCGCAGTGTCATGCTACTGGAACGATTTACTGGAATAATGTGAACAGGGCCTAACGTGCCACTTCATGTATAATCTTGGCCATTTAAAACGACTGCCCGCCATCACACCACAAACGGTATTAAATAAACAAATAAGAATATATTCCTTTTCAAATTAAACTCCATAATGGGCAGTTAATACGAGAAATGTCGTCAAAGCCTTTTGTCTCCCTTTAATCTCGCTGCCATTATCTGTTGAGACTCTATTCTATTGTCTTGCACATCATACAGTTTTATATCCAATAACTTTTATAAATATCCCAGAAATTCCAACCTTCGTCGAAAGACTTTAGAGTTTATTTCAAAATGTTAAAACGGCAGGTGATTATCGGTAGTTTTTTTTTTCAATTATAATCTCAGAAGCGTGTAGACTGTCATCTTTTAAATTATATCTCCTTAAAGTTAGTCTTTTTAGTATCCCTTTATAGCTAAAGCTTTGAAATTGCTGCTTCTAGTTTTTCTCGCAATTCAAAGGCTGGTTTTTGTTTATATAAATTGAGATTTATTAGAGCTGGATGGTAGAATGATTACGGTAGGAAAAGGAAAAGCATGCTTTTGTTTTTTGCATTCCCTTCACTTAGCTTAGGACTATGGGTCTTTACTTTACAGCCTGTCAAATAAGGCAGCATAGGATAATAAGCAGCGGGGAGATAAGCTGCTGGAACTCTATCATAGTTTTTATAAGGGCCTTTCGTGATAATCCTCGATTTATTTTAGTTTTCAGGACCCCTTAATGTATTTTTTTTTTATTCGAGTGGATGGCAAACGAGCAAGTGGGTCTCCTGATGGTAAGAGATCACCACCGCCCATAAGCACCTGCAACACCAGGGGTATTACAGATGCGTTGCCAACCTAGAGGCCTAAGATGGGATACCTCAAGTGCCAGTGATTTCACCGGCTGTCTTACTCTCCACACCGAAACACAACAGTGCAAGCACTGCTGCTTCACGGCAGGATTAGCGAGCAAGATGGTGGTAGCAATCCGGGCGGACCTTGCACAAGGTCCTACCACCTGCACCTTAATGTATGACAAACTACTTACGATACTAGCAAACGAATGACGGTATTAGTTGACTTGATACTGTAAGACTAGCAAGTGATTGCTTTGAAACCAAATGACAACTATAGCAATTATTCATAAAATCAGTAGTATCAGCGTCAATGCTGCATGGGCATAAGTCTGCCATTGAAAAAAAAAAAGAAAACCAAAACTACCCTTTCAGCTCAATGTGAAGTATATCGACCAATCTTCTCGGTCTGCCTTGTCGTTGCTATGTGAGCGCACCTCTTTGAATGCATGTGATAGACATTTCCACCCAGTGCCATTGTAGCCCAACAGAGTACTTGCCATGTTTATGCGTGTTTTTGAACGCAATTCATAAGGGCTCGTTACTGATCTTTTACGATAACGACCACTCTGTCAAAAGACTCTGTAAAGAGTATTATATTATAGTCAAAAAACCACAAACGGGACTTATCACGCTATTATTACACAAGTAATATTTACCTCGACGTTTCGGCAACGTTACAGTTGCCGTGGTCACGGGTAGACTGAAGTGTGGGGTGTCATGTCTGCCTAGCAGCGCGAGTTCTTCGAACTACCCGCACTTGATCACTAATAGTGCCGGCACTCGTATCACGAACTACCCGCACTTGGTCACTTTTATTAGTCACCCTATTATATTGAATATTATATTGAGTATTATATTGTATTGTAAAACTCTTTATTATACATAAAAAAACACATGAAAATATCAGTTAACAAGAACGGAGATGGAAATTTATTGATCACAGGCCATGCTTGCATAATTCATCATATAAAAAAAGTCTACCGATTCATTCAAAAACATAACAATGTCATCTACGTAATACTCCAAATATGCAAGCGCTCATATTCCACAATATTTTCTGCCCAAGCCCTGACCTATAAAAATGCATTGTCGATCCATTGTCATACAAATGCGATGAAACAAAGCGAACAAAAAACCCAGAATATAAAGAATAGGCACAGGCGTACATATTGAACATGTGTTTTCATTTAAAAAAAACTAGGTTGGCCAGCCGGATGGAGAGATTGCAACGATAAGTGCTTTAGAAAAAGTTGCTAAAGCTAGCATCCGTTACGAAAATCATCTAATTATTTAGGACCGGGAAAAATGGCGTGAAAATGAAGAGGCCTTGACCCAGCAGTGGGTGATTTGATTGAGTGATGAACAAATTCTACGCAAAGGAAGTCGCGGGCAACCGCTAGGAGCTTTATTGAATTCAATTCAAAATTCTGAAGACCTACTTCCCGTACTATGTAAGTTTTTAACAGGTCATTCATTCCTCTATAAAAGAAACTGCACAAAATATGACATCTGCACTGCACTATGAGCTAAAAGCGACATGCAATTGTTTGCATACTGAATACCTAAAAATGGAGTTGAAACAGGATGGCCAGATGGAAATTGGCGGCCTAAATCTCTATTTTAGGTACTAACTAGTACTAAGTCAAAAGACGTGTACATGCACAATAGAGCGAACTGTATCCAACTGAGTAAAATAAGATTTTATTCTTTCGCTATCTTTCTCAGTTCTATCTACCTATTTTGATTGTTTGATGACCGGATAGCCCAATGGTTAGAGCTCCTGACTACGAAGCTTAAGGTCTCGGGTTCGATCGCAGGTCGGGAGAGATATTTTATAAAAAAACGAATGTTTGTTTGGGAGTCTTGGATGTTTAATATGAATTAAAATAATGTATTTATTTATACAATCTAGGGCTCTAAGCGGCTAGAGTGAATAGGCTGTTACTACTTGGTTTCATCTGCACTCGATGAGATAGGGCCCGGGTCAATTACGGGTCAGTTTTATATAAAAGAAAAAAGTATGTTTATCAGTTGCTTTCATAACACAAAGCTTTGTTTACTTTGAGATCAGGTAAATTGGTGTCAAGTGCCTTGTGATTATCTCTCCAATATTATAAATGCGAAAGTTTGTAAGTCTGTTTGTTTGCTTGTTACTTCATCACGGCTAAACCATTGAACCGATTTAAATGATATACAGATAAGTAGTGATATACAGTGTAGTGATATACAGATGGTATACAGATAAGTATAAAGATAAGATAGTTTTTATCCCGGAAAATTGCATAGTTCCCGCGGGATAGCGATAAACGAATTCTACGCGGAAGGAGTCGCGGATAGCGGCTAGTTATTTACTTCTATTTATTATTACCCACTATTATCTCTATCTTCCATATTGTACTGTTAAAACTGCAATCTTCCTTAAACCTTGACCTTTTCCAAATTACAACTGTTCTAATTTCAAACGTTTCCATTATCAAAATTATCAGACACCTTTGCCCTTTAGTATCTAACGACCCCGTTAAAAATACACCTTCAGCATCCAACATAGGGTCTTAATTACATTTGATGATGATAGATGAACGTTCCCCCCTATGTTCGTTAGCAGTGATTGCAATTTCCTTTAAAAAGGCTTTTTATTTCACTGTCCGAGTAAAGACTATTGTAGTTTTTTTAAAGCTGCATAAAATATGTTCAAAGGTCTTTGTGCCTTAATTTATACCTTACATTTTTAGCTTTGGAGACTGGGAAAATGAAGTGCGAGCTACGGTTGAATATAAAGCGTCTTTTAAGTTTTTTCCACGCTTTCGATTGTTTATTTGGTAACGTCTATCAGGTTTCTGCGATCATTGAGGTTTACCGGGCTAAATGTCACGCAGGTTCATTAGATGCTGAGGAATAAGTTCGCCTTTGTACAGTCGAGGAAACTGAAAAGCGTCCCAGGGTGGAACCTTTTCATAATGATTTTCGCTATGACTTTTTGGCGGTTGTATAGGATGTCAACATGGCATTAGTAACACAAAGGTACGTCATTCAGTTTCGTCCACAGTACATTTTATTATCTTGTTATTTCTTAATTTAGGGCCTGTTTCACCATCCATTGATTAGTATTAACTGGCGGTTAGGTGTGATGCCGTCTCTATTTGTTTTGTTCGAGTAGACGGAGACGGCATGGTGAATCAATGGATGGTGAAACAGCCCCTTAATGTCTTTTAATTTTAATTAAAGACTTTTACAATACTATAGTGTCCGGCCGCTAAGAAGTCAATCCTGACACATTACACAACTTTCAAGTTCCTGATTATTGTTAATGTCAACCATTGAAAAAAAAAATGCTATACTTACTACTCTGTCGCACGCAAAAAGTAATTTTTTGCATTGCATTTTTGTCTATGGTTCATATTGTTAATATACAGAAACTTCATAAGTAGTTTTGCAATGTGTCAGGATTTACTTCATAATGGCCGTTGACTATAGAGGTATACTACAGAAAACAGGTACATAAAGAAATAAAAACTTTTTAACAAAAAAATGAAACCGCCATCATCCACCTACAGTCGTCTACCTGATGGGCTTCTATCACTCCTGATGCCTCGTGCTGAGGCACCGACTTTAAATAGTACCTAGCTAGACTAAGATTGAATAGGAGAAAAATGTTTATTATTTTTTGCTTTTCTATTTTTTCGGCGGTTAAAAAGTTTTTCATCATCATCATCATCATAATCATGTCAGCCGAAAGACGTCCACTGCTGGACATAGGCCTCCCCCAAGGCTCTCCACTCAGGCCGGTCTTGTGCTTTCCGCATCCACCGCAAAAAAAAAAGTAAAAAGTTTTTATTTTATACTTTTTTCCCACCCACCATTTACCAACTTCAAGGTATACTCTATCCAATAAAAAAAGAATAATGAAAATCGGTCTACTCTGTAAAAAGTTATGCGTGGTCATACATAAAAAAATATATAAGTAGGTACGCGTCGACCTGAGAACCTCCTCCGTTTTTTTTCGTCGGTTAAAAAATACAAGGTGAACAATAAATACTCGTAGATTCAGCAGAAAAATAGAAAATTAAAATTTAAAAAAATTAAATGAGTTTAGGATCCATATCAGTTAATAGTTGGATCTGAGTGTGGCAGTTAGAACACTTATGTCACACTTAAGCCAGTCATATACTATTAACATATATATCGTACCTGGGTAAACAACTGGACTGAAAGGCGGTAAATCAGTGCCCGCAACAATAAAAAACACTCTCCTTTCCACTTACCGTTGAAATATGTATTCCATTTAAAAAACGGTTAAGCGTGAACCGTATTGTATTAAGGTTTACTTAAGTATGTATGTTTGTATAAAACTCTATGCACATAAATTTAAAAAAAAAGTACAGATAAACAGAAAAAGTATAAAGGCAAACTTATCGCTAATGAGGGATCTCTACCTGTCTAACTTAGTTGACCGAAGAAAATTTACAAAAGATAGGTCAAAATTACGTACAGTAAAAAATACTGTCCAAAAAATATAGGTATAAATATATCTAAGACATTTCACACTAATTGACCTAGTGTCAAAATAGTAAAGCTTGTGTCGAATTAAGCAATGACATGAACACTAGGTTCCTGTTTAAGTTTATCTTATGAATATGAATAAGTAATAAATGACAGGAACAAAGAATTAACAGATCTTTAAAATGTATCAAAGTATTATTTACCTATACCGCTGCTATAAATACGATTACTATACAATATCATTACAATTACAATATAAGAATAGTCAGATTATACAGATACTTATACTTGGCTTGGATAGATATTTGACAATATGTAGGTACGAGTAAACAAAACAACGTCAAATGGTGTCTTAAATATTGAAATTCCCCCATAAAGTAGGTCCCCCATAGATAAAAAAGTCACATACCTTTTAGGATTAGAGCATTATTACAGTGATATGTACAAATTATTAATTAGTAACAAATATAACACAAGAAGTGTAAGAGAGAAAAAGCTCGTACAGCCAAAAATGAAAAACTATTGTGGTAAAAGATGTTCACAGTACCTGGTACCAAAAATATTTAATGAAATTAGCTTATTAAGACAAAGTCCTAAACTAAGTAAATCTATGTTAATGATCAGACTCAAAGAATATCTTCTAGACTTGCCTTGAATGTATACCTTTTATGTAAATACCTGCCATTGCGAATCTTTTAAGTACCTACCTACCTAGTTTATATTATAGGATAAGTTTGATAGGATAAAATGAAAACTAAGCGCGTCTCGCCATCAAACGTAGCAGTTTGGCGAGAATATTTAATGTGTAGTACCTAAGTTGTAATTTGAATATATAAATAAATTTTTAAAAAAATTAAACTATCTAAACATTTCCATTTCTGTATTGAAATACACTAGTCTAGTTTGTATTAAAATGATGGATAAGTAAAATGTTTAAAATCCTTGAATGTACCAAATCTGGCAGCTGAAGTTTGTTTACATTTGGTTAAATACCTATCCAAACCAAGTATACCTACAATTTTGTACGGAACTCTCGCTTGGCCGATTTTATTTCCATCTGGGGCACATATCCCCAAAGTTCAGTTTTGCAGCCATTGACACATGATTTAATTAACCAAACATTTGCGAAATGAAATCTCTGTTACATCGCTCCACCACGCCATTTGATAGCGTAAACAAGAGGGATAGCTCTCCAAATGAAGACAAAGGATCCAGAAAAAAACGAGTGACTTAATATGGCAGATGGTTTTTAGGTTTGCGGAAATTTTATCATGCAGTGCGGAAGTTTGAGTCTCTTAGATAAATATTGTAAAGAAGAAATCGCAATGAACT
Organism: Choristoneura fumiferana; assembly: GCF_025370935.1. Lineage (NCBI taxonomy): Eukaryota > Metazoa > Arthropoda > Insecta > Lepidoptera > Tortricidae > Choristoneura > Choristoneura fumiferana. The sequence continues at coordinate 7,291,241 of NC_133490.1, read as the reverse complement.
CACATTGATGTGTATTTCTAAGTTAAATAACTAAATTATCACAGACCACTTGACACCAATTAACTTAGTCCCAATTTAAGCAAAGCTTGTGTTATGAGTACTAGGCAGTGGAAAAACATATAAACACCCAAGACTTGAGAACAAACATTCGTATTATTCATACAAATATATCTACCCCGATCGGGGATCAAACCTCGGCTAAAGAAAAGCCGGTCGTCGGTGGTAGTTAACACTATCATTTATCCAAATAATGACGCTTTACACAACGTCATTTACATTTTCAACCTTTGAGTAGTAAGTAAAGTACGCCACAAAATCGTGTTTGAAAAAATATGGCACAATAAGTTGTTAAACAGAATACAGTCTCGCAGAAGATTATGGTGAATTCAGTTTCCAAGATCAACACTAACAGTAGCAACAAACTACCTAAATTCACTTGAACGCCGGATGCCAGCGCACCAAATGTATGCTAAACCACTTAAAAGCAGAAAACATGACAGACATAATATTTCCATACGAATCGCGACCGCCCCGCGTCCCGTCCAAAAGCTAAATGACTGTAAGAATCCATCCCAGTTTCAATTTATCACCCAGAGATGGCGTTGAATGTATGAATGAATTGAAAGTTAGATTACACAATTTAAATTCCCCCTTCATGCAAAATAGGGACGGAAAGATGAGGTCTGAGGGGGAATACATTATACAGAGGGGGGGTTGAAATATTTACCTCGCGGGACTTTGGAAGTGTGTTCGACGGAGCGAGGCAAAATCTTAATGGATTATGGTATGATTGGACCACTCGGTTTACCTGAGGATATTTTGCACGTTTTTATTCTCGGATCGCTTACTTTCTGCGATTAATCCCATTGGATGGTGAGCAATTAAGAAAAATAACAATTTTTACGCAGTTGGTAATCCAATTTCTTTTTTGTAGCTCGGATTTGCGAGTGGATCGATTGGATGAATTTCTCCGATATCAAAGGGATTCTATTCTGGTTTGCGCTTAGTACGAGCTTGTAAATTATCTTCATTTTGTATTGTGGCACTGACTTTGTAATCTTTTAATGGCTGTATCCCATTGTTATGGATTGCGAGCTAAGCTGCGATACGTGGAAGTGGAATGAATTTACAGGACCAAGCGTTTGTTGTTTTTTGTTGCGTGATAAATATAATAGATTCTCTTTTAAATAATAAATACGGCACGGCATGACAATTGAAATTGTTTTTGAACTTTTAAGTTTCTAACTACGTCCAATGATTAAATCGATATCTTTCAGTGATTCACCCTCGTTAATCAATAGGCATAGAAGACAAGACTTACGTCTCACATCAACGCTTTAGTAATCTTATTTTATGTGACTTAAGTTAAGTCACAAAGCGATCGGTTACTTTCGAAATTGACTATACTCATTGTCATGCCACTGGTACACAAGATCTGACCTAACTGAACACTAGGTAGCTAATACGCCTAACAACTATAATTCGCACTAATAGACGCTACAACACATTTCGACAGCGAAGGCCATTCAGAAAGCTCTAAGTCTCTTAATTTTTTAATAATCGTAGTGAATCATAGATAATGTAGAACGTGGCTCGTTTCGCGTTGGTTTGCTAACTTGCGCTTTTGTTCCAAATTAGGGTTGAGCAAAACTGTAAATGAGGAAGTTTCGAGAAAGCTTGAAATAGTTTTATGATTACGATTACTCATATTTACTGCTTTTATTACGGCAATTGATGCTTAAAAACCCCCGATTATGTCACTACAAACAAACATGTCTAAGAACCATCGCTAGAAAACCTGTTTTAAAATTTAAAAAAAACCGCATTCAAATCGGTCCACTCGTTTAAGAGCTACGGTGCCACAGACACACATAGCGGTCAAACTTAAAACACCCCTCTTTTTGCGTCGGAGGTTAAAAACTGTTACTCGCGCTAAAGTTTTTAACCTCCGACGCAAAAAGAGGGGTGTTTGCCTTTCTTTTTCGCAAATAAATAAATATCACGGAAAATTTGACACCAATAAACGGTTTTAACAGCGAAATATCGCTAGATGGCGTTGCTATCGTGAGGTCCGTTTGACGTTTGCTTGTGATTGGCTCATTTAATTATTTAACCAATCACTAGCAAACGTCAAATGGAACTCACGATGCTAACGCCATCTAGCGATATTTCGTCTCTGTGAAAACCCTCATTGATCTAGTACTAAAGTAAGCAAAGCTTTGGGTAGGTTAGGTACCAGGCAACGGATAAACATACTTAAATACATACTAAACACCCAAGACTCGATAGCGAACATTCGTATTATTCATACAAATATCTCGATCTACGATAGTCTATTAATGGAATATTATGACTGTTTGAAAAAAAAAATGAAATTATGAACAACATAAAAATATGATCAATTCTAACTTTTCATAATTAAAAGAACGCAACCTTGAAGATCGCATACACAAAATATTCGAGAGAGCCCCTCAGAATTTATCATTTCCATTATAATAACCAAACAATTTGAACCGAGTAACTCCAACAAAAGACAAAATGCCGGAGAATGTTTGCTTTCCTTGTTTATTTTGGTGTTAACGCAAAAACGTTGGACTGTGTCGCTTTAACGGAATGTATATATGTTTAGTATATCAAGATATGTAAGGTAGGAGCGCCAAAGTTTGCATACTCTTCGCTAGTCATACCGTAATTTTTGTCCGAATCACTGTTCGTCATTTTTTTTTCCCACTGAAACCTTACAGTTTTCTGAATTTTTTAAATGGTCATCCTAAAGAAAACTATAGGATAGGTTAGGTTTGGTTTATAACCATTGTGAACAATTATTGGATTCGGAGAAAAAAGAGTTATGACAAATGATCGTTCTGAAAACATTACATTCGGACTTCCAATAAGTATGCGATCGATATGCACCCGTAAGATATAGATGTATGATCAGTAGAGGTAACAACGTTAAATACAAATTCTCATTATTGGAAGCCGTGGTAGCCTAGTGGTTTGACTTATGCTCTCTCAAGCAGAGGATCGTGGGTTCAAACCCGGACTCATACCTTTGAATTTACCACGAGTTTAAGGCCGCTTGTAGACGTCCGTTTCGCCGGACCACGGACTGTTTTTAGTATTATTTTGTTGTTTCAGCGGTCACAGTAATACATAATCTGTGAATACTTCAAGTGTCTAACTATTACGGCTCAGGAGATAGAGCCTTGTGACAGACGGACAGAGACGGAACCCTAAATAGTATATCAATGTGTCGTGCAATATTCTAAACAGTTCCCGACGTGTCCATGTTTTCATGTGATGTGTCATTCATTTACAAACATACAATAACTTACGCTTGAGGTTTCGTATTGCCATTGAACAGAAAAACCAAAACTTGTCATTAGTCAGTCTAACAAAACAAAATGACAAACAAAATACAACTCAACGTCTTTCCAATAAAAGACTTTATTTCAAGAGATGGATAATTTCTCATAGAACTTTGTTATATTGAAGAATGATAAAGCCTACTTTTTGGTTCTATTCAAAACTTTCGCGGTTAATTCGCGTTCATTGTGCGATTTCGGGTTAACTCATACTTGAACTGTGACTAACTGTTTGTTAGCTTCTGACTAAGAAGTGTTTTCGAAGAATTATCTTGGGTTTAGATCTGTTAATTAGTCACTAAAATCTTTAATTTTTCCTTTAACTTTACTAGTGTTGGAGATAATTTCGGTGGTTATGGTTACTAGTGTTTGATGGCCTTTCAAGTAGAGGGTAGTGGGTTTAAACCCGAGTAAATATATCTTTGCGTTTTTCGAAATTTCCATGCGAATAACAAACGAACAAAACAAAACATCGTGAGGAAACCTGCACAGATCTGCGAAGAAATTCAACAGTGTGTGTAAAGGTCCCAGTTTGCTCTAAGCACGCGTGGGAACTACGGTCCAAGTCTTCTCATTCAGAGAGGAAGTGTGCTCTACAGTGGGACGTATATAGGACGACATGACTAGTTTCTGATGAATGAAAAATTTTCGGTGGTCTTGCTAAGAATGGTAGAATAAGATAACCAATGACGATTTTAAAACTAGGCGAGTTCATAAAAATATTTCGATTCAAATAGCGCTCTTACCCAAGGCTCCACCTGTGTGAATCATTAGTGTAGCAGTTTAATTAAAATTCAAGGGCATTTCCATGAAAATTACATAAAAAAAGATCGTGACTCACCTGAACTTCTCGCTTCGGCCGGCAGTTCCACGGACAGCATCACAAAAACCACAAAAACAATTGTTTTAAACCTAAAGCACCAGCTTCTTCGATACCTCTCGCACACATTATTGCCACAAGAACTAACTCCATCACTAATATTATTGTCTAACCCACTACGACTATTATTGCTATACACCTTCCTTTTGAATTTAACTTCTTTATTGGCATCATCGCCTCCTCTGTCTTCTAATAACGATTTTATATCTTGTAGGTTTTTACTTTTGTTCGTTATAGTCTTTTCTAGGGGTTCTAGGTCGCGTTTCAAATCATGGTTGGTCGGGATTTGGGCCGTGATTAGATGAGACCATGTGTGTTGTCAAATTGCCGCATCTTGGTGTTGGTCCATCTGAAAACAAAAAAAAACTTAATTAATAAGGAGCATAATAAGAGTGGACTTAGAAAGGTTCCTTGGGTGACTCTTTTGTTAGTTAGTTTCAATTTGCTTAAGACAAATAAATATTAGTTAGTATTACTAAACAGTCCCGTAAAGGCATTCATTCAAATTATAAATTTAAGATGAAGTATCCTTTCGACACTTTAAACATCAACAAAAATGTAAAAAAAAAAAACTAAACCACAATTGCCGCCATAGTCAAGCGAATTAGCTCGTTGAAGTGGCAATGGGTAGACCGTATAGCACGGAGAACAGATGAACGTTCACGGTGGAAGCAGGCCGCTGTTAACCGAAGCGACTGAGGTCTATGGGGGAGGCCTATGTCCAAGAGTGGACGTCCTACGTCTGAGATGATGATGACGATGATGATGAACCACAATTGAAAAAATTCTAATAAAATAAAAGCTTTCAGTCAAACGAACTCATCCATCTGAAACTGAATCCAACTGATACATACTGGATTCATTTTAAAACACTGTGTAGTTATCAACATTTTAAATGATGATGAGATAAATCAATGTCAGCTAAACGCAAGAGAGCTCCTCCAATTATTTACAAAACCTTTTAAACGATGAACAGGATTTGATTGAAAAGTAAAACTTGTTTCATCTAAAAATATAGATTGCTCAATTTATTCAATATATTCCTTTCAAAAATATAAATAAATAAAAGCGGCAACAAAAACTAGAATTTCCTATTAAATTGGATACAAAATCTGAAAAAAAAATGTGAAATTTTGAAGGTCGGTTTCAAATTGCAATCTGTTAAAATGCGATGGAATAGTTAAACATTCGATATAAAACCTTTTATCTCAATGTAAAAGCTCCGTACGTGTATTCTAAATGAAATGTAAATGTAACATTGTATTTTGAAAAATGCGTTTATCAGTAACTTTTTTACATAAATACAAGTTCACAAGTTTTCTATTTGTTAGTATATTATAATTGCGAAAACATCATATATTTTAAATAACTAATAGCGTCTACTCAGGCTACAAAACAACTGACTAAATTTACTGCATTCATTAAACAACTTCAGAGTTAAATGTCACCACACCACGCCTGATAATTAAAGAGAGCCCTATAATCGATTCCCGCCACAACCAAATAATATCGACAATAAACAAATCGAATAGAATCGATCAATAAGAGATATCGATCAAGCTAACGAGCTGATTATCGCAGTCTAGACACCTTTAGCATAAAACTAGTTTATGGCATAGAGTAGCGTACGGAGCCAACAAAGCTTTACTAGCAAATGATGATGATGACTATTATAGAATAAAAAATGTAACAGATAGATACAGACAAAACTGAAAATAACTTGAAACTTTTGTTTGTCAAGGATTGCTTTGAAACGAAATATGCATTTTATCCCGGAAAATCTAAAAGTTTCCTAACGAAATTCATATACTCTTACATACATCTCATTTTCATCTGCATCTAATTATTTTAAAATTTGTTAATTTCATGTGTTTTTATGTACAATAAAGAGTTTACAATACATTGTCTTATATAGGCCGAGTTGCCCTGCAACCGCTATTTTATGAGAGATTTACCTATCCTTACCAATTAAATAAAATGCGAAAGTATGTTCGTATTTGTTTAAGTTAGCACATAATTATGAACTACTAGTTGCTTGACTGTACGTCTGGTCTACGAAGAATACGTTTATCGTGGACCCGCGGGATCTGTACAATTTACCGGAACAAAAACTATCTTTATGTTCTTCTCAGGCTCCTTATCTCCACACCAAAAAGCGTGATAACAAGCATACTCACATTCACATTTATTATATTAATAAGGATTGTTTTTATAGTCTTGTGATGACTGTAGAGGTTAGGTAAGCATTATTTTTATTTGCTTATCGTTAGTAAAGTCATCCATCCTTGAACATGATTGATGTGTGTTAAGACACGTTCTCAATGATACAAAAGTCTACATTGACGACATTATTCCATATCCTGAATCAGCTCTAGTGACAAATAGATATATGAGAAAAGATTCCTTGTGCTTCTGACAAAGCTGCGGATGAATACTTAACTAGTATCATTCCATTATGTTTTTGCAATTTTAAGTATTCAAGTTGTCTTCAATCTTGCAAACTTCGAATTATCTTAAACTTAAGTACGGATATTATATAATTTGTATGAAATAAATCTTGTCTTATAAATTAAATTTGAAGCAAAAATATAAACTTAACACAACATGATTCTCTTA
>NC_133490.1:7271900-7284280 GCF_025370935.1 Choristoneura fumiferana | reverse complement strand
TGGTAATGGTGCGTGTGAAGTTCTCAGGCGTATTAGGTCCGCGTAGGAATTACAGCCGTTCCTACGCGTCGTTATAAGAAACATTTTAGCCAGAGCCCGGGATTTTTGCGGCATTTTTGATGTTGTGTGTGTGACTTCTTACTTATCGACTCTACGTAAATGATACCGATAATGATGTAATCGTAAAATAATAATCGTAATATCTTTTTCATCACACTTGCTCGTAAACAGTGTCGTAACATGCAGGCTACCTTGGTTGCAACCCCCCAAATAAAACCCTCGACCTTAATGTGTTGTCGGTAAATGAGTCATTGCGTGTACTAATTTTCTTGTCATGAAGCCCAAGGTCGGTAAATGAGTAAATGGGAGTACTGATACTGATGCGCGCGCTGCTGTTGCAGGCTCACCTGCAAACGCACGTCAGGCGCATGCTGCGGGAGGGGGAGGGGGAGGGCGGCGCTATACCTTAATATTTGGAAGAATTATATTTTTTCTTTTAAAAATATAAACTTTTACTCGCAAATGTGATGAAAAACATTGTATGTCGCACGGGCGGTACTAGAATTAGGAACATCGACTCATTAAAGCCCAGTCTTCGACTTCAGGCTTCTAATAGACCCTCGTTCGTAATTCCTTATTTTCCTTATTCTGTCTATTTCACATTTTCGAATTCTCAAAAGTGAATTGGAAATTTAAAATTTAGTGTATCGATATATCGTTATTGAATATCGGAAGTTAATAAGTGAGAAGTTCACCATGCATGTGGTAGATTACGGTCATGTTCTGAATTATCAATATAACTATATTTTGTACCCGTTATCACAATAAATATATTATGATTATGATTATGAAGTCACTATGACAGATCAAAAATGATGTGAAAATTCCGGGCTCTGATTATAGCACTTGTTCACAAGGCTATGGACTTCAAGAAATGAACCGTATAACCCAGTACTCAACGCAAACTAAAATTTATGATTCAATTAAACCTTCTTAAGAATATATGCCGAGAAATTCAATATGCCTAAAATTCCGAAAATCTGTTCACTTAAATATTTGACATTATCACAAGTGAAATAGAAACATACAATAAACAGTGTGGGAGAACAAGAGAGAACCGCGCGCTTTCTAATTATCAAAGTACTCTAGGGACTCAAAAGTCAAAAAAGGTTAGCAGGTTAGACTGAATTTATTATGTATAGTGATAGTATTGTTATATTGTGTGATTCTAGAATTAGATAAAAAAAACAACTGTCAGCGGTATACGTGCCGGAGCGCAGATTGCTCCCGACGGCGCCTGAGGGAGATCTATCTTTGTAAACAACATTTTCTTTTTTTTTTTAATAGCCTAACTATTTGAAGGGATCGCTAATGCGGATCGGAATTATTTCCAAATATCCCTGTCCATGATATAATCATTAACTCTATAATACGCCTTTGATATTAATGTCTTCTTGACAATAGATCTGAATTTTGTATCCGTTTCATTAATAATATTTTTTGGAATTTTATTATAAAAACGAATTCAATTTCCCAGAAACGACTTTTTGGTTTTAGCCAGTCTGTAAGATGGAACTTTAAGCTTCCCTGTGTTCTAGTAGCCTTTGGCTTATCGACGTAGTGGTAAAATCACATATGTTCTTCCTAACATACATGATTATTTCAAAAACATAAAGCTATGGCAGGGTTAGGATACCTGTTTCCAGTGAATCGGTCAGCCGGCCACTTTTTTATTACGATCTTAATTGATAGTACGTCTGCGATATCTGATATCTGTTGGCTACCACGCGAATGAGGTCACAGGCAGAGACTGGTTTCACAGGCAAAGTTTGTTTTTACTAGCAATAAAATTAGCTTTTGCGCAAAACTCCGTTTCGAAAAATTCCTTGTTGCTATTCCACTGTAACTACGCATTTGCTGAGATAAAACTATAGGTAGGTACTATGTTCTTCCCAGGATTTTAAACTATCATACCAAATTTAGTTTTTTTTTTTATTCGACTAGATGGCAAACGAGCAAGGGGGTCTCCTGATGGTAAGAGATCACCACCGCCCATAAATATCTGTAACACCAAGGGTATTGCAGATGCGTTGCCAACCTAGAGGCCTAAGATGAAATACCCCAAGTGCCAGTAATTTCACCGGCTGTCTTACTCTCCACGCCGAAACACAACAGTGCAAACACTGCTGCTTCACGGCAGGATTAGTGAGCAAGATGGTGGTAGCAATCCGGGCGGACTTTGCACAAGGTCCTACCACCTGCAAGTTTTAATTGGTGCAGCGGTTTAAACGTGAAGAGGTAATAGACAAACTACTTTCGCTTTTAAAATAGTTACAAGTTAACTTTTTTCATTATTTTTACAACGTGCCGCCGCAGTTTATTTGCGGCCAGGATCGATGTTTGTTATAAAAAGATTGTTTAAGTATTAATGCAATGGAATGAAAGACTGGTTACAAGTATTTTTAGGATTTCGTAACTTAAAAGGAAAGTGAAAATACAAACTGAAATATAGATGCTCAGAAAAACCAGAAAAATAAGACCATCACTGGATCGAACCCAGGTCCTCGGTATTCCGTACCGCGTGCTATACCGCTACACCACTGATGGTCAACGGTACAGACACGAATTTCCCCTATGCACCTCCTATCTCAGCTTGTTTGTTTCTTATTTTTAGCCACTTAAGCAGTGAAGCTAGCGACATCTACACCGTAGCCCTCATCGAGAAACTTTTTTTTTCGGCACTCCATTGGAACTAACCGCTCACCCGGAAAAGAGATATCGTTACTAAGCAATCAAATTAAGATTGGTTTTTTGGAATCTTTTTGTATTTTTATTTAAATTTTCATCCGTGCATCCGTTATTCTTAAGTTATAGCGTGGCGTGGGAAATAGAGATTAATTTGTTGATTAGGGTGTATGTTGTATCACAACATTGAAAACTGCTATTTTTATGGTTACCAGAGACAAATCTTCATCTATTAGATTTGAATTTATAAAGATACCAGCCTTTATAGTTTATTTTTCAAAATCTAGGGATCCTTTTTCAGAATCCACAAATTAAATAATACATTCCACTGCCCAAAAATGCTGCCTATTTGGCTCTGTTAAACAAAAATTCCCTAATCCAAGTTGGGGATTGTTCAAATTGTATTACGGTTCTTTGCCATCAGGGTATCGAATTGTTCTGATCCGACCGGATCCAATTTAAGACGGTCTCTCAACTCTTATAGATAAGCCCAGTGAGTTCTAGCTCTTTGAATATTTCATGGGATTCATGAATCTGAAAAAATTCTGCGCATTGTTTGATTCGTAAATAATCCCCCGCACCCCCCATTTTAAGGCTGCCTGTTGTTTACCTTGTAATTTTCTGTCTGTGTACCTGTTTTCTGTATCGCTTACTATTTGTGGTGTACAATAAAGAGTCATTGTATTGTATTGTAAATTTATTTTACAAAGCTTTGCTACTTTAAGGACGGCCACACCGCTGCTTAAAAAACGGCGACTGTACGGAATCGCAGTGACATTTTTATTGCATGTTCTCCACACCGCTGCTTAAAAGAAGCAAACGGTGCCGAATCGCAGTGATGCACCGTTAAACAATTTAACGGGCCAATCAACTATTTTAGCGACACTTTGGGCGTCACCTGCGTTACCAAAAATTGTCTCTGGCGTTACCTACCAAAAAATCGTACTTCACCAAGATATTTCACAGTTTAATAGGTTGAACTTACGTAGGATGGCATGTATTCAAGTACATCACCATCTATTAAGGGGTTGCTCTTCCATACAAACCTACGGACACCCCGCATAGCTTCCACGGACATGTTTTCTTAGAGGATTTTTGAGAATAGTAAATTATGGATATGCTCTTCAAGCAAAATCCAAAAAAAAGTAACTTTATTGCATCAAAAGTGCAGCGTGATGCAGTAAATTTTGATTGCATTTTACCATTGTATGAGTACAACTGACAGTGTTCGCAGCGAGCATGTAGTGACATCTTATATGGGTGCGTGAGTCAATGTCACAAAATCAAAACTATTGTAAATAGGTATCGACTATTTCGTGTGTCACGTGACCATCACCTTTGCTCAGATAATACGACAACTAAATGAAGAAAGCATTAGATCACTGAGAGATCAAGTTCAAGTTTCTGAGTCTAGTATCTACTTTTTTTGTTTTTAAATCTGTTATTTTCGTAAGTTGAAACGCCTAAACTATTATTTCTGATTAATGCAAGGACGCAAACTGTAAGTACGACGAAAAAATAGGTAAGTTACTTTTAAAATTGTCATTTAAATAATAATTATTTAAGTAACAGACCCAGTCCTCGGCAAAAATTATAACATTGCATACTTTACATACATTATAATGCGGTGCTTCGATCTAGGACAAGTGGTTTAAATTCAACTTACAAATTCTGAACAGATATTAGTTATTTACTCTTACGTAGACAGTAGCGCCACTAATTTAAATAAAGCATATTTATTCTCACAATAAAAGGTGCTAGGTGTAATCACTAAACTAATTAGTTAAAAAATAAGGTCTACATTCAACATACATTGCATGTGTATGTATGAATATCAAGTTTTACAGTGAGGCTCAAATAAATTCCTACATATCACGGCATTTTTACGGCCGCTAAATCTAGGCTCGGTGAATAAAAAGGTTTCACAATCGAAGTAGTTTTCGTACCTTTTTTATTATTATAACTGGCTAGATAAGTAAAATTTAAACGTCATTATAATACATTTTTGTCACACGTCAAGTCAATGAGATTGATATTCAAAGCAATTATGTTTGAATAATTATAGTTTGAACACAAATCAAGAAGTCAAAAAGTTGGCGGACGAGAGGAAATAGCAAGAGTGCAACTCTTAAACTATTTATGTATGTACGATTCGATGATGAAAGAATACCTATGTAATTGGATACACGGGTATGTTTATTTTATCATTTTGTCAGAAACATTAATATTTGTTACAAGAACACCAGAGGCAGGGCTGTAAGAATTTAATTCCTACTGGTGGCCAAAGTATGGCTTATCGTGTGTACCAAACTTGTGGTCTGCAGCAACCTACTACGAAAACATGCCAAATTTCCCTAACTCTTTGCGCGTCGTGAACATTTTCACTCCATAGAAGTAAGTCGCTTCCCACCGTCTGTCTGCATATGTACGAGTATGTACTGTATGTACTCTATTATGAAGTGATTCAAGATTTTTTATTTTATTTATAAGTGTGAGAAACGGCAGGGGTTATGGTTTTGGAGCGTATGTATGGTCATTTCTTTCGCACGCTATGCAACAAGGCCTTGATGCATCTTAGCAAACAACAAGACAAGAGCAGAGACAAGAAATAAGTCTTTGTTAGGAGTGACACAGGTTGTTAATTTTATGCGTATGTTAGTCTGTCTGTTTATCTTTCGATCGGCCCATCCGTCCGTCCGTCTGTCGATCCGTCCATCTGTCTGTCCGTCTTTCTGTCTGTCTGTGTTTCGAAGTGAACACTACATCATTATTGTCCAGTGATGACATATGGATCCGAGACGTGGTGCTTTACTTTAGGCCTTATAAATAGGCTCAGAGTTGCTCAGCGAGCTATGGAGAGAGCTATGCTTGGGGTTTCTCTACGGGACCGAATCAGAAATGAGGAGATACGTAGAAGAACAAGGGTCACCGACATAGCCAAGCGAATCAGCTCGTTGAAGTGGCAATGGGCGGGCTATATAGCACGGAGAGCGGATGGCCGTTGGGGCCGATAAGTTCTCGAGTGGAGGCCGCGGATCGGCAAGCGCAGCGTAGGACGTCCACCAACAAGATGGACGGACGACCTGGTTAAAGCCGCAGGTTCGCGTGGATGCAGGCTGCTGCCAGTTGAAGCAACTGGAGGTCTGTGGGTGAGGCCTATGTCCAACAGTGGACGTCCTACGGCTGAGATGATGATGATGATGATGGTGAATAAAGTTGTACCAACTGTACTTTAGTCGAAATTTTACTATGACCTTTAAAAAGTTTATAAGTATTTTATTTGATATGAACTAGATTAGCAAGATGTCGTTGAGTAAAACAGCTCATTTTTATTTATATAGATTAGAAGCAGAGTCTTGAGAATAGCTCATGTTAGGAGATAAAGAGATCAGAGAGGTATCGTTAGATTTGTCTCTGTTAGGAGTGACACAGGTTGTTAATTTTATGCGTATGTGAGTCTGTCTGTGTACCTTTCCGTCGGCTCATCCGTCCGTCCGTCTGTTGATCTGTCCATCTGTCTGTCCGTCTGTCTGTCTGTCTGTGTTTCGAAGTGAACATTACATCATTGTCCTATTTTTTTAATTATTGTTTACCAACGCACACACCAAACCTTTTATCCTAAAAAGCTGAAATTTAAGATAAGGAAAAAATGGGATTTATTATGTAGGTACCTACATAAAATTCTACTGGTTCGTAACTATTATTTAGTTTTTAGGGTTCCGTACCTAAAAAGTGCCAACGGAACCCTATTTCTGAGACTCCGCTGTCTGTCTGTCTGTCTGTCCGTCCGTCTGTCACAGGGCTCTATCTCTTGAGTCGTAATAGTTAGACACTTGAAATTTTTACAGATTATGTATTACTGTGGCCGCTATAACAACAAATACTCAAACCAGAATAAAACAAATATTTAAGTTTTTTTTTTGCTAATGTCTAATGTTGTATAGATAATGGTACGGAACACTTCGTGCGCGAATCCGACTCGCACTTGGCCAGTTTATTTTTAATACCCAGGGTATTCAATGTTATATATTTAATTTTACAACTCTATCTCCATATCACTAATCTCTGTAAATTTTACATGCAGGCAGAAAGGAATAGCAAAAATCTAAATTCAATATCAGGATATTTTGAAAAAGATAAGTATTGTTCACAAACCGATCTTAATGACGATGATGATGATGATGATGGTCGTATGTCATCGCTGCCGAATTCTAACTTTATTCAATGAAAGACATGGAGAAACTTTGTCACAAAGACATAGTTCAGATAATTTGATATTACGCTGTCCGTCCGTCTATTTCTATAGGATTACTTAAAACTGAAGCAAACTGAAGTGGCAGTGGGCCGGCCATATCAGCCGAAGAACCGATAACTGCTAAGGTAAACGAGTAAAAGCCTAGCGTGGCGAGGGACGCCCTCAGACTAGGTGGAGCGATGATCTTCACTGGGTAGCTGACAGTAACTGGATGAGAGTGGCCGAGGGTCGTGCTCAGTGGCGTGCAATTGGAGACGCCTATGTCCAGTAGTGGGCTAAGATAGGCCGATGATGATGATGATGACTTAAAATAAGACAATAATCCCACTCATATTATAAATGCGAAAGTTTGTTAGTCTGTTTGTTTATTTCTTTATTACCTTTTCACGTCTAATTCGTTGAACCGATTAGGATGAAATTTGGGATACAGATAGTTTGAGTCCCGTAGAAAAACATAGGGTAGTTTTTTTTTAATCGCAATATTCCCGCGGAATAGCTATAAACGAATTCTACGCTGACAGAGTTGCGTGCAACAGTATGTAGGTACATTAGGGGATTTACCTACTGATAGTCTGATTTACGTCCTTATGCTGTAACTAAAAAGCATCGGTCACTTTATTCGTACACCTAGGTATCTTATAGTCTGTCTGCTAATACTATTTCTGTATTTATTAATACACAATTCCTTTCAGATTCAATGCTAACTAACTGCATATAACTTTGCCTGGAATCATTATATTGCTGAAGTAGCCTAGGTGCTGTCATGCAATATTCAAGGTGAAGAAAAGAAGAAACGTTGAATGTTGATATGCAAGAAATTAAGGAATATCTGACTGATTAACTATGTTTGATTTATTTATTAACGCTGTGTTATAAAGTTTGTTCTAAATAAATATGATGTACACAACGAAATAAAGTCTTCGTAGGCATCTTTCTTTTAGCGTTCCGTGGGTGGAAATTTTAGTGGAGCTTCTAAAAACAAGAATACCAACAGGTATGTAGTTTTTATTTTTTGACCATCAGTGGTGTAGCGGTATAGCAAGCGGTACGGATTACCGAGGACCTGGGTTCGATTCCCAGTGATGGTCTTATTTTTCTGTTTTTTCTGTGCATCTATATTTCAGTTTGTATTTTCAATTTAGGTTTTACGGGATGACCGTAAAAGTAAAAATTTGGAATTGAAATAAAAAATACAAAAAGATTCCAAAAAACCAATCTTAAGTTTTTATTTGTCGAATGAAACTACAGTAATATCAGATGATGAGATAATAGGGTACATATATATAAAGTACTATAAAACCGTACAACTTTGACCTTTGAGATAACTTTGCCCAAGTTGTCATTTTTTAAAATATCTGAAATAAAACAAAATTGACTGATTTGTGACCACTTTGTGACATGCACATTTCTAAATCATTTTGTATATTTTTTTCCCTGTTGTCACGAATAAATCTTTTCTTTTCCCTTTATATCGGAATATTTCTTTATTCCTGACGGGAGTTGCTTTCTCCTTTTAGGGTTCCGTACCCAAAGGGTGCCAACGGGACCCTATTGCTGAGATTCTGCTGTCTGTCTGTGTGTTTGTCTGTCTGTCTTCTACTGGTTCGTAACTATTATTTAGTTTTTATAGTTAGGCCAACGGGACCCTATTGCTGAGACTCTGCCTGTCTGTCTGTCTGTCCATCCGTCTGTCACAGGGCTTTATCTCTTGAGCTGTAATAGCTACCCGTGTGATGGGTTAGAATTAGACCTCTCCATTTCTTCCGTGGATGTCGTAAGAGGCGACTGAGGACCGTAGGCCACAGGCTAGCAACCTGTCACTATTGTACCGTTTTTGTCAAACTTAAAACCTAAAATTGCTAAAAGTGGCTCCGAAGCTGTAACGTTTCGTGTGCTTTGCCTACCCCATTTAGGCATACATGTTTGTGTGTACTAGACACTTGAAATGTTGACAGATTATGTAGGTATTACTGTGGCCTCCATAACAACAAATACTAATAATAAAGTAAGTAAAATTAAAAAATAAATGGAGTTGTCATACAAGAAACGTGTTTTTTCCCAGCGTTTTTTGGTTACTAGGCGTTGCTAAAACTTATTAGTGAACTGTTTTAAAAACACGATTAATATCACAGAACAAAACACCAAAATATCTAAATATCTTACGATATTAATGTTATTTGTTTAGGCCTTTACCATATGTATTTGACTTTTTATGAAAGTGTAGTAGGGATGATTTGCATGACACACACACATGTGTCGCGCGCAAACACAGTTGTCTTGCACTTGTGTTTGCGGAGTGGCAAAGGAAAACGTTGAAGTTATTAATATGATTCAATCAAATAAGTTTACACTTTATGACCTAGTCTCTATCACTTCGTGTTTGAACTTTTTGTACAAAATTGATGATGATGAAAAATTATGATGATGATGATGACAATTGATGGTAATGGTAATGATGATGAATATGACGATGGTTGATAGTGTTGCGGTGTTGATGAATATGGAGGTTTATGATGATGGTGATGCTGATGATAATAATAATGATGATGATGATGAATATGATGATGGTCGATAGTGATGCGATGGTGATGATTATGGAGGTATATGATGATGGTGATGCTGATGATGATAATGATGATAGTGATGATGACGACATGGACCAATTTAAAAATACTAGTTAACTACGCCCAACACTGCCTCTGGCTGACCGGTGACTGTCCAGTAAGTAAGTATAAAATTCCATTACATATCAAGTGTACCTACTTAATTTGTAATGGGATTTCATACTTACTTACTGGACAGTACGAGGCTACTTCCTGGACACTACTAGCCTATTCTCCAGGATGCGTTACTTTCTAAAACGTTTTTGATGATGATTAGATGATTGTTAGCCATTGTGATGATCATGGTAATGATGATGATGATGATTAGATTAATGTTGGTTGACGGTGATGATGATGATGATGACGATTGATGATGGTTGACGGTGATGATGATAATGATGACGATTGATGATGGTTGACAGTGGTGATGATGATGATGATGATTGTTAGTCATGGCGATGATGATGGTCGTTGCTAGTAATAATGAAAATGATGGTTGGTATTGATGGTGATGATGATGGTGATGATGATGATGATGATGATGATAATAATGACATGGACCCATTTCAAAATACTAGTTAACTACACCCAAGACTGCCGCTCGGCCCGCGCGCTGTTTGTGCCGGTTCCAAATTCTAAAAGGAACATGTTACTGTCCAGGAAGTAATTTAATGGTAATGATGGTGATTTGGATGTGATGATGATGATGGTGAGGATGGTGATGATTGAAGGTGACGGTGTCAGTGATGATGATGATGATGATAATTAATGGTAATGATGACAGTAATGATGATGGTGATGATGTCGATGACGACGATGTAGATGATGTAAATTATGTAGATGATGATATAGATGACGTATATGATGTAAATGATGATATATAGATGATGATGACGATGATGATGTAAATGAGGTAGATAATTAAGGTGGTAATAATTATATTGATGATGGTGATGTAAATTATGTAGATGATGAAAGTGATGTAAACGATGTTGATGATGAAGATGGTTCATTGTGATCATTATAACGTTGCGGCCTATTTACTGAATAAATGATTTAAATTTGAATTTTTGAATTTATGATGATGTAGATGATGTAAATGATCTAGATGATGATATATATGACGTTGATGATGATAATGATGATGATGCAGATATGAATATAATGAAGAGAATAGATGATGATGACGATGATGATGAAGTGGATGTAGATAATTTAGGTGATAAAAATGATGTTGATCATGGTGATGTAAATGGCCCGCGTGCTTTTTTCAAAATTTTTAAGGAGCCCGTTACTGTCATATTACATATTTACTTACTGGACAGTACGAGGTTACTTCCTGGATACTTAGCCTAGTCTCCGTGATGCGTTACTTTCTGCGACGTTTTTGATGTTGTATTGGCAACATTTCATACCATTTTTTGAGAAAATATGTTTTCATATAAGTTATCGTAACCGAAGAATCTATAAGGATACTTCTAGTTCTTAGAAACTTGAATTTTAGTTTGCAGATAGCTCTTATGGCACGAAGAGTGGAAAAAATAAAAATCGCCGGTTAAGTTTAAGTTATGAAGAAATATAATTTTCATTTCATAGTATGTACCACACAGTATATATCATAATCAACTTCGTGTCTTACTTCCTGGCGGGGACATATTATCACATGGAATTCAAACTCACATCAAAAAAAATGTACAAGAATTTACGAATTTGTGCGCTAGTTAAAAAAAATTACTACCCGTAATAATAGTACTACCCGTAGTATAGTTGTACACCGGTAGTAATGAGTGAATTCATGCGACACCATGTCACCGCCAGGAAGTATGACACTCAACTTCGAAGCTGTCTCACCCTGGAGATCGCATAGATCGATATTTACTTGACATCTTATTCCGAAACTTATTTATTGTTTGTCACTAGTAACGTGCTAGCACAAGTCTTTTCGCGATAGTTTTAATCTTCTTCTGCGTGAAACATAAACATTGTAGTAGAAAAATAGTAGAATTATTATTGTTTCAATTTTTTAACAAACGAGTTGGTGTTATGCTCTATGTCACAGGATGACTAAATATTGACTATCCATATCGATAATAATATCACTCATGTTTAGACTTTGCTCATGTCTAGCTTTAGAGACATTCTTGACTGAGGCCGGGCCGCGATAACTGTAGTAGGTAGTATGGCGTTCTTTTTCGAGTGTCATTGCTACTGAACTGTCAGGTTGCCTTACAGAAGAAAAGGAAACTCGTGTAAAATGACAATCTCGCATACAGATACCCAGAATCAAGAACCAAAATCAGAAAGATTGTATAAGCTCATATATTGATAATTTTTTTTGTGAGCTTACTTTTTTTAATTATGTGTAACTATTATTACAAATTATTTATTTTTTTAAGCTTCTGGTACCTTGACTTTTGTATTTAGGACTATTGCATGGTAGGTGCACGCGGGCTATTAGCTAGTTTTATAAGATCTCCGCTTACAAATTGTATCTTTCGCGTCACTGCTTTCATTATAGTGGCATCATAATAATGTTGATTTTGAGTTTGCATTACATTATAGGCACTAAGTAAGTATGAAAGTTAGGTTGGTCAAAACTGTCTTATTGGCTGTACATTTATTTTCATCCAATCTAGTGTCCCAAATTTCAAATTTGACAATTTTCAAAATCACTCAATATGCTTGACTGAAATGTTTTGAATGAATCTGGGCATATTGTCCGAAAATAAAGGTCTTTACTTATTATTGTAATAGCTGGTTCAGATTTTCGATCACGA
>NC_133490.1:7225000-7269998 GCF_025370935.1 Choristoneura fumiferana | reverse complement strand
TTAATAAATACGTAATGTACTTACAAAATAACACAAATTGATACGTAATTTGCTACATAATATTAATTCGATTTTATATTTTAAACATAATTTTTAAAAAAAGTGTTAAGTGTGGACTCATCCGATCTCATTCTCGGTATTCTACTCGTAGTTTCTGCTATGAAGCTCAAGCTTTTTTCAATTCCAAATTTCATCAAATTTGATGCAGTGCTTTAGTTGTGAAAAGTTAATTCGTATACGAAAAGGTCATCACATTTTGGTCCAAACTGGCGATTAAAAAATCTATAAATAATGTAGAGAATATTTTTGAGTTAACAATTTTATAAACGTTCCGTTTCTTGCCGAATGTTCTTTACCTCTGCCTCTTTAGGTATTATACAGGCGACGTTTCTGTTTTGAAAAAATAGGAAAAGTTTTTTTTTTTTTAAATTATTATATGAAAAATAACAAAGTTAATCTCACTAATATTAATTATAATTGCGAAAGTTTGTAGGTCTGTATGTTTGTTTGTTACTGCCACTTCACGTCTTAACCACTAAACCGATATAAGTGAAATTCGGTACACAGATAGTTCAAGTCCCGGGGAAGGACACAAAATAGTTTTTATCCCGGAAAATTGCATACTTCCCACGGCATAGCAATAAACGGATTCAACGTGAACGAAGTCGCAGGCAACAGTTAGTTAACGAATAATTGAAAGTAATATTGACGTCTTCGATATTTTGATTACATAATTAAGTTTAGACCGTATACAAAAAAATGCAATTAATTAAATGACTTCCCAAAGCATGCATTATAAAGAACCTATTTTCCTTCTGTCCATTCCTATATTGAACAGACTATAGATGCACTAAAAACTAAAACGCTGTATCTAAACCCCGTTTCACTAGATAAAAATCCTTCCAGCATTCCGCAGAAGTTGAAAGCCATTAAAAAACAAAAAGCGAGCAGCAACTGACCCGTGCCGACTGAAGCCGTGGTGGCCTAGTGGTTTGACCTATCGCCTCTCAAGCAGAGGGTCGTGGGTTCGAACCCCGGCTCGCACCTCTGAGTTTTTCGAAATTCATGTGCGGAATTACATTTGAAATTTACCACGAGCTTTGCGGTGAAGGAAAACATCGTGAGGAAACCTGCACAAACCTGCGAAGCGATTCAATGGTGCGTGCGAAGTTCCCAATCCGCACTGGGCCCGCGTGGGAACTATGGCTCAAGCCCTCTTGTTCTGAGAGGAGGCCTGTGCCCAGCAGTGGGACGTATATAGGCTGGATGATGATGATGATGATGATAGCTATGCACTAAAAACTAAAACGCTGTATCTAAACCCCGTTTCACTAGATAAAAATCCTTCCAGCATTCCGCAGAAGTGTGAAAGCCATTAAAAAACAAAAAGCGAGCAGCAACTGACCCGTCCCTGTGGGGCAATAGCAATAAACACGATGCACGAAATGGCTGGACGAAACGGGAACGCACCGTTCTGGGGGGCTACTATGAAATTCGAATATCGAAGTTCGTATCGTATCGTCCCTCTCACTCTCGTATTAAATAATATTAGCGTCCGCGGGACGGCAAGATACGAAGTTTGAATTTTGCACTTTGTTCAATAAGCTGAGGCCGAAATAACATAATTTTTATGCTGAATTTCATTTCATGCACACATTTCATGTTTGTAGTTTAATGGTTTGACCTATGGCCTCTCAAGCAGAGGATCGTGGATTCAAATCTGGGCTCGCACTTCTTGATTTTTTTTTAAATATTCATGTGGGGCATCACATTTGAAATTTACCACCAATTCATCGAAATCGTTGGAGCCGTTTCCGAAATTCTGATTATATATTCGATTAAAGGTATTAGATAGATAGATTGGATAGAGCAGTTCAATGGTGTGTGTAAACCAATGCGCGCTGATAGCCTGGGACCTACAGCCCCAAACTTCTCATTCACAGAGGATAGTTGTGCTCACCAGTGTGGCATTAGGCTGCGCAGAGGTGGGCGATGTATTAACGCTAACGCCCTGTTCACATTATTGCAGTAAAACTGTTCCAGTAGCGATACATTGCGGGGTCACAATCCAAACGAGTTACACAAGATCGATCGAGCACCGCAGTGTCATGCTACTGGAACGATTTACTGGAATAATGTGAACAGGGCCTAACGTGCCACTTCATGTATAATCTTGGCCATTTAAAACGACTGCCCGCCATCACACCACAAACGGTATTAAATAAACAAATAAGAATATATTCCTTTTCAAATTAAACTCCATAATGGGCAGTTAATACGAGAAATGTCGTCAAAGCCTTTTGTCTCCCTTTAATCTCGCTGCCATTATCTGTTGAGACTCTATTCTATTGTCTTGCACATCATACAGTTTTATATCCAATAACTTTTATAAATATCCCAGAAATTCCAACCTTCGTCGAAAGACTTTAGAGTTTATTTCAAAATGTTAAAACGGCAGGTGATTATCGGTAGTTTTTTTTTCAATTATAATCTCAGAAGCGTGTAGACTGTCATCTTTTAAATTATATCTCCTTAAAGTTAGTCTTTTTAGTATCCCTTTATAGCTAAAGCTTTGAAATTGCTGCTTCTAGTTTTTCTCGCAATTCAAAGGCTGGTTTTTGTTTATATAAATTGAGATTTATTAGAGCTGGATGGTAGAATGATTACGGTAGGAAAAGGAAAAGCATGCTTTTGTTTTTTGCATTCCCTTCACTTAGCTTAGGACTATGGGTCTTTACTTTACAGCCTGTCAAATAAGGCAGCATAGGATAATAAGCAGCGGGGAGATAAGCTGCTGGAACTCTATCATAGTTTTTATAAGGGCCCTTTCGTGATAATCCTCGATTTATTTTAGTTTTCAGGACCCCTTAATGTATTTTTTTTTATTCGAGTGGATGGCAAACGAGCAAGTGGGTCTCCTGATGGTAAGAGATCACCACCGCCCATAAGCACCTGCAACACCAGGGGTATTACAGATGCGTTGCCAACCTAGAGGCCTAAGATGGGATACCTCAAGTGCCAGTGATTTCACCGGCTGTCTTACTCTCCACACCGAAACACAACAGTGCAAGCACTGCTGCTTCACGGCAGGATTAGCGAGCAAGATGGTGGTAGCAATCCGGGCGGACCTTGCACAAGGTCCTACCACCTGCACCTTAATGTATGACAAACTACTTACGATACTAGCAAACGAATGACGGTATTAGTTGACTTGATACTGTAAGACTAGCAAATGATTGCTTTGAAACCAAATGACAACTATAGCAATTATTCATAAAATCAGTAGTATCAGCGTCAATGCTGCATGGGCATAAGCCTGCCATTGAAAAAAAAATAAGAAAACCAAAACTACCCTTTCAGCTCAATGTGAAGTATATCGACCAATCTTGTCGGTCTGCCTTGTCGTTGCTATGTGCAATGAGCGCACCTCTTTGAATGCAACTGATAGACATTTCCACCCCGTGCCATTGTAGCCCAACAGAGTACTTGCCATGTTTATGCGTGTTTTTGAACGCAATTCATAAGGGCTCGTTACTGATCTATTACGATAACGACCACTCTGTCAAAACACTCTGTAAAGAGTATTATATTATAGTCAAAAAACCACAAACGGGACTTATCACGCTATTATTACACAAGTAATATTTACCTCGACGTTTCGGCAACGTTACAGTTGCCGTGGTCACGGGTAGACTGAAGTGTGGGGTGTCATGTCTGCCTAGCAGCGCGAGTTCTTCGAACTACCCGCACTTGATCACTAATAGTGCCGGCACTCGTATCACGAACTACCCGCACTGGTCACTTATTAGTCACCCTATTATATTGAATATTATATTGAGTATTATATTGTATTGTAAAACTCTTATTATACATAAAAAACACATGAAAATATCAGTTAACAAGAACGGAGATGGAAATTTATTGATCACAGGCCATGCTTGCATAATTCATCATATAAAAAAGTCTACCGATTCATTCAAAAACATAACAATGTCATCTACGTAATACTCCAAATATGCAAGCGCTCATATTCCACAATATTTTCTGCCCAAGCCCTGACCTATAAAAATGCATTGTCGATCCATTGTCATACAAATGCGATGAAACAAAGCGAACAAAAACCCAGAATATAAAGAATAGGCACAGGCGTACATATTGAACATGTGTTTTCATTTAAAAAAACTAGGTTGGCCAGCCGGATGGAGAGATTGCAACGATAAGTGCTTTGGAAAAGTTGCTATAGCTAGCATCCGTTACGAAAATCATCTAATTATTTAGGACCGGGAAAAATGGCGTGAAAATGAAGAGGCCTTGACCCAGCAGTGGGTGATTTGATTGAGTGATGAACAAATTCTACGCAAAGGAAGTCGCGGGCAACCGCTAGGAGCTTTATTGAATTCAATTCAAAATTCTGAAGACCTACTTCCCGTACTATGTAAGTTTTTAACAGGTCATTCATTCCTCTATAAAAGAAACTGCACAAAATATGACATCTGCACTGCACTATGAGCTAAAAGCGACATGCAATTGTTTGCATACTGAATACCTAAAAATGGAGTTGAAACAGGATGGCCAGATGGAAATTGGCGGCCTAAATCTCTATTTTAGGTACTAACTAGTACTAAGTCAAAAGACGTGTACATGCACAATAGAGCGAACTGTATCCAACTGAGTAAAATAAGATTTTATTCTTTCGCTATCTTTCTCAGTTCTATCTACCTATTTTGATTTTTTGATGACCGGATAGCCCAATGGTTAGAGCTCCTGACTACGAAGCTTAAGGTCTCGGGTTCGATCGCAGGTCGGGAGAGATATTTTATAAAAAAACGAATGTTTGTTTGGGAGTCTTGGATGTTTAATATGAATTAAAATAATGTATTTATTTATACAATCTAGGGCTCTAAACAGCTAGAGTGAATAGGCTGTTACTACTTGGTTTCATCTGCACTCGATGAGATAGGGCCCGGGTCAATTACGGGTCAGTTTTATATAAAAGAAAAAAGTATGTTTATCAGTTGCTTTCATAACACAAAGCTTTGTTTACTTTGAGATCAGGTCAATTGGTGTCAAGTGCCTTGTGATTATCTCACCAATATTATAAATGCGAAAGTTTGTAAGTCTGTTTGTTTGCTTGTTACTTCATCACGGCTAAACCATTGAACCGATTTAAATGATATACAGATAAGTAGTGATATACAGTGTAGTGATATACAGATGGTGGTATACAGATTAGTATAAGATAGTTTTTATCCCGAAAAATTGCATAGTTCCCGCGGGATAGCGATAAACGAATTCTACGCGGAAGGAGTCGCGGATAGCGGCTAGTTATTTACTTCTATTTATTATTACCCACTATTATCTCTATCTTCCATATTGTACTGTTAAAACTGCAATCTTCCTTAAACCTTGACCTTTTCCAAATTACAACTGTTCTAATTTCAAACGTTTCCATTATCAAAATTATCAGACACCTTTGCCCTTTAGTATCTAACGACCCCGTTAAAAATACACCTTCAGCATCCAACATAGGGTCTTAATTACATTTGATGATGATAGATGAACGTTCCCCCCTATGTTCGTTAGCAGTGATTGCAATTACCTTTAAAAAGGCTTTTTATTTCACTGTCTGAGTAAATACTGTTATTGTAGTTTTTTAAAAGCTGCATAAAATATGTTCAAAGGTCTTTGTGCCTTAATTTATACCTTACATTTTTAGCTTTGGAGACTGGGAAAATGAAGTGCGAGCTACGGTTGAATATAAAGCGTCTTTTAAGTTTTTTCCACGCTTTCGATTGTTTATTTGGTAACGTCTATCAGGTTTCTGCGATCATTGAGGTTTACCGGGCTAAATGTCACGCAGGTTCATTAGATGCTGAGGAATAAGTTCGCCTTTGTACAGTCGAGGAAACTGAAAAGCGTCCCAGGGTGGAACCTTTTCATAATGATTTTCGCTATGACTTTTTGGCGGTTGTATAGGATGTCAACATGGCATTAGTAACACAAAGGTTCCACCCTGGTACGTCATTCAGTTTCGTCCACAGTACATTTTATTCTCTTGTTATTTCTTAATTTAGGGCCTGTTTCACCATCCATTGATTAGTATTAACTGGCGGTTAGGTGTGATGCCGTCTCTATTTGTTTTGTTCGAGTAGACGGAGACGGCATCACATTTAACCGTCGGTTAACGCTAATCAATGGATGGTGAAACAGCCCCTTAATGTCTTTTAATTTTAATTAAAGACTTTTACAATACTACAGTGTCCGGCCGCTAAGAAGTCAATCCTGACACATTACACAACTTTCAAGTTCCTGATTATTGTTAATGTCAACCATTGAAAAAAAAATGCTATACTTACTACTCTGTCGCACGCAAAAAGTAATTTTTTGCATTGCATTTTTGTCTATGGTTCATATTGTTAATATACAGAAACTTCATAAGTAGTTTTGCAATGTGTCAGGATTTACTTCATAATGGCCGTTGACTATAGAGGCTACAGAAACAGGTACATAAAGAAATAAAAACTTTTTAACAAAAAAATGAAACCGCCATCATCCACCTACAGTCGTCTACCTGATGGGCTTCTATCACTCCTGATGCCTCGTGCTGAGGCACCGACTTTAAATAGTACCTAGACTAAGATTAAATAGGAGAAAAATGTTTATTACTTTTTGCTTTTCTATTTTTTCGGCGGTTAAAAAGTTTTTCATCATTTTCATCATCATAATCATGTCAGCCGAAAGACGTCCACTGCTGGACATAGGCCTCCCCAAGGCTCTCCACTCAGGCCGGTCTTGTGCTTTCCGCATCCACCGCAAAAAAAAAAGTAAAAAGTTTTTATTTTATACTTTTTTCCACCCACCATTTACCAACTTCAAGGTATACTCTATCCAATAAAAAAAGAATAATGAAAATCGGTCTACTCTGTAAAAAGTTATGCGTGGTCATACATAAAAAATATATAAGTAGGTACGCGTCGACCTGAGAACCTCTTCCGTTTTTTTTCGTCGGTTTAAAAATACAAAGTGAACAATAAACGGCCTTATCGCTTCAGGCTCTTCCAGGCAAACTAAGGAATAGATTCAGCAGAAAAATAGAAAATCAAAATTAAAAAAAATTAAATGAGTTTAGGATCCATATCAGTTAATAGTTGGATCTGAGTGTGGCAGTTAGAACACTTATGTCACACTTAAGCCAGTCATATACTATTAACATATATATCGTACCTGGGTAAACAACTGGACTGAAAGGCGGTAAATCAGTGCCCGCAACAATAAAAAACACTCTCCTTTCCACTTACCGTTGAAATATGTATTCCATTTAAAAAAACGGTTAAGCGTGAACCGTATTGTATTAAGGTTTACTTAAGTATGTATGTTTGTATAAAACTCTATGCACATAAATTTAAAAAAAAAGTACAGATAAACAGAAAAAGTATAAAGGCAAACTTATCGCTAATGAGGGATCTCTACCTGTCTAACTTAGTTGAGCGAAGAAAATTTACAAAAGATAGGTCAAAATTACGTACAGTAAAAAATACTGTCCAAAAAATATAGGTATAAATATATCTAAGACATTTCACACTAATTGACTTGGTGTCAAAATAAGTAAAGCTTGTGTCGAATTAAGCAATACAAACACTAGGTTCCTGTTTAAGTTTATCTTATGAATATGAATAACTAATAAATGACAGGAACAAAAAATTAACAGATCTTTAAAATGTATCAAAGTATTATTTACCTATACCGCTGCTATAAATACGATTACTATACAATATCATTACAATTACAATATAAGAATAGTCAGATTATACAGATACTTATACTTGGCTTGGATAGATATTAAACAAAATGTAGGTACGAGTAAACAAAACAACGTCAAATGGTGTCTTAAATATTGAAATTCCCCCGTTAAACTATCTAAACATTTCCATTTCTGTATTGAAATACACTAGTCTAGTTTGTATTAAAATGATGGATAAGTAAAATGTTTAAAATCCTTAAATGTACCAAATCTGGCAGCTGAAGTTTGTTTGCATTTGGTTAAATACCTATCCAAACCTAGTATACCTACAATTTTGTACGGAACTCTCGCTTGGCCGATTTTATTTCCATCTGGGGCACATATCCCCAAAGTTCAGTTTTGCAGCCATTGACACATGATTTAATTAACCAAACATTTGCGAAATGAAATCTCTGTTACATCGCTCCACCACGCCATTTGATAGCGTAAACAAGAGGGATAGCTCTCCAAATGAAGACAAAGGATCCAGAAAAAAACGAGTGACTTAATATGGCAGATGGTTTTTAGGTTTGCGGAAATTTTATCGTGCAGTGTGGAAGTTTGAGTCTCTTAGATAAAAATTGTAAAGAAGAAATCGCAATGAACTCACATTGATGTTGTTTTTCTAAGTTAAATAAATAAATTATCACAGACCACTTGACACCAAAGTCCCAAAGTAAGCAAAGCTTGTGTTATGAGTAGCGGGCAGCGGAAAAACATATAAACACCCAAGACTTGAGAACAAACATTCGTATTTTTCATACAAATATATCTGCCCCGATCGGGGATCGAACCTCGGCTAAAGAAAAGCCGGTCGTCGGTGGTAGTTACGAGTAACACTACCATTTATCCAAATAATGACGCTTTACACAACGTCATTTACAGTTTCAACCTTTGAGTAGTAAGTAAAGTACGCCACAAAATCGTGTTTGAAAAAATATGGCACAATAAGTTGTTAAACAGAATACAGTCTCGCAGAAGATTATGGTGAATTCAGTTTCCAAGATCAACACTAACAGTAGCAACAAACTATCTAAATTCACTTGAACGCCGGATGCCGGCGCACCAAATGTATGCTAAACCACTTAAAAGCAGAAAACATGACAGACATAATATTTCCATACGAATCGCGACCGCCCCGCGTCCCGTCCAAAAGCTAAATGACTGTAAGAATCCATCCCAGTTTCAATTTATCACCCAGAGATGGCGTTGAATGTATGAATGAATTGAAAGTTAGATTACACAATTTAAATTCCCCCTTCATGCAAAATAGGGACGGAAAGATGAGGTCTGAGGGGGAATACATTATACAGAGGGGGGGTTGAAATATTTACCTCGCGGGACTTTGGAAGTGTGTTCGACGGAGCGAGGCAAAATCTTAATGGATTATGGTATGATTGGACCACTCGGTTTACCTGAGGATATTTTGCACGTTTTTATTCTCGGATCGCTTACTTTCTGCGATTAATCCCATTGGATGGTGAGCAATTAAGAAAAATAACAATTTTTACGCAGTTGGTAATCCAATTTCTTTTTTGTAGCTCGGATTTGCGAGTGGATCGATTGGATGAATTTCTCCGATATCAAAGGGATTCTATTCTGGTTTGCGCTTAGAACGAGCTTGTAAATTATCTTCATTTTGTATTGTGGCACTGACTTTGTAATCTTTTAATGGCTGTATCCCATTGTTATGGATTGCGAGCTAAGCTGCGATACGTGGAAGTGGAATGAATTTACAGGACCAAGCGTTTGTTGTTTTTTGTTGCGGATAAATATAATAGATTCTCTTTTAAATAATAAATACGGCACGGCATGACAGTTGAAATTGTTTTTGAAGTTTTAAGTTTTTAACTACGTCCAATGATTAAATCGATATCTTTCAGTGATTCAGCCTCGTTAATCAAAAGGCATAGAAGACAAGACTTACGTCTCACATCAACGCTTTAGTAATCTTATTTTATGTGACTTAAGTTAAGTCACAAAGCGATCGGTTACTTTCGAAATTGACTATACTCATTGTCATGCCACTGGTACACAAGATCTGACCTAACTGAACACTAGGTAGCTAATACGCCTAACAACTATAATTCGCACTAATAGACGCTACAACACATTTCGACAGCGAAGGCCATTCAGAAAGCTCTAAGTCTCTTAATTTTTTAATAATCGTAGTGAATCATAGATAATGTAGAACGTGGCTCGTTTCGCGTTGGTTTGCTAACTTGCGCTTTTGTTCCAAATTAGGGTTGAGCAAAACTGTAAATGAGGAAGTTTCGAGAAAGCTTGAAATAGTTTTATGATTACGATTACTCATATTTACTGTTTTTATAACGGCAATTCAAGTAAACATGATGCTTGAAAAAATCCCGAATTTGTCACTTCAAAGTTCAATATCTCAAAAACGGCTAAACCGATTTTGATGAAACATGTCTAAGAACCATCGCTAGAAAACCTGTTTTCAAATAAAAAAAACCCACATTCAAATCGGTCCACTCGTTTAAGAGCTACGGTGCCACAGACACACAGACAGACACACATAGCGGTCAAACTTAAAACACCCCTCTTTTTGCGTCGGAGGTTAAAAACTGTTACTCGCGCAAATATTTCGTAAATAAATAAATATCACGGAAAACTCGACACCAATAAGGGTTTTAACAGCGAAATATCGCTAGATGGCGTTACTATCGCGAGGTCCGTTTGACGTTTGCTTGTGATTGGCTCATTTAGTAACTTAACCAATCACTAGCAAACGTCAAATGGAACTCACGATACTAACGCCATCTAGCGATATTTCGCCTCTGTGAAAACCCTCATTGATCTAGTACTAAAGTAAGCAAAGCTTTGGGTAGGTTAGGTACCAGGCAACGGATAAACATACTTAAATACATATTAAACACCCAAGACTCGATAGCAAACATTCGTATTATTCATACAAATATCTCGATCTACGATAGTCTATTAATGGAATATTATGACTGTTTGAAAAGAAAAATGAAATTATGAACAACATAAAAATATGATCAATTCTAACTTTTCATAATTAAAAAAACGCAACCTTGAAGATCGCATACACAAAATATTCGAGAGAGCCCCTCAGAATTTATCATTTCCATTATAATAACCAAACAATTTGAACCGAGTAACTCCAACAAAAGACAAAATGCCGGAGAATGTTTGCTTTCCTTGTTTATTTTGGTGTTAACGCAAAAACGTTGGACTGTGTCGCTTTAACGGAATGTATATATGTTTAGTATATCAAGATATGTAAGGTATAGGAGCGCCAAAGTTTGCATACTCATAGTTTGTTTGGTGAAATTACTGGCACTTGAGGTATACCATCTTAGGCCTCTAGGTTGGCAACGCATCTGCAATACCCCTGGTGTTGCAGATGTTTATGGGCGGTGGTGATCTCTTACCATCAGGAGACCCACTTGCTCGTTTGCCATCCAGTCGAATAAAAAAAAAATACTCTTCGCTAGTCATACCGTATTTTTTGTCCGAATCACTGTTCGTCATTATTTTTTTCCCACTGAAACCTTACAGTTTTCTGAATTTTTTAAATGGTCATCCTAAAGAAAACTATAGGATAGGTTAGGTTTGGTTTATAACCATTGTGAACAATTATTGGATTCGGAGAAAAAAGAGTTATGACAAATGATCGTTCTGAAAACATTACATTCGGACTTCCAATAAGTATGCGATCGATATGCACCCGTAAGATATAGATGTATGATCAGTAGAGGTAACAACGTTAAATACAAATTCTCATTATTGGAAGCCGTGGTAGCCTAGTGGTTTGACTTATGCTCTCTCAAGCAGAGGATCGTGGGTTCAAACCCGGACTCATACCTTTGAGTTTTCGATGTGAAACAACGTACATCTGAAATTTACCACGAGCTTAAGGCCGCTTGTAGACGACCGTTTCGCCGGACCACGGACCGTTTTTAGTATTTGTTGTTTCAGCGGTCACAGTAATACATAATCTGTGAATACTTCAAGTGTCTAACTATAACGGCTCAGGAGATAGAGCCTTGTGACAGACGGACAGAGACGGAACCCTAAATAGTATATCAATGTGTCGTGCAATATTCTAAACAGTTCCCGACGTGTCCATGTTTTCATGTGATGTGTCATTCATTTACAAACATACAATAACTTACGCTTGAGGTTTCGTATTGCCATTGAACAGAAAAACCAAAACTTGTCATTAGTCAGTCTAACAAAACAAAATGACAAACAAAATACAACTCAACGTCTTTCCAAATAAGACTTTATTTCAAGAGATGGATAATTTCTCATAGAACTTTGTTATATTGAAGAATGATAAAGCCTACTTTTTGGTTCTATTCAAAACTTTCGCGGTTAATTCGCGTTCATTGTGCGATTTCGGGTTAACTCATACTTGAACTGTGACTAACTGTTTGTTAGCATCTGACTAAGAAGTGTTTTCGAAGAATTATCTTGGGTTTAGATCTGTTAATTAGTCACTAAAATCTTTAATTTTTCCTTTAACTTTACTAGTGTTGGAGATAATTTCGGTGGTTACTAGTGTTTTGATGGCCTTTCAAGTAGAGGGTAGTGGGTTCAAACCCGAGTAAACATATCTTTGCGTTTTTCGAAATTTCTATGCGAATAACAAACGAACAAAACAAAACATCGTGAGGAAACCTGCACAGATCTGCGAAGAAATTCAACAGTGTGTGTAAAGATCCCAGTTCGCTCTGAGCCCGCGTGGGAACTACGGTCCAAGTCTTCTCATTCAGAGAGGAAGTGTGCTCTACAGTGGGACGTACTCGTATATAGGACGACATGACTAGTTTCTGATGAATGAAAAATTTTCGGTGGTCTTGCTAAGAATGGTGGAATAAGATAACCAATGACGATTTTAAAACTAGGCGAGTTCATAAAAATATTTCGATTCAAATAGCGCTCTTACCCAAGGCTCCACCTGTGTGAATCATTAGTGTAGCAGTTTAATTAAAATTCAAGGGCATTTCCATGAAAATTACATAAAAAAGATCGTGACTCACCTGAACTTCTCGCTTCGGCCGGCAGTTCCACGGACAGCATCACAAAAACCACAAAAACAATTGTTTTAAACCTAAAGCACCAGCTTCTTCGATACCTCTCGCACACATTATTGCCACAAGAACTAACTCCATCACTAATATTATTGTCTAACCCACTACGACTATTATTGCTATACACCTTCCTTTTGAATTTAACTTCTTTATTGGCATCATCGCCTCCTCTGTCTTCTAATAACGATTTTATATCTTGTAGGTTTTTACTTTTGTTCGTTATAGTCTTTTCTAGGGGTTCTAGGTCGCGTTTCCAAATCATGGTTGGTCGGGATTTGGGGCCGTGATTAGATGAGACCATGTGTGTTGTCAAATTGCCGCATCTTGGTGTTGGTCCATCTGAAAACAAAAAAAAACTTAATTAATAAGGAGCATAATAAGAGTGGACTTAGAAAGGTTCCTTGGGTGACTCTTTTGCTTAGTTAGTTTCAATTGCTTAAGACAAATAAATATTAGTTAGCATGACTAAACACTCCCGTAAAGGCATTCATTCAAATTATAAATTTAAGATTTAGTATCCTTTTCGACACTTTAAACATCAACAAAAATGTAAAAAAAAAAACTAAATCAACCACAATTGCCGCCATAGTCAAGCGAATTAGCTCGTTGAAGTGGCAATGGGTAGGCCGTATAGCACGGAGAACAGATGAACGTTCACGGTGGAAGCAGGCCGCTGTTAACCGAAGCGACTGGAGGTCTATGGGGGAGGCCTATGTCCAACAGTGGACGTCCTACGTCTGAGATGATGATGACGATGATGATGAACCACAATTGAAAAATTCTAATAAAATAAAGGCTTTCAGTCAAACGAACTCATCCATCTGAAACTGAATCCAACTGATACATACTGGATTCATTTTAAAACACTGTGTAGTTATCAACATTTTAAATGATGATGAGATAAATCAATGTCAGCTAAACTCAAGAGAGCTCATCCAATTATTTACAAAACCTTTTAAACGATGAACAGGATTTGATTGAAAAGTAAAACTTGTTTCATCTAAAAATATAGATTAAAGTTTGTTATTTCGTTCGCAAACGTGGATTTATTCAATATTTTCTTTCAAAATATAAATTAAATAACAAAAAAGCGGCAACAAAACTAGAATTTCCTATTAAATTGGATACAAAATCTGAAAAAAAAATATGAAATTTTAAGGTCGTTTTCAAATTGCAATCTGTTAAATGCGATGGAATAGTTAAACATTCGATATAAAACTCCTTTTATTTCAATGTAAAAGCTCCGTACGTGTATTCTAAATGAAATGTAAATGTAACATTGTATTTTGAAACATGCCTTTTACCAGTAACTTTTTTACATCAATACAAAGTTCACAAGTTTTCTATTGTTAGTATATTATAATTGCGAAAACATCATATTCTTTTAAATAACTAATAGCGTCTACTCAGGCTACAAAACAACTGACTAAATTTACTGCATTCATTAAACAACTTCAGAGTTAAATGTCACCACACCACGCCCTGATAATTAAAGAGAGCCCTATAATCGATTCCCGCCACAAAACAAAATAATATCGACAATAAACAAATCGAATCGAATCGATCAATAAGAGATATCGATCAAGCTAACGAGCTGATTATCGCAGTCTAGACACCTTTAGCATAAAACTAGTTTAAGGCATAGAGTAGCGTACGGAGCCAACAAGGCTTTACTAGCTAATGATGATGATGACTATTATAGAATAAAAAAATGTAACAGATAGACACAGACAAACTGAAAATAACTTGAAACTTTTTTTGTCAAGGATTGCTTTTGAAACGGAAATATGCCTTTTATCCCGGAAAATCTAAAAGTTTCCTAACGAAATTCATATACTCTTACATACATCTTATTTTCATCTGCATCGAATTATTTTAAAATTTGTTAATTTCATGTGTTTTTTTGTACAATAAAGAGTTTACAATACACTGTCTTATATAGGCCGAGTTGGCCTGCAACCGCTATTTATGAGAGATTTACCTATCCTTACCAATTAAATATAAATGCGAAAGTATGTTCGTATTTGTTCAAGTTAGCACATAATTATGAACTACTAGTTGCTTGACTGTACGTCTGGTCTACGAAGAATACGTTTATCGCGGACCCGCGGGATCTGTACAATTTACCGGAACAAAAACTATCTTTATGTTCTTCTCAGGCTCCTTATCTCCACACCAAAAAGCGTGATAACAAGCATACTCACATTCACATTTATTATATTAATAAGGATTGTTTTTATAGTCTTGTGATGACTGTAGAGGTTAGGTTAGCATTATTTTCATTTGCTTATCGTTAGTAAGTCATCCATCCTTGAACATGATTGATGTGTGTTAAGACACGTTCTCAATGATACAAAAGTCTACATTGACGACATTATTCCATATCCTGAATCAGCTCTAGTGACAAATAGATATATGAGAAAAGATTCCTTGTGCTTCTGACAAAGCTGCGGATGAATAACTAGTATCATTCCATTATGTTTTTGCAATTTTTGTTTGTATGTCAGTAAGTATTCAAGTTGTCTTCAATCTTGCAAACTTCGAATTATCTTAAACTTAAGTACGGATATTATATAATTTGTATGAAATAAATCTTGTCTTATAAATTAAATTTTAAGCAAAAACATAAACTTAACACAACATGCATTTTCTTACTCTACGTGCGAGTACGTTAGTATTTCTGTTAATATCGCTTTATCCAAGAGCGCAGGTGCTATCCTTGATACTGTGAGCATTATTACTCCCTGTCAAGTCTGATGAATTGCTTATTAGATTGTCATCGCGCATTTTGCCTTTTTTGGTGAAATAAGGTCCTTTACGGGGATTGAAAGTGAGAAAATGGATGCGTAACAAACAGGTTCCCACGGCACCACTTTGACTGTCCGAAACGCTTTTGGCATAATAGGTACTCCATATCTTTATGATGGTCTTTGCATCTTTTTACTTTTTAAAACCCGCCGCAAAAAGAGGGGTGTTATAAGTTTGACCGCTATGTGTGTCTGTCTGTGACACCGTAGCTCTCAAACGAGTGGACCGATTTGAATGCGGTTTTTTTTAAGTGATTTTCGTTTCCGATGTCCTATCAATTGTTAAAAAGTTAACTGCGTACACTTTAACGTAAAAGTTTGTCCTTGTACATTTGTTTGTTCTGCAACCTGTTAATTTAATGTTCTGTATGTAATAAAGAGTATGAGACTAGTAAGGAACGTAGCAAAAGTGGCATAGCTTACTGTTGTTCAGAACTAAGCTTATGTTGGCATACATAGCTCCAGTATGTTACGGGCTAAGTGACCAAAAATGCAAATGAAACCGTGATATGTGTAAACAATTAAAGTTCATGATTGTTAGAAATAAGCTGTGGAAAGTAAACCAACAAACTTAAAATTGGGATTAATTAATTTCAATATGGGGGAGGCCTTTGTCTGATAGCTGATATGATGATGATGATGATGATGATGAATTTCAAGTTTGTTTCAAATAGATAAAAATATTCCGAAGTAGAAAAAATAAAGATATTCTTCTTTATGGACTGCAATGGGATAATAATGGGTGTTTATGGGCGGTGGTGATCTCTTACCATCAGGAGACCCACTTGCTCGTTTGCCATCCAGTCGAATAAAAAAAAAACACCTAAACTACAAACAGTTATCCAACCGGTAAATAATCTTCCAAATAAAAAACTCAATCCACTCTAGTTAAAGTAAGCAACGAAACAGCGCGAAAGAACGATAGCAAAACAATGCATTCGGTGCAGTCCAGAGTCCCAGGTGTGGGATTCGATAGGGTCATTAATCTTTTGCTGCACACAAAAATACAATTTAACTATAGTTCAGTGCAGTGGAAACTGTTCGAATGTTTTACAGAGTTGTTTATAATTGGTTGAGAGTGCTCAAAAATTGTGTGATACTCAAAATGAAATATTGGTTGTATTTAGGACAATTTTATAGATTTTAAAAGGAGCGTACTAAAGAAGTAAATTCGGTAGCTGTTTGAGAGAAAAATATGTAGCAAGGAGGCAAACTTAATTTCCACTCAGTGAATCTAAATCTTCACGATGGATGCAGGCTGCTTCCAACCGAAGCGGCTGGAGTTATGTAAGGGAAGCCTATGCCTAAGCGTGGACGTCCTACGGCTGACATAATGATAATGAATCAGAAGACGATTATTTAAAAGTATTTGATCAGATTTCTTACTATACGCAGTGAAACCAGAAAGACATTTCCTTTAACAATGCCTTCATAACAGGTGTAGTGGCCAATTCCCCAATTTAAATTCCTTCAACAAAATCCAGAATTTTCCCAACTATGTCAAAGATAAGCTCACGTCGCAACAATATTTCTATGCTCAACGACTTAGGGAATTCGCTGTTCGGACCGGCTACCTGTAAAAGGCCGTTACTGAAAATTGTTTCGGTCCCCCAGGGACGGAGTTCAGGTGAACTTCGTCATGGGATCCTACGCAGGTGTCGTGAGTTATCGTGCCATTGCAACAATTTTATTAGTCGTAAACGTATTGTTGGACAGATAAATTTGACAATTGCGACTTTTGTTTTTGGTGCGTGGGTTGTTGGTGTTATTAATTTTTGGAGTTTGCGCTTAATGGTTCGAGAGAATAAGAGGATTTAAAAAAGTATGTATCAACTGTTATTGCGTGAGATATTTTCTATAGGATATCATAATCCTGATCTAAATATTAGGAACCCATTGAAGGTAGGTAGTCGTGGTCTATTTCTTGTAAGAATTATTAAAGTTCTTCAAAATTTTACTTTAAATTGTAGTGGTAAACATTAATGTAAAAAACACATTTTGCTCTTTTTTCCAGCTGCAACGGCTATTATTAGATCGCCATGTCAAATTCTATCTGAACTGAGAGATCTCTTAGCTACACTGAAATAACAATAACAGTATTTATATCATGGTTTTTCTTTACCATCTAAAATCCCTTAATGAACGTCACAATTATCTATAAAATCACATAATACATACTTGTAACCTAACGCTTCTCTAAGTTCAAATATATATTGGCGCGTAAAGCTTACAAAATATTAGTTTTATATCGATACCCGTTTGAAAGTGACTTTATATTTAATACTCTTTGTTTTGTCTAAGAGTTTACTTTTACTATAAACTTGATTGAAGGTGACGAAAGGGCAGACAGGCGATGAGGAGGTTAGTAAACTGGATGATAATTTAGGTCTTGTTTTACGCATTTTAGGTCACATTATACCCACCGGTTACCGAATTAGGGAGTAGACGGCGGTAAATTTTGAATATTATCAATCTGATGAAATGATGATGAAAGAAGTGATTTATGCTGTGCAATTTAAATAAATTGTGGTAAAACGACGACTGACGTCAAAAAACTGCTACGGTTAAAGATCTTTCCTATGAGCTTTTCAGTGAGAGAGAAACCATTGTGAACACAATGATGTATGTGAAGTTTCTAATTCGCACTGAGTTCACGTAGGAATAACTGTCCAAGTCCTCTGATTTTCAGAGATTGCCTTTGTAACGTAGATAGGACAAAGATGATGATGATACATCTAGCTCAAAATCAATAGCAATTAATGTAAAAACACAAAAGATAGGGTAAAACT
Source organism: Choristoneura fumiferana (assembly GCF_025370935.1). Lineage (NCBI taxonomy): Eukaryota > Metazoa > Arthropoda > Insecta > Lepidoptera > Tortricidae > Choristoneura > Choristoneura fumiferana. The sequence continues at coordinate 7,251,541 of NC_133490.1, read as the reverse complement.
AGCAAGCTACAAGATGGCGATTAGACATACCGATTTAAAAAAAATGCACGTGAGATCATTCATACTAATAATTCTCTCATGATCGAATATCTATAGCAAAAAAATTTTTTTTTTTTGCTATTTAGAAAAGAAACGAAGAAAATCAAGATGCAAAAAGATTTATAAAATGAAGAGCTACCCCACACCCCTTTTCTGTAAATCGAATTAAATTTAAACAAGTGCCGACGTAAGAAACACAAGATATATAAGCAGACATTAATCTACACAATCCTTGGTCCATCCCCGGGCACAGGTGTTCTGCTTGACGAATTGTTTGTTTTGCTACCAACTTGTTTTCGGATGGTATTGCGCTGCTTGTACAAGGGAAATTTAAATATTATATGGGTTGGAATAAATTCAAGATGCACGCGGAGCAACAAATAAAGGTTAGTAAACCTTTAACTCTTTACTTATCTTTAAGTACTACTATCTCTGACTTGCTTATGAACTACTATATCATGACTTGCGCCTAAGTCTTATAACGGGCATTTTAATATATAATCATCTATCAATTTTACTTCTTGAATTTAGTCTGATAAAATTTAGGATGTTCATATTTTACAATCAGACAAATGGTAATAAATAAGTTAATGCATTATATCGTCCAGCACATACAAATTGAACCACTTACCAACAAAATTTCACACTGGGTAACTAGCGACCCGCCCCGGCTTCGCAGAGGTACAATTTAGAAAATGATGTGAGAAGGCAATGTTCATTAAAAGTGTAATGGGACATGTTGTGAGCTATAACATGTTTATGTTGCTTGGCGTTAAAGGGCAGGCTAGATATGTTCGAGCTAAATATAGAAATGGCTGTGGAATGGACCCACGTTCCAGCCGGGAGTTGTTTTACGCAAGTCATAAGAGACTCACTAAGACATTTTACTAATCTATATTTCAGGAGCATGAAAACGAATTCCTACTAGCATAAATATCTTTGTATAGTAGGATGCTATATATTCTCAGTGCTGTTATACGGAGTCAAATCATGGACCCATACGCAGAACACCATGAAGAAGTGGAGGCCTTCGAAATGTGGATTTACCGTCGCATTTTAAAGATTTCCTTGCGTGACAAAGTAAGCAACGTGGCAGTATTGCAAAGAATGGGCAAGCAACTTGAGCTTCTAAAGACCATCAAGCAAAGAAAGTTGTGTTACTTTGGGCATTTTATGAGAAATGCCAAGTACAGAGTTCTCCAGCTTATTATCCAGGGGAAGATTGCCGGAAAGAGAAGCGTGGGCAAGAGAAGACACTCGTGCCTGAAGAATTTACGAGACTGGTTCAACTGCAGTACCACTTCCTTGTTTAGAGCAGCGGCCTCCAAAATCAGAATCGCCATTATGTTGTCCAACCTCCAATAGGAGAGGAATGGGAAGAAGAAAAGGTAAAAGATAATCTTCGTCTAAGTCGCCACGCATTTGATAGAAATGACGTGGTTGTCTATTGAGGATTAAAAGCAAACACTCATGACAATTTTCTTGGGGAAATAGTGTGGTGGTTTCCTCTTGCTTTCCACGTCGCAGTACTGGTACTGGAGCCTAGATTTCGTTGTTGGCATTTAGAGAGCGCTGCTGCTCACTCGGACATTAGGGCTCTTGGTCGCTTTTCAGAACATCCACGGGAACTAACATCAGTAGTAAACTAGAAATTTGAAATATACCGTGTTTATACAATGCCTGCTTGGTTACTGAAAATTCACGCTTCTAGTTTTATCCACCACGAAGTTATAGGGGAGTCAAAAATGGCCTGAACTGCTTCGACAAAAGGAAGGTACGGCCGTGCCGCTTTTTTGCTCGACTTGGTGGGAGCACCGCTGTGCCCCCAGATAGAATCAAACCTAATGTTATCGGCATAACAATTAATTTACAGTCAGAGAACCATTACTATCCCAAAGTTTTGTTTGAAGTTGAGGAAGAATTATTTAAACATCTTAATATGATATAAAGATATAGACAGTTGTCTATATTACCTACCCATAACTAATAAAAAGGATGCTGACTTGTAAATACAAGTTTATTGAATTGTTCGTACGCTTTTAACTTGAACCGAAAAGCAACAGTCATGCTGTACCAGGGTACAATTTCAAAGCCTTAAACGTGTCAGCCCTATTTTGTAGACAAACGAGGCAATGCTTCCAGGTAAAATGTGCTTAAATCTTTCGTGAATGTTCCACCTACATATCGTTTAAATTTTAAACTCGTTGCCATTCTAGCTTTATAAATTAGGGTTCTAAATATATGGATACAAAGCCAGGATTTGTTTAAGTACTTAATAAAAAGAAAGTCAAATATATTTATTTCGTATAGGTAAGTACATACTCGGTAACTTTCTACTAGAACCACGTATTACTAGATTTTTCGTGAATGAATAAAGAGAATGAATGATGAAGAGAAAATGAATAAAGAGCACGATTTAAATTTTGTGAATTTCCTTAAAGGCAAAGCATAAAATGCTAAATAAGCCAAAGAAGAATACAAATCAAATAAAATCAATGAATTCCATGAAGGAATTGAAAACTTTCATCAAATCAGAGTTGGAAATGGTGAATATCAAGATATTCTGCAAACCAATAAGATTATTGAATCTAGAAGGCGCTATTTCCTATCTGTAATACGATTAGAACTAGATCAGAATCGTTTCCGTTCCCTTCCTAGCGATAGAAATGGAGGTGGAAATTTAATAGGATTATTTAGATAAGACACTTCTCCAAAGGTGTGGTATTATAGCAATTCGATTCTCATCGGGTTACTTAATTTTTTTACGCGATCAGTGACGACAATGAATCCGGAATACGGAAATCCGCCGAAAAACTAAAGTCATCGACATAGCTCGAAGAATATGCAAGTTGAACTGGCAATGGGCGAGCCACATGGACCACATCACTCACAGAATAGATAAACGGTGGGTTACAAAAGTCCTCGAGTGGCGACCATAAACCGGAGGACGAAGCGTTGACAGGGCCACTAGGAGGACTGACGACATCGCGAGAGTTGCGATGCGAGCATCCGGCGGATGTAGAGGAGTTCCAAGGGTGCCTTTGTTCAAAAGTGGACTTATTCCGGCTGATGATGCAGCGATAACAAGTAAGACTGAAGTTTTGTACTCGTATTAGCAGCAAGGAGTCGCATCCGTATTACATGCATAACATATACCCAACCCACGATTCTCTTAATCTCCAGGTCACCATACAAAAATTTTCTCCCTATGCCACTGATTTCTCAGAATAGCTTTAAATTATATTATCTAGAACGCGGGAACCAGGGGTATTGCAGACGCGTTGCCAACCTAGAGGCCTAAGATGGGATACCTCTCCTGCCAGTAATTTCACCGGCTGTCTTACTCTCCACGCCGAAACACAACAGTGCAAGCACTGCTGCTTCACGGCAGGATTAGCAAGCAAGATGGTGGTAGCAATCCGGGGCGGACCTTGCACAAGGTCCTACCACCTGCAAAACCCTGCATGTGATACACTATAATCTACTTTAGTACTAAACTTTCAGTTTCCAAATCTCCTAGACTAATCAATAAATGTATACCCCTATTCCCAAAACTTAACCAGAACACACGATCTCAATTTCACAAAAAGCACACTCTCCAGAAAATTGAGAAAAACTTTATCTAAAATATTATAACTCGGGACTTGGCGAATGTTAAATCGAAGTATTGAGCTGAGCTATATGAAATTTCCATATTGCTGAGAGATGTCGCCAAAGAGAAAATACCTAGAAAGGATAGCTATTTCATATACTTTAAACACAGTAAAGTAATTAGGTTGGGTGTTGCTTGCCACTATCACCACTAGGCTACTAACTCGCTTTCACATGGAAAACCTTTATCAAAATTGGTCCTTCCATTTGATAGCTACGATGCTACAGACAGACAGACAGACATTGGCTTCAAACTTATAACACCCCCTTTTTGCGTCGGGGGTTATTATAAAACCTACAAAGGTGCAAACTACAGACTACAGGTACAAACAAGTTCTTTGGAATTCATCCCAGTCTATATATATATATACCATATATATACTATATATATATACTATATATATATACCATACCCAGCAGTGGAATATATTCCACTGCTGGGTATGGTATTAGAATGAGAGGCCTTGGGCCGTAGTTCCCACGCGGCCTCAGTGCAGATTGGGAACTTCACACACCACCCCATTGAGTTGCTTCGAAGTTCACAAAGGTTTCAACAGAAGTTTTCAAGTGTTATATTTGGAAGCTAGGCTAGTTAGGCTGTTCTATGTAAGTCTACAAATACTTAAGTTGGGATTTAGATTTAACATTATATTTTGTATGCAAAACAAGATATAGAAATTGAAGTGTTGGCTGTAAACTATAATATGATAAGTATTTAGGCGGAAAGGAATAACAAGTTTAATAATATCAACTTATATTATTATCACGAGGCAGTTAAACCGCTGAACCGATTTAGAAATAGATTGAGACCTTTGAAAAAAGAAAGAAAAAGGGAAAGAAAAATATTTTATTTAGGTATGGTATGGTGCCAGAAGTAGGTACCAAGATAGAAGAAAATAATACACCGAACTTAATTTACAAATTTCTACATCGTAATGGTGGTGACACTAATTGTCACAGAAAAAGGGTCTCGACTCGACTCAGCATGTGTTGCTACACAGTAGGTGCAGGAACGCTGATTTCCTGCAACGCTAAAGTTTGACCGTTCCATACGCTAGTTTTTATCCCAAAAAATTGCATAGTGCCCAAGGGATATCAATGAAGGAATTCTTCGCAGACGGAGTCGCTGGCACTTATAATACTAGTCGTTTTAGTGATTTTATTTTTCATGTACGTATCACTTACTACACCACTGATTTAATTAACAAAAATTCACGATCCCGTCTTCTCATATATTACACGCAGTTTAAGGCTTATTATGCTAGGAATGTTTACGACGCCACCAGTTTGTTCTATTTTCTACTTCACAACGATTTATGAAGGGTTGGCGTGCTATCCAACGGTTCGTCACACTTTATATCAACTTCAAAAATGTTCCCCAACACTACACCTTCCTGGCCTACAGTTACGGCTTCTGCTTCTAAAACAAAAGCTTTAACTGCCTTCAACTGCGACGCAGTTACGTCCTTACGTAGTTAAGGTCAGTTATCATTAATTCAGTTCGGTTTAATTACAGTTTTTATAAGCTGATAACAATTATCTGAAATTAGTATCTTCGAAGGTATTTGCATGTCCGAAAATTCGGCTGTAATTGGAATCTAAATTATCGCTCCATTTTAGTTTCTGCCAGTAACTAAATTTTATCGGAAATAAATAAATTTATTTTATTCAAGGGGTGAGTTTCTGTGAATTTGCTTGATTAAGAAAAAGTTTTCTGCCTTGCTTTCATTATTCATTGGTATTATATTGTATTTAACATGTCGAATTGATATAACTGTGACCTTTATTGAATTCTCGTGTGTATTTTATTGTAATTGTCATTTCTTACTTTTTTATTATTAGATTTATTTTTCAATCATTTTGCTAAATTGTTATGTTTTTACAGGTCACTATCAATGACTTTTATACGATACAGTTACGATAAATAATAATTTGGGACCCACTCAAGGTCGAATATCTGACATTTTGTATAACAATTCAAAGGATTTATTAACTTAATGGGTCCCAAATTTACGCTCGTGCCCGTCCCGTACATTCCTATTTTGATCTATAGATAGGTACAGATGAAAAGATTGTCTTTCTCTTTTTAATATCAGCATAGATAATACCCTGATAATCTCCTGGTATATTGCCATAAGTGATAAAGATTACCAAATTTTATAAACAATGAGAAGGTTCTTATAAATGTAGAAGAATCCCCCAGGGACCTCAGTTGAAGGGGATTTATTTGAGCTCCCTCTAGCGGCGAGAAGCGGCGAAATGGAATGGCCACCTGGTGTCTAGGGTGGTGAGGGCAATGAACCTTCGGACAAGTTATTAGAAAAAATGGTTTATTGGGATTGTAACTTAAGGTGGTGGAAAGGTGTGAATTATATTAGTTTTATGTTATGAATAAACCAATAGAGCGAAAATGTAGTGTAATTTGTATGAAAATTAGCCGAAGCAATGCGGTTGGTGTTGTTGTACTCTGATTGGCTTGGCACAAGGTAGGTATAGTAGGACGCTAAAGCTGGGCAAATACATACTCAAAATCGATAGTAAATATTTAGCAATAGAAATACAGATTAGTATTTTTTTCTTTCTTTCTATCTTTCTAATAGGCTGATGGTATCAAAATTGCACTTGTTTATTTTATCACACATATTCGTAATCCTTACTTTGACTCAGAAAAAGAAAACAATAAATCTCGTTCATATCCTTTCTCTGATTGTAATGCTACAAAGACAAACACACAACTAGGGTAAAACTACATTGCACGGACGCTGACTAATATTTCACCTGCAGACGGTATTTACCCTAATGCCCTATCTCGTTTTTACAACCGTAAGAGGATTGTGAAGTTCAAGCATTTTTGTACAAACGGCGCGCGTTTTTTACTTCTTGAATAATCCATTTTGTCAATTTTTTGATATATTTGAATTGTTGACAGTGACAAAATTAATTTTATTGGTTGTCGTCACTAGGTACTGTCCTACAAACTGAATTATGTGCCAGGGCGGAATTTTTTAATAATCAATTTCACTATATTTCCTTGATAAAAGTATGGGTTGTCAACATGACATTAGTGAAAGGGCCCACCCTGGTACATGATTCAGTTTGTTTGAACTAGTTTATTAACCATAAATAATAATTTCTTTAATATAGTTATCACATTTTATATTTATGCTCATGACCTCAATACAACATAATATATGGAGTACTCGGGAAAATGACGAGTTTTGCGTGAACACATACATAATCTCTATAGTTACGAAGAATCACGTTAATTGATTTTAGTTTATAGATAGGGATCTTCTAGGGATGTTTATTTTTAATTTTAAACGTAGGTACACTACTATTACTTGGAATTAACACTTGACAGATGGGCGTGCCTTCAGTCAATTTTCAACTTTGACGTCATACAAATAAAGCCATTTTTAGTATACCGCTACCCACGTTTACAGATTATGTAAAAACTATTTTTTATTACTGTACTCATAAGAGCCCAATAACTGTGTCATTTACCTTATTTATAATAGCAAAAAGTGTAATAATACGATATATAATGATAGAATACGATACTAAATTTCTAATACACTTCATAACAATTTACTTTAATAACTTATATTGCGCAATATTGCAATATATTGACTTACAATCTTATAAATTAGATCCGTTCAATCCATTACTGTTCTAATTGCAATAGTTTTGAGTTTAATATTGAGTAATGACGTTATATTGGCGCAGCGTTGTGTTTTGAAGTGATATTTGTGTTTACGAGTCTGTATTATGTAACTATTTTTGTTTTAAACTTCCAGTCAATAATGGTGGTTCATTCCTTGATAAGTTTCGCTTTTGCAGCTGTTTCAGATGCTGAATTTAATTAGCTCTTTTGCAGGTTCCATGAAGATGGTAAGGAGCCAGCTTTGAGTTGACCAGTACTAATAGCATCCCAATTCCCATACAAGGACTTGACCCATATTGCGAGGGATAAAACAAGTATATCAAGTGTAATTTTGAGCTAGGGTCATCGACATAATATGTAAGTATAAAAAATAACTCTCAAGTTGAAGTGGCAGTAGGTTATATCTGCCGAAGAACCGACAACCAGTGAAGTAAAACGAGTTCTTGAGTGGAGACCGTGTCAACAAACGTAGTGTAGGACGCCCTCCGGCCAGGTGGAGTGACGATCTACGAGAGGCTGCTTGTAGAAGCTGGATGCGAGTAGCTGAGGATAAGGGCGTTGGCGCTCATTGAAGGAGGCCTATGTCCAACAACAGACTGCTATAGCCTGATGATAATGATGTTATTTTGCACCTAAATTTGGGAAAACTTAGAGTTGCGTGACTGAATTTGGTCCCACGTCTGTTTGAGAAGACACAAGGTGAACCACTGCGCTACCACGGCTTTGTGTAGATAATAGTAAAGAAAAAATGTGACGAATGCCTGATTGTCCCCTATATCGCTACAAGCTTCAGATCCGAGGCCCCTGGAATTTATTTTAGGCGAGCCCTTTCAGAATAAAATATTTTTGTATTTCGTTTCTGTCAAATTCCCCGCAAAGCCTTTTCGGTGCCATCAAACGGATTTTACCGATGTCACGGAAAATTTTCAGAAAATACCTTTCTATTTCACTTAATTCCCGAATCGAATCATATCCTGTATTTGTTACATGCAGAATAATCATTTTTTAGACGGTTATGCAGAGTCGATTTATTTCAACAACAACCAATTGATGAAATTCTTCGTCATTCCAGCGTCCCCACTGCTATAGGCCTTTTCTCAGAATGAAAGGGCTTGGACCATAGCTTCCACGTGGGCCCAGTGCGGATAGGGAACTTCATTGAATCGCTTCGCAAGTTTGTGCAGGTTGCCTCACGATGCTTTCCTTCACCGTCTAGCTCGTTTGTCCCGTTGGAGTTTCATAAATCCTTTCTTTCCTAGTTAGTCGCTTAGAGGATTCGAATAAAAACAAAAGAATAAAAAAATAACCAAGATTTTAGTATTTTTTGATATTAGATAGGTACCTAGGTGATAAATAAAAAATAAATAAATATCACGGGACAATTCACACCAATTGACCTAGTCCCAAAGTAAGCTTAGCAAAGCTTGTTTTATGGGTACTAAGCAACGGATAAATATAATTATATAGATAGATACATACTTAAATACATATTCAACACCCAAGACCCGAGAACAAGCATTCGTATTTTTCATACAAATATCTGCCCCGACACGGGAATCGAACCCGGGACCTCAAGCTTCGTAGTCAGGTTCTCTAACCACTAGGCCACCTGGTAGTCTGGTGGTGCAGATGGATGATGAATTTGCAAAGAAAGCTAAAAAATATTCACAGTCACGACATTCGTCAAAACATTAAATATCTGAACGCAAATAAACGCTTAAATGAGAAATTGATTTCCATGCAACTACAAATGTATGGGCCGAGTCGACACTAGCCGTGTAGCCGTGTTTGCTCAACTTGGAAAAAAACAAGTTTTGTTTGGCATAGTGGAACAAACAAGGATATTGTATGTACGCGACAGGTGCTGAGCCCCTGATTAAATTCAAACCCTAATCTCATTACAATAAAGTTCAGAATGTCTCTGCCAAAGTTTGCAGCCAAGCACTGAAGGTGCATATCGGAAAATTAGTAAGTGTTTTTCTTCGGCGATTTTCCGAAACGAACGCTATGCTTTTGCGAAAGGGTCGGCAGTAGCTTTACGAAATATGCTGGTCATCGCCTTCAAAATGTAGATTCTCCAGTTGGGTAAAAGGGTTAATGTAGGGGATTTGCTAAATGGAATCCTCGAGTTATATAGGAACAAACGTAACGAGATTATTAATTTGGATCAAGGTGCGAGCTTTAAAAATAGGCTTTGTTTGAAAGAAAGTTTTTTTTTGGTTATTCTTAGGTTTTAGACTGCGGTATTAAAATAGCTGTACCTATGTAAAGCAGTTTACATTTAAATACTAAAGATTGCAATCCCAATGCATCGGTAATGATCTGGTGTTGCAAGTGTCCCTGGGTGGTGTGGTGTATGGTAGTTCAGTTGCTCTTTTGGCACTCTATTTCATAGCAAAACATATATAAAAAAATCAGAAAAGAAAAGTCGACAATCGGATCACTTTTAATACAAAGTGGTATGAAAATTGTGCCCCATTATTTTCGCTAGGTGTATCTGAATAGCAACCACAAAATAACATATCGGATTCCTAGATCAAGAGTTTTTTTTAACCCCCGACGCAAAAAACGGGGTGTTATAAGTTTGACCGCTACGGGTGGACCGATTTGAATGCGGTTTTTTTATTTAAAGCAGGTTTTTTAGCGATGGTTCTTAGACATGTGTCAAAATCAGTTCAGCCGTTTTTGAGATATTGAACTTTGAAGTGACAAAGTCGGGGGTTTTACAACTTTTTGTTGGTAAGGTTATTTTAGTGTTCATTCAATTTATGGAAGATCTAAATTAAAATGGTAGATTATTTTGAGTTGATAATTATATTCTTTTCACTTTCAGTCACTGACATAGCTGGAAAAATATGCAAATTGAAGTGGCAATGGGCAGGCCACATCGCTCGAAGAACAGATAACCGTTGGGGGAGAAAAGTCCTCGAGTGGCGACCACGAACCGGAAGACGAAGCGTTGGCAGGCCTCCCACCAGGTGGACTGACGACATCGTGAGAGTAGCGGGAAACCGGTGGATGCAAGTGGCGAGTTGTCGTTCATTGTGGCGTTCTACGGGGGAGGCCTTTGTCCAGCAGTGGACGTCTTCCGGCTGATGATGATGATGATGATGAATTATATTCTTTATCTAGGAGTGCGAGTGTGATGTAATATAACTTACAAGTACAAACCCTTGAATTGCCAACATCTAACGTACCAGTAATATGACTTAGGCTCCATGCGGGCCGGCCGGATATGCAAGTCAATCAGTGTTGGCGATATATGTTCACAGCACAATATAGCTGCGTAAGTCAACGTCCTTTGAGTCAATGATGCCGCCAAATCAACAGTAGGTATGTTGGTGTTAATTATAATTAAGTAGGGTCAACGTCATAAATAAGACAAGTGACCACTTTTGTACCTTGTCATTTTAACGTCATGTTTGAAAAGCCATACAATACTTACGTAACGATTAAAAGCGACAAGGTACAAAAGTGATCACTTATTTATTACATTGACTACCGAGCTTGGCGACTTAGCTTACTTTGAGTTATTTTTAACCCCCAACGCAAAAAGAGGGGTGTTCTCTCTCTGTCTGTCTGTGGCATCGTAGCTCTCAAACTTTTGGATTGATTTCGATGAGATTTTTTTAAGGGGAAAGCGAATATTCAAGCGGTGGTTCTAAGCTACATATGTTTGATGAAAATCGGTCCAGCCGTTTTCGAGATGTTGAACTATGAAATGACAATATCGGGGCTTTTGCTTAAGCTTGAATTGAAAACAGAGTTTTTAACAGAAACTTAATATAAACGTATATAAAATCATTCTGCACCAAGACAAAGCGTTAACAAGTGAACACTTCACAAGTCACGATATACTTCATCCTTGTCTTACAGCAAGCTTTTTACTACCAACTTTTTTGGTCGACGCTACAAACCATTTATTAAGGCAACAAAGTCTATTCCACTTACAAACAGCAAAAGACTGGACAACTTTTTACTTTTACTTTAAATACTCTTTTTATGAACGAGTCTAGAATTTTATAATTAAGCGGAACGGAGCACTGCGCTACATTATGCGACAAATACAGTTCATTAACTAAACCGGAATTGTATATTTTTTCCGTATAATTTACTGTGATCAAAAAACTACCTCCTAAGCTGCATTTAGTTTGCGATTTTAATGTAAAGTCACCTGCAGTAATATCTGCCACAGCGGAGCGTGCAATAGTTATTTGTGCCACGAGGGAGCAAAATGGTGTATTTACGGCGAGGGCAGTATATTGAATCCAGAATGTAGCGAAGGGGATTCTTAAGTAGAATCCTGAGCATAATGAGGGATTCAAGTGTTAACGCCCACCATGAAAATAATTTTGCTCCCGAGTTGCTCATACAACTTTTCACACCGAGCATTAAGAAAATTTAAAAAAATAATAATTCTAAATATTATTAAAGAACAACCAGCATAGAAAATGGCGTGGCTTTACAATTATCAACTTCAAAAACTGCATTTGCAATAAAACACTTAGAAAAGCCTTGAACAGAAAAGTTGCACTTTGATCCCTCTCGTCAGGGAGGAAAAGTTACATTTCTGAATGAGAGGTGAAAAAAGTTTTGACACGTCTGCCCGGCCATAGAAATAGTCGTATCAGATATTTATGCACACTTTGTTGTGTCAGATATTATTGCTGGTGACTGTACTATGTACATAACTGGCCTAAGTAGCTGATAGGAAGCTTTGTATCACAGCAGACCATGATATAGTTATATGCAGATTGCGGAGGGGTTCGAATAGAGTTTGCATTTTAAGAGCCTGTTTACAACATAATTTTCACGCGTAAATAAAAATATTCTTGTTAATAAATGAGTCAAGTTTCTAGTCTATCCTGAAATCTCCTAGACTTTTTTCCTTGGTTATCCGTTCGTCCAAATAATGTAATGTTCATCATTATATCCTATGTTTAAAACCAAGAAAGATGCGCAGACACCCAAAATCCCGTGGGAGTTCTCACACCTGGTTACCTTTTAAGAAATTGAAACGTTTTAAAACGTTTTCTTCGTGTAAATTCCGGCTGGCGTACAAAATACCGGCGCCATTGCTGCGATAAATAACGTTAAACCGTAAGTCGCATACATAGCCCGATAAGAAACATAGTTTTGTTCGAATCGAAGAAATAGTTTGAGTCTAAAGAAAATAGGGATATTGGAAACTACAGTATAAACATAAATAGTTCCTCAAGCGCTATTTCCTCGGGAACTGTGCATTTTTGCGGGATTAAGGTAGCCATTACACTCTCTGACCCATAAACTATCTCTATGCCAAAAACCACGTAGATCCGTCACTCCGTTTCGACGTGAAAGACGGACAGACATACAAACACACAAACACACACGCTTTCGCATTTATAATATTAGTATGGATAATAGAACTGCCAAGCGCGGGAATTATGGCAATTCCCCGCCAATCATAATGAAACGGTGACATCGTAAGAGTTGCGGGCAACCGGTGGATGTAAGTGGCGAGTTATCGTTTTTGGGTTCTAAGGGAAGAGGCCTTTGTTCAACACAACCAAGTTAAAAAAAAAGATCTTTCTTAACTATACCTATACTTAAAGTGATTCTAAAAAATATTTTTTACTCGGAAAGATTTTAATCTAAATAGGTTTAGCAATTTTAACTACGTTTCAAGTCGGTTAATATTTGTGATCATTGAAAATAGTTTGGTATCTACAGTCGAGTTTAAACTTGTGAGCAAAAATTTGATCAAAAATATCTGAACACAACTCTATCGTTAACGGTGGAGAAACGCGTTCAGATATTTTTGATCAACTTTTTGCTCACAAGCTTATGCACTCGACTGTACACTCACCAGCACCAATAGCTGTCACAAAAAAGCGTGCATAAATGTCTGATATTACTCTAGGGCCGGTAGGACGTGCCAGATATTCTTGCACGCACCTCTGTGGCAGATATTAACGCAGGTGAGTACCTAGTTACATGAAAAAAAAACATTTAAATAAAAATCTAAACTTTAACAACTAACGTAACGTTAAAAATAACCACATCACAAAGGCACTGTCAACCCTAACACGACAATTCCATTTCAGGGTTGTCACTCATTAGCATACGAACACACTCTCATTGGTCCGTCCGCCATTCCGGTGTTTCCCGCCATTTATATTAATTAAAAAGTCGCTTTTTATGGCGGCATTTTTGAGATGTTATGAAATGTAAAGGGTTTTGTAGGTCACGTAGGTGACACTGTGGGGAAATAATGTTACTTTTTTGTACAGTTTTCTGACGCGGCAACTAATTGCTTGGTTTAGTGTATGATAACAACGCCTTTTATTGTTGCTTTTAGAGCACGCTTAACGTTAGTTGGTTATATCAAAATTGTAGTAAAGTATTGTTGTAAACTGTAGTTATTTAGTTTTTGTATATTTTATTAGGTTTGACAAGGCTTGTGGCTGAATTTCATTTATATTTTTAACTATTTTCCCTTTTTTATTAAATAATGATTGAATTGTTACTTCATTGTGGTAAACTAGCTTCGCCTGTGGTTTGGTTTTGTTGAAGAATTCTCTTGTGGTAATTCTGCGAGTTTCCTTATTCTACATCCACTTCATACAGAAAATATGTGTGTAAAATTTTAGTTTCCTTGGTCAAAGAATAATGAAATAAGTTAATTGGTTTGGTGTGTCTAACGTTTTTATTTTATTTTTTAAACCACAAACAAACGCTTGTTATTTTTTGTTATTAAAGGAAGAAAAGAAAATGTCAGTTAGTTCATAGTGCTCTATTAACTGAAACATCGAAATTTGAATGATGACTAAAAAATCACCATGTATTTCTTGATAAAAACTGTAAGGCACTCCAAAAATTAAATACCTTATTATTGATGTTCCATAAGTGTCCAATATGTTCAGCCGAAAAACCATAAGCTCAAACTATCCAAACCAATTTAAACACCATAGACAATCTACGTTCCAACATATCTAAACGTATCTGTAGATTGCACACTCAGAACAATACTTTGTAAATGCAGTCCGCGTCCGGAGCTGCACCCAAAATCAAATTCTAAGGTTCAAACAACGAGCTAGTTTCGTATTCTCGACTCCTCCAGTCAGCGTAGCTTCGGGTAAATAAAAATAGTCGAACCCTCCCCAGGGATGGCCAATATCTCTGTTCGGATTTGGATCCTCTACGTATGGAAATTCAGCGCCGGATGCAGGACGGACACCGATATTGTGGCAACCCTATTGAAAATGGGAAATGAAATTTCGCTGGGAAGTTAAATGGTAATGTATATTGTTGTGATAAAGTGTATTAGTGGTGCTAATGTAAATAGGAAAGAGGCTGGCCCGGTTTTTGATGGACTGGGGAGTGATGAGGGATAGATATCACGAGGATTCAGTAGCTAGGCAAATCAGTGGCAGTAGTAATTTGACTTGCCTTTCAAGTGGAGGATCGTGAGTTTAATGCCAGCATCGTACCATTAGCATCATACTCGCCAGCTTTCATAAACCGGCTACAGTTTTTTATAGTTATATGTACTTAAATCATGTAGGAAATTAAAACACATTTAAATATATCCACTAGCTTAGCTTTACATGCAAAGCGTTTAATGGTGAGATTGACGTTTCGTCTGCACTGAGCCTATGGGGGACAAAACAACCGTCCAATTCCTCGCATTCTAAGAAGAGGCTTGGAGTGAGAGTTGAGAGAAGGTTTTAAGAATTTATCCCTGAAAATTATACACAGTTGTCGTTTAACCACCAAAAACAAGTCCAATGATAAGATTCCGTCATGCTTCTGCAATTTTACCTATCATGTCCGATCCGATCGTTTAGTGAATAACTTGGTATACCCCTCATAACAGTTTGACTTCTTTGGGGGTACTCTACCCGCCTACAATATCAAAATACTTGTAACGAAGTCAAATCAGGTCAAAGTTGAAAACTGTTCAAATTAGGTCGACATGTCAAAAGAAAACAACATTGTTGACAGTGACAGGCAAACTTTGACTTTCAATTAACGCCAATATCAATTGGTTAATTGACAATTAAGAAGAGAGAATAAATAAGTTGCTAAAAGGTAAAAGTACTGAGGTAATTTAAAAATAGTATACTTAAGACAAGGCAAAAATTGCATGGTAGAAGTTCTCTTAAATAGAAAACGAAAACAAAGAAGGAATACTAAATATCTGTATTTTATTAGTCTTCTATGTATTTGTAGTCATAATACAGACTACAAAAGAAAACTAGGAACTAGAAATAAAAATAGGACAAGGAGATAATGTTCTGCGCTGGCCTAGTAGTAAATTTATATTTAACTAGCTGTTGCCCGTGACTCCATCTGCGTAGAAGTACAAAAACTAGTTTACGTCCTATTCTCAGACCTACCGAATACACAAAAAAACATAAAAATTGGTCAAGCCGTTTCGGAGGAGTTTGGTCACAAACATTCGTGACACGAGAATTTTATATATTAGAATAAATATACTCGTATTATATTATATCAATGGCTTAAAGATAAAGCATTTTATTCCGATAAAATATTTAAAATAATAACTTATAAATGACTTACAAGGGGTACAAAGCCGCGGGTACACGTAAGTTAAGTATATTCATAAAACCGAGCATGTCGCTGAAATCGACTTGCAATCGAAAACAGACCTTCCGATTATTGTGCAATTTAAAATCTCTAGGGTAGTGAAATATATTCTTGGTAGACTACACTCCGTTGCCTTGACTAAAAAGCACATCAGTTTTAAACTACCCTCACCAACCAATATCTCGTTGGATTCTTCCAATTTTTCAGAGTCGATAAAAATGCTAACGTCTCATCCCTTTAAGGTGGGTGATTGCATTGCACGCCTCGGGGGCAGGTAACTATATTCCTCCACACAATGGCTCCTGCTACTGGTGAATGTGAATACTTTACTATGAGTTGGTTTGGCCCAAATAGCTTGAAACGATGAATAAATCTGTGGAATGTATGAAAGAAACTTTAGATGTCCCTGATTATATCCTTTCAAGTTAAAAACATTGATGTGTTTTTGCGGTCTTGCGTTTCTTTTAAATCCTCTAAATCTTAAGTGCTTGCCATTCGTTGAATGATTTTTTTTACATTTACAGTTAACATTTTGGTGAGTTTTTCATATATATAGCTGACATGTCCTGTAATAGTAACCTTTAGAAGCCATTTTGAGAAATCTGCATATAGTTCACGGTATAAATTATTATCAAAAAGACAGCATGGGAAATAGTTATTAAACAGGTTTAAGTAGTACCTAAACAACAAACATTTTTGTAAATAATCAAAAATTATGAAGAAAAAGTTATTTATCTAGGTCAATAAAAATTTAACGGCACAGTTCTTTATTTTATAGATTGTCTTTGACTCGCGAGTGAAATAAGTACCACTTATGGCAAATAATAGTAAGAATTCCAAGCAGAACCGGGTCAGAATACGCGTTAAATCTTATGGCGATTTAGAACCGAAGGACGTTGAAGCTAAACCCGGAAGCTAGGAGACCGGGATTACGGGATGAACGGATCAAACTTATGATAATGTGGTCTCGGGTAAAGCTTCCGATGAGGACTCCAACGAAGGTGTTTTGGAACCGACGAGAATGCCGCAAATGTTGTAAACAACAGCTTATAATAATCTACATTCAATTTAGATATAGAAAGTACCTTTTACACCACAGAAATACAACAACAAAAACAAATTTGCATTAAGGTTAACGCATTTAAAGATTTTTCGTACCGTACTGATAATTTTATTATAGTATTTATAATCCTACATTTCATAAACTTATATTACAAAATTTACTTACTACTTTTGATGGACGATATTTTTATCCGTGTTTTCTGAAGTAAATAATCCTAAACTGACAATCCTAAAAATTTTAATCGTTAACAAAGCAAATTCGGTGAAAATATTTTTCTTTTATTATTTTGATCTGCTTTCCTAATTTTCTTAATAAATTGTCATCACAGTAAATAGGTAAGCACCAGGTGTAAATTATAAGACTATCTTAGTTATCCTGAAACTATTATAATACTATACACTAAATTGGTGTTCGAATATCAACATATTGTAACTAGAAACAAAAAGTTTGCAATTTGATACCCAAGCTACGACAAATGCTGGCTAAATTACACCAAGCCTACAAATGACTACAAATCCTAAAATATATGTGATACAAGCGCACATAAACTTGGGAAGTCATTGGGAACACACCGATGTATGTGTGGGTAATGTATGCAAAATAGCAAATGTACGATAAGTACGTGGCATCACGCGATCCCGACATTTTGTTAGCATTTATATAAGACTGAAAACAGTGTGTTTCAATGCCAAACATCCTATGTAAACACCGGGCCATCAAACGAAATGTAACTCTATTTGAGGTAGGGATAGAAGCTGATTTAGAGTGGTGAACATAATGAGAGGTGATGTTTTGAGGGTGGAAGGAATTGCTAATAATAACAAATGATGGGTCAAGGGTGAAGGAAGGAGGAATCAAAGAAAATTAGAACTGAATGACAAATGTGCTTGAATTACGGTAGTAAAATAGTCAATTTTAAAAACTGTTGGCATTATTCTTCTAGATGTTTTTTTTCTGCCGAGATAATAACATTTTTCTCATGTGTTCAAGTGTAAGAATAAGAAATTAGTTCTTAAACTTAAATAAGATGTTTTCAACGTTCTCTTTTGCTCAAAAACTTCAAGATTTATTAGGGTGCTATTACTGACACTATTACGATTTTCAGTTGCATCACTTTTGTAAAAAAAATCTGCTTATTAGCGTTCAGTTTATTTTCAATGGCTAAGCTCTTGAGTTAAAATTTGAGCAAACCTTTCTATTTCTGCATCAATAATTGGAATCAAATGAAGATCTAGACAACTAAATGTTGACTGTAGCAGAACTCGAAACCTCACCGGTGTATTCCAAAACAGCTGTCAAACTCCAATATTGTTCCATAGGAAATATAAATCCCATTTGGACGCGCATCAATCAAAGTTAAACGCAAATTAGGTTCGGCTTCACCTTAACTTTTTCCAATAGCCTTGAATTTAACACCACAATTTGAACTTCCCACTTCACAACTTAGTTTGGACACTTTTAATTATTAATATTGAATTACAGTGCGGCCGGGCTTGCTTAAAGGCTTTTGAGTGAAATAATTTTGCAAATTTGAAAATTCTATTAGCAGAGTAAACAAATTACGGATTCGCGATTGCTTTTCGATGTTGCCCGCGAAGGTTTTGATAGACGTTGCTTTTTACTAAACCTCATTTTTATTTAGCTCATAAGCTGTGGTGGCTATTTTGAATTCCTTCAAAAATTCTTCTGTTTATCTTTCATTACCTTTTTATCATTGTTCATCATCAACTCACCTAGCTTTTCTACAACTTACATATTTGCATTCTATTGCTCACCTTGTAATTTTTTTCTCTGTGTATCTGTTTTCTGTATCGCTTACTATGTCTGGTGTACAATAAAGAGTCTTTGTATTGTATTGTATTCTTTAGAATTATGAACACAACATGATTCCCTGTCTTAAAACCTCAAGTTAATATATGTAGCTTCTTCAGTATCGTATATTGTATAAAGTCCAACAACTTTAAACATTAAAAGCACCCTTAGCTTTTAGGGTTTGTGCTCAAATACCTATTTATAATTAGGAACTTATCCAGTTATGCTAAACAAGTGCTTTTAGTAAACAACTTATAAAGTACTAACTTAAGCTTGCAATTTCTGAACTGATAATTTTTCCACATTGGTGATGTATGAAAAATATTAAATCTTAAGGGTAACAGACAACTTAAAAAATCTTAAGGGTAACAGACAACTTAAAGTCTTTGATAAGGATTAACATTAAGAAAAGTAGTTTAAATTACCAAGAAACCGTTTTGTAATATGAAAATGTGGAACTGTGAGTCATTAGTAATTCAGGGAAAGTTTCAAAGATATGTGACAGACAGACAGGCGAAGCGGTCGTTAGGGACCCCTTGGAAATACTTACCGAAGTACAATGACTTCTAATTTGGATTGTTAAATTTTAAGTGAGGTGCGAAACGCGACGTAGCTGATTTTGCTTTTATGTCTTAGTCTGATTTAACAATGCGAAAGTGTGTTTACATAAATCCTTAAAACCAGGTTACTGTGGTGCTTTCCTGCTTAACTTTTACTAAAGATAAGACAGATCATGGATGAAATGTTAATGCTATCTTTTTAACCCTCGACGCAAAAAGAGAGGTGCTCATTGAATTGTTAAATTTTACGGTTACATTATGTTAAGATACGATTCAGCTAAGCTAATAAGAAGAGAAGCTTAAATAAAACCTTATTAAAGTACAGGAATTCCTACCCATTTTGTTTACACGTTAGATCATAATTATTCAACGTGTACTGGTTTTTGACACCACTGCTACCATCGCAAGTGCCACTCTAATGTCAGAGACGAATGTCAGACTCAGAAACTTACTTTATCATAGAAATAAATTATTTTTTCAGACACTCTTTTCGGTAGTGGATGTGGGTGAAAATATTTAGAGTTACAGGATTGTTTACGTTATTAGTAAGTTCAACATAAATAGTTCGTGTGTAACCTTTATGTGTCTTTTAAAGTGAATAAATGGCTTCTTTCTTTTTATATACAGCGAAGTTAATAGGTACTAAATTAAGTTAATGTAAAAAATAACTAAAAAAAAACCATTTGCGGTAGACCCTCATAACTTGGTCTTAATCATGAGGTCATGTTCATCACAAGGACTGAAACTAAGTAACTAAAACTAACAAATCTCAGTAAATCCTTAGAACCTGGGCTGCAGATTTACGCTGAAACTTAGCCACAGTTGGCAAGTAATATGCATAATCGTCAGTCTACGGATCCGCTTCGGGTTGCTTAAGTATACGGTGCAAAACATGAGAGACAGCGATTTGAAGCTTGGGAGCCACGGACAGTCATCAGCAGCAATATCTGACGCAACAAAGCGTGCATAAATATCTGATATGATTCTATTTCTAGGGCTGGTAGGACGTGCTAGATATTTATCCGCTCCACTGTGGCAGATATTAATGCAGGCGATTCTGGGCATACTGCCGTTATCCTCTCTCTCTTCAATGTCGTTACCAGTGACTCAAGAGTGACAGAGTAACCGTGGTTGTCGGTTGAGAATCAATAGTAAACCTTCATTACGACTATCCTGGAAAAATAGTGTCGTAGTATCCCTCTTGCTTTCCAGACCGCAGTGCTGGAATTCGGAGCTTGTAGTTGGCAATATAGAGCGCTGCCATGCGCTCTCATATCAGGTCCTTTGGTCGCCTTACACAGGCTACGATACTCCCGCCGGTTCGGATTGTACTAAGATAATATACTTAGCAAAATCTTATCCGCTAAGTGTAGAGGAATGTAATTTTGCACTGATTGTTCTTCATGCATTGGATGAGAATTTTGAAAAATTTCGAAATTTCAATTGAGTTACTAAGATCTAATTGCAATGATAATAGAGGACCACAAGCTACCATGTCGGGGTTACTCTACTAAAACATAGCCACTTTTGTCACATTTATTGGTAGTCTAAAAATGTGTGCCCTTTGCGACCTATGTACAGAATAATGTGATATTATGTTTTTTTGGTATGCATTTGCAGCAACGTAACTGACTTTGATATTAATATGTGTACTTCCTCTCCTTAACCGTTGGCAGTCCACCACAGTGTGGTTCTGGTTTAACTTTTTGCCACGCACGCTGAAGCTTTGGATTTAGTTGGTAACGTCATTATTTCTGGACCGACACAACTTAAAGAAATCAAAATACAAGGTTGTTATTTCTTCAAAAATCCGGCAACACACTAATCTCGTTTATATTATTTTTATTAGGTAATTAAATTTAATTAATAAGTCCGAGGTTAAATCGTTCATGACTTGAACCACTCTTAACATTTAATTTACATACACGATTTACTTAGCCCACCGTTGATAGTGCGTGGAGTTTGTATCATACCCACTATTTGCCCCGGGTTCGCTTTTAAGCATAAGCAAGCAGATTATAATGCCAAATTAATTAATTTTCTAGTTTGTATAGGGGTTTGTATGTTTCCAGAACTAGTAGTCGGCGTTGGCATAAAAGTTTCTTTATTAAACAATCCAGTGCCAAAATATGTATCTATTAGATTGACTCAAAAATGTTACCACGGCCTTATTAATGCGGTACAACAGTCCGTGGCACATATTTACGAAAGTTATATAAGTTCGTTTGCCATCCAGTCGAATTAAAAAAAAAAGTTCATATTTTTTCTCAAACATGACATGAAATATTGAAGTTGTGTTACAAATAACAGGCCGAGAAGTATCGCGCTGCAGGCGCTGCGGCTCAGCTGCGTGCGCGCGGTCACCTAGCGGCCTGCAAAGAGATTTCATACAACCTTGCAGGCCGCTGGCCGGCAATGCGACCGTCTTTTGTTTCAACGCGCGCTCTGCGACACGCACGCGACCCACGCACAGCACGCACAGCAGCACCGCCAGCAGCCACACAACAGGGCGACCAGACTAGCGTCCCGCCAGCTTCATTTCTAGTTTTTTTATTTATTTTATTTCATGTAATGTTTGAGAAAAGCACTATACAAGCCTCGGCCGGAACCTGGGTTGCCGGCCTCGCATCCCTATCCTATATCGTCTATATCTGCTTGGCCGGCAACCCCCTTCTTCCCGGCCTCTGCAGTAATGTACTACACTCGACTGAAAAAAAACTTGCATTAATATCTGCCACAGCGGAGCGTGCAAAAATATCTGACACGTCCTACGGACCTTAGAAATAGAGTCGTATCGTCAGATATTTATGCACGTTTTGTTGTGTCAGATATTGGTGCTGGTGACTGTACCTATTATCATGACAATATTCAACATTTATTTTATTTACGATATGCGGTGTCCTTCTATAATTAATAAGATATTAAGGGGCTGTTTCACCATCCATTGATTAGTGTTAACTGACGGTTATATGTGATGCCGTTTCCGTCTATTAGAACAAAACAAATAGAGACGGCATCACATTTAACCTCAGTTAACACTAATCAATGGATGGTGAAACAGCCCCTTAGATAATTAGTTGCTCATGTAAAATAACACATGTATGAGTACTACTTATTGTTGAAGGTCCAATTAATAAATAAATTACCAGCCGGAAGACGTTTACTGCTGGACATAGGCTTTCCCAAAGATTTCCAAGAGGATTCTATAACCACTTAGACAGTACATACCTAGTGGTTAGAGAACCTGACTACGAAGCTTGAGGTCCCGGGTTCGATTCCCGTGTCGGGGCAGATATTTGTATGAAAAATACGAATGTTTGTTCTCGGGTCTTGGGTGTTTACTATGTATTTAAGTATGTATCTATCTATATAATTATATTTATCCGTTGCTTAGTACCCATAACACAAGCTTTGCTAAGCTTACTTTGGGACTAGGTCAATTGGTGTGAATTGTCCCGTGATATTTATTTATTTATTTATTTATTTAGCGATTTTTAATGGAAATAAATTTTAGCTTAAAATATGGTATTTATTTATTTATTTCATACACAAGCAACTATCATTACAGGTTATAACCTAATGCAATAGTGCCTAAATTATAATTTTACACTTTGTCAATAATTTACTTATTCTAAAACATAAATAAGGTGTAAGGTAGTAGCGAGCTGTTTTCCGCCATCAGACTTTATTTATTTCGACTGTCAAGAAACTCTCGTTGTCTACGTTTTTTTTTTATTCGACTGGATGGCAAACGAGCAAGTGGGTCTCCTGATGGTAAGAGATCACCGCCCATAAATACCTGCAACACCAGGGGTATTGCAGATGCGTTGCCAACCTAGAGGCCTAAGATGAGATACCTCAAATGCCAGTAATTTCACCGGCTGTCTTACTCTCCACGCCGAAACACAACAGTGCAAGCACTGCTGCTTCACGGCAGGATTAGTGAGCAAGATGGTGGTAGCAATCCGGGCGGACCTTGCACAAGGTCCTACCACCTGCAAAGTCCTACGTCAGCTAAAGTAAAAAATAATAAATTATTTTTTAAGTACAGATACGTACCAGAAATAAAATAATGAATTCCAGTAGATGACAAGACGACAAAACCCCAGTTGCATACATTTGACACCATTTATTTAAATCAATTGTTATTACTTCTTTACTTATTGTGATACTTATAATAACACGTTTAATTTTAAGTGAAATAAATAGATATTACCTATTTCAGTAGATACGTTATTATTTCTTCTAAATCTACTAAGTATATCCGGTTCGCTTTCAGCAATTACCTGGAAAAGAGAATAATATTTAGAATATCTTAAAGTTCATGCATGAAAATATTAATTTATCACCAAAAAAAGCAAAATATTGAATCATCACTTGGCTTAGCTCCTTGCAATATTTTACCTCCTAGGATAGCAACAAGAAAAATATTAACAATAGTAATAATAATTTATTATTATGTAGACATAGATAAAGATATTATAGATAGGGTTCTGTGCTGCCCCAAAAAATTCTTTGTCATTGAAAAATAATACAAACTCGCTAACACTATTACGCTTGTCAAAATAAATAGCATGGATTCGTCAAACGTTATTGAAAAAGCAACGCGTGACAAAATAATACCGGTAATACCCCCGAACGCATTATCATTAAATCCGTGGGGCCTTTAATCCAAAAAGAAATCCACCAGAATCCGAAATCGAGGGTCTTTTGAAGAACTTCAAAGTTAAATAACCCCTACGACAAGTTGTCGCGACATTAACAACTAATACGCATTCTGAACCGTAACTACGAGACAATAAGAACGAGTATTATACTCCAGAAGCACGAACTAAGGAACAAAACGCCGAGTCGCGCAATTCAGACTGTATTTCCGGCAACATGAGTTACATTTTAAGTTAACAAATATTTAAATTTATTCAACCGAATAAACAGCTGAAAATGGACTCTAAAACTAATTGTGTTAGGTGTAAAATAATTCGGGCGCCAGCCAGCCAGGGGTGGTGAACCTCGACGCGATTTTTCACTGAGGCCCGCTGAATGACGTCTGTATATTTTACTAGTTAAGTGACAGATGGGTGAGGGCTGCGAACTATTTATTGTGCTATTACAGTTTGGTTGCCAAATGCCAGTTGTGAGAGCTTGGGGCTGACAGTTGAAAATTGCGCTCTCACTCAAACGGAACCTTCGCGCGGATTATTATACAATTGTAAACAATCGTACACTCGTTGTACAAAAAGGTTATCGATAGGAGTTATTGTCGTTTTATTTGTTACATATTGAAGGATAGTAAAACGGGAGCCAATTTATTTTTATTGTCTCGGGCGGGTATAAAATTCAATCTATTTATGATCTAAGTAAACGTTAGATTGCCTGTGACATTTTCTTTAGGGTACGTTTTGCTCTAAGCTTTTATTTATAAGAAGTACTGTTTGAAAAGGTCACATCATATTTGGTCTAGGTTGTGGAAATATTGAGTATTGGCAGAAGGGTTTACTTCGACTACGATAACCGCTATATTTTTTGTAAAGTAATTGCTTTTGACAACAAACAAGTTCTGAACGATGGGAACCTGAAATACCAGGTCAAGTTGAAGGTATATACAAATTAGAAAAATATAATTTAATTTTCAAATCTATACTAACGAATGTAATGCAATGACAAACTTTGTTTGTCAAAGAAGCATACAAGTGTTTTTTGAAAAACCAAATTATTTTTGTACCTGGAAAAATAAAAATGGCATAGGTACACGTTAGTTATATTGAAAATAGAAATCCCATTAAGGCTGCGGCTCCACTGAAGCGGAGACGAGCGGAGCGGAGAGGAGACGTGTAGTGACCGACCAATCCCTACACGTCTGATGATAATGAGGCGAACACGAGATGTGGATTCAACTAATATGATTGGTCGATCACTACACGTCTCTTCTCTTCTCCGCTCTGCTCGTCTCCGCCTCAGCCGAAAACCTATCTGCAAATGCGAAATGATCATAAAAGTGTTGCTATAATTTAATTTGATTTACATTGCGCTTGTCGGGGTGATTTGTAGGGTTGCCGTAATAAGCCTTTACATTACTTGTGACAAGTTGTGTTAGCCAGGCACTTGTTAACTTATAATGTAATTCATCCTACTTAATAATATTATAAATGCGAATGTTTGTAACTCTGTACCGATTAAGTCAAAATTCGGTATATAGATAGATTGAGTCCCGGGGAAGGGCACAGAATAGTTTTTATCCCGGAAAATTGAATAGCTCCCGAGAGATAGCGATAAAAAATTCTACGCGGACGGTGTCCCAGCCAACAGCTAGTTAAAAAATAAAGTAGATCAGTTTTGAAACAAAAACGGTTGTAGCCTAAATTGAATAAACATTTTGACTGAGCTACGGGTCCCTACAAATACCAAAACCAAAACTAATCCAACCCAAAGCGATCAAAATGACTTAATTACGTAGTCGTCATGGATTATCAACGCGAATGAATATTAAATGCGGCACTGATGCCTCTATTAAGCCTAATTTGTAAATGTCACATGCGGGCTGCATGTAATCGATTTTCATAATACAATCAACAGTTATTCAATGCGTGGGAGGTGCCTTAATAGGCAATTATTTTTCAGACTAGACTTTACCTGCAGCTTCACATGTCGGCCTATATACGTTTCACTACAAGGCACAGGTCTCCTCTCAGAATGTGTGAGTTTGGGCAGTAGTTCCCATACGGACCTAGTACGAATTGGGAACTTAACACAACATTGAATTACATCGCAGGGTTATTCGTTTATATATTTATAAAAAATATCCAAGATCGTAGCCGAAAGTATGCTGCTTTGAGCGCCTTGGTGATTTAGGCTTAAAATACTGTGCGCATGATTTAATATTGTGTATATTGTAAAAAGGTTGGTGTAAATATGCTTAACGTCAGCGAGGTAAATACTGGTAATAAATGTTGTCTTGAGTTGAGTACTTGCTACAAATAAGATCCTTTCTCACTATACAAAATAACCTAACAATCATTTTTTACAAAGCCTATTGAGTCTCAGATGTATTTCGTTCAGCTAAACAAAAAGGTGTCCCACCCCTGCATAATAGAACTAAGGTAAGCAAATTTCCCCATCGGAGTACACTCAAGCAAATGCAAATACTTAAATCCGTAGAAGTT
>NC_133490.1:7156591-7216484 GCF_025370935.1 Choristoneura fumiferana | reverse complement strand
GGGCTGTAACAGTCATAACGTCCCTTCCGGCGGCCATGTTGGGTCGTTAACGCGTTTCGTTGCGTTTCCGGATTGCGTTATCGTGTATATGTTCGCAACAGAGTAGTCAGCCTAACGGGAGGTGTCATGTGCAATTCATACTTTCACACTTATTATTAGAAAAAAAAAGAAAAAATACGTTTTTGGTACAAATTTCATTTTTAATACAAACTTTTATTTGCTGACTATACTTTTTGTCAACATAACTTGCATTGTTACCCAAACTACATTTGCATACCAAATTTCAAGTCGTTGCTATTAACCGTTGAAGAGTTCCGTCCTGTGGAGACGATCCTGGCCGGACTACCTAGTAAAAAAATATACATTTTTAAGTACCTGTTTTTCGCGACTCTGTTCGCGTAGAATTTATTTAATTTATCGCTTTTCACGAGAACTAGCAATTTTCCGGAATAAAAACTTATCCTATGTCTCACCTGTGACTCAAATTTTATATCGAATTTTATCTAAATCAGGTGAACGGTTAAGACGTGATGAGGTAACAAACAAACAGACTTACAAACTTTTGCATTTATAATATTAGTGGAATGACTACTGGTCATATACTTTTGGTATTCTGTCGTTGCCCGCTCCGGTTGGTTTAATGCTCTAAGCTTTAATGTTGCTAGTTAGCATAATGCGTCGTATTGCCCTGATAGACTCAATGAACGAAAGCTATTTTTTATGCGAGTACTTAGACATTGTAAGATAGAGCATAGCGAGGGTTTTTACTAAACATTGAGTTTTAGAAATGAACATTAACGTTTTTTTCAGAAATTGTTATAAATAACTCAACCTAACCTATAGAAGTTAATACGGTGAATTTTTTTTATAGTTTCAGCGGAAAAAATGACTAACAAATTATGACTAACATTATTATGACTATATGTATTTGCCCGTCCGGTTGGTTTAATGCTCTAAGCTTTAATGTTGCTAGTTAGCATAATGCGTCGTATTGCCCTGATAGACTCAATGAACGAAAGCTATTTTTTATGCGAGTACTTAGACATTGTAAGATAGAGCATAGCGAGGGTTATTATAATTTTGTACATAGATTTCGTGATTTTTTTTCAATAAGTTCGCCTTTTAGCTAACTTTTGATTCATTTACCATTTTTTTTTCAGAATATAAACTCAACCTAACCTATAGAGTTATACAGGATGACCATTTTTTTATATAGTTTCAGCGGGAAAAAAATGACTAACATTACATTATGACTTATGAAATTATGGCAGTCAAAAGAATCCCTGTTATTCTATTGCCATCCTAACTACAAGTACATACTACCCTCAAATATTAAGTAAGTCCGTTGATTAGAAGTGGGTGAAATTCGATTTGCGTGTTACTAAACATACAAAAACGGTAATAGCGCTCTATTTTCCACCTATTTTCTAAGACATTTGTCTTTTACAAGCGACTAGAAGAATTTAGATTCCTCTCACACTTGATGTCTCGAACGAATGCTAATGTGGGAACTCCGTCTAGATATTTCCTAGATTCGCGTTTCCTTGATGTAGATATATAAAGACATTCTAGATTGTTAGAATGAATAAATTGCTTAGTAGAGTTATACTTTCCTAGGGGAGCTCTACCAAGGGTGTTTATGACAAATACCGTATTAGGTACCGTATAAAAACGCCAGGACGTCCACTGTTGGACATAGCCCCCCCCTATAGACCTCCAGTTGCTTCGGTTGGAAGCGGCCTGCATCCACGGTGAACCCGTGGCTTTAACCAGGTCGTCCGTCCATCTAGTTAGTTGGTGGACGTCCTGCGCTGCGCTTGCCGAGCTACGAGTTCTGCGCCCCTAATTTTGGAAGTGAAATTGCTCTATGTCAGGGGCCAACTTGATTAGACCCAAGATCTACTGTTTACTGACGAAACCCTGTGCGATCTACCAATTACATACTTCTTGAAATCTTAAACGAAACGGCACAGTTCAGTATTTATATTTTATGCCTTTCCACGATCGACTGGAGTAATAGTCGCCATCGACCGGTTGGCCACCCCTGCTCTATGTATTCATCAACTGTTATTTTTAACCCCTGGCAAAAAAACGCAAAAAATATGGCGCCAATGTCTGTCTGTGGCATCCTATCTCTCAAACTGATACACCGGTTTCAATGCGTTTTTTTACGTGAAAGCGAGTTTCCCTGCGGTGATTCTTCGTTACACTTGATAAAAATTGGTTCAGCCATTTTGAATGAACTTTGAAATGACAATATCTAGGCTTTTTCGGCTTTTCTATGTCGATTAGGTTATTCATTAGTAAGCTTTTATTCACCTTGCGCCGCCACAATAAATTGTAATAAAAAATAGACAAAACCGACCAAGCGTGACTCGGACTCGCGCACGAAGGGTTCCATACCATTATATATTCAACATTAGACATTAGCAAGAAAACGGCAAGCTTGTTGTATAGGAGCCTCCCTTAAATATTTATTTTATTTTAATTTAATTATTGATTATACAACTATATATTCTGTGAATATTTCAAGCGTCTACCTGTTCCCGTTATTAATATCGAGCAAAAAACGGCAAAAAATCACGTTTGTTGTATGGGAGCCCATCTTAAATATTTATTTTATTCTGTTTTTAGTATTTGTTATAGCTGCCACAGATACATAATCTGTGATAATTTCAAGTGTCAACTATTACGGCTCAAAAGACAGAGAACCGATTTTCTTAGACTAACTTCAAGAAATACGTGAACTATAAACAATAATGTATGTATACTGAATCCAGAATTTCATAAAGTTTACTTACTCAATATAACCCTCGTTGCCTGATTAAGGGTTAGCATTATTTTGTCCAGTATCAACTGAGCTTGTTATAAAAATGTCAACCGACGGGGTTCAATTGTTATGGGGCTACGCTACTGCTCGTCCGTACCTCGGCAACAACATTAAGCACCCCTAGTTCTGCACCAAATTGTGGTAAGATCCAAGCACCTTAGATAAACGATCTTTCTTACAATAAAGCAACCCCTTAGTAATTACGGGTGTATCTTAGTATTTAATCAGCAAACGTTTTGACACTGCCATCATACTAACAATGGCAAGTTTGGGGTGCCAAGATATAGGGGTCGATGCACTTTGGTTCTGTTGTAACATACTTATTAGAAGCACTATACGTATATATGTTTGATTGTTTGTTTATACTCTTTATTGTACAAAAAGGAAAAACAAAAAGGTTACATAAATAAAACTAAGGCAAGTAAGGTAAGTAAAGTAGTAGTAGTATATTTAGTTGATTAAACAAATAAACAAGATGATAGACTTGGCTTTCGCGTTTTTTTTATATCATGATACAATCTACCTATACCACTTGGCCTAGTCTTAAACGCTTGCGAGTCTTCGCGTATTTTTATAGAACAAATTAGCACTATAAATAACAGCCGAATGTGCTTTATAAACCACAATTATTCATTGAATAAAGAATGTTAAAAATGTTAAAATAAGATCCATACGAACAACGGTGACGGTCTAGGCTATGTTTGGGCTTGTTGATCACGGAATGTAGGTATTTTGACCAAAGGTGGTTTACATGGTCTGATGATAGGTAGTTACCTACCATCAAAGTGTCACGTTTTTTTAACGAAATATATATTTAATAATTAATTGCTGAAGAATGCAGATCAGATACACTATCTGATCGTCAAAATGAATTTAAAACATTTTTATTTTTAGGTACTGTAGAATCTCAAGATTCATATCTAATGAGTTTGTCTAACCACTCGGCTATTCAAGTAAACCCTAAACTAACCAAGTTCCATATACCCAAGCCACAACTCACTAACCTGAAGGCAACAAACCAAAATCCATGCAATCCAACCGACGAATTTTCGGAACACCGATACGTTACTAATTAGGATTCCTACGCCCGCTGATTCAGCTGAACCGTACCGATTCTGCTAGTGACAAATATTTTGTCGAATTCCACTCGTGTCGCTCTATGCAATGTACAATCGAATACAGTTTAGGAGTGAAGAAGGGAATGGATCTGCCCGTAGTTCGAGGTTTAAATAAGTTACACTTCTTACACCCCACACTGCGCCGCACTGGGCCCGCGTGGGAACTACGGGCCAAGCCCTCTCATTCTGAGAGGAGGCCTGTGCCCAGCAGTGGGACGTATATAGGCTGGGATGATGATGATGACGATGAGACTTCTGACAGAGTGGGTGTGCTACTGTCATGCTGTCATGACGACTTTTTTTGGGTAAAATAACGTGAGTCTTTCCAGGGCTGTCTGTTTCACAATCCATTGATTAATTTAAACTGACGGATAAATGTGATACCGCCTCCGTCTATTCGAACAAAACAAACAGAGATGGCATCACATTTATCCGTCAAATAAATTTAATCAATAGATGGTGAAACAGGGGGTAGGTACCCTAGGTAAGTGTTTATCTGTGCCTAGCAGAAGAATATGTCATTCTCACAGGTTAATCATGTCACGAGTTTAACAAGAGTTTTTTTATGAATGCCCCCCCCTGCTGTTCATACTTTCTTTAAAAATAGATATTTTCTTCTCACAATGGTATGAGTTTCGTTGCTACGAGCTATGATTGCCAGGACGCCTAGGGAGTTCTGTCTGAATCGAATGAAGTCGATTTCTGCCCGCAGAATCAAAAATCCTATCTGTCTTTACTTCCTTGCTTAATATTATAACTAACGCGAATGAACCTCTGTCTGTGTGTCTATTGCCTCTTCGCGCTCAAACCGCTAAACAGTTGATGAAAGGTATATGTAGAAATAAGTAGTTTTAACAGCTGTCGGCGCGTAGGTTAGGACGCTAGGTTTTACACCTTTACCTTCCGTGGTCTCTAGATCCATACCAGCTCATTGTGTTTGTGAAATCTCTATTCATCTCGTTCTAACAATGCACTTATCTACTAAAGCTAGCAAAGCAAAGTAAAATAGACAGAAATAAATCAACTAAAATTACATGGACCTCTTAGCTAAATACCTATCTTTAGAGACGCGATGAGATCTCTACTGATCACGATGACACTGTTGGACATAGACCTCCCCCGAAAACTATTGATGGATGAAAGGAGGAATCTATCGTCATGGAAGGGGTTAGAAGAATAAAAAAATGCTCGTAAGACCTCCTAGCTCGCCTCTCGACTGGCCAACTAATTTAGTCTTTACCTTGTCCACAACTTTCCACATCCACAGGTCAGGTCTAGAATTTGCCTGCTATCCACGTAATTGTGCCCTCAAGCTTTGAACCGGCTACCGTATATCATTACTGAACATAAGGGGCCATTTGTAATATCAATAACGGCGATTGAACGTCTGTTTTGGAATTTCAAATTCTAGTATTCCACGCTGAATATGTACGTAATACAGGCTTGCATTTGCGAGTGAAGCAGATATTATGTAAAATAAAGGCATCGTAAATAAAGTGGGGGTTTGAATTTCTTTCCAATGTTAGGAATTACCGTTCGGAATTTCAGCTTTACAAGCTTTTATTCATTCTATATTTACCTTAACTTGATATATTTGTTTGCTTCAAAAGTTTACCCAGTGTAAAGCTCGTGATAAATTTGAATATAATTTCGCACATGAATTTCGAAAAACGCAAAGCTGCGAGCCCGGGTTTGAACCCACATTCCTCTGCTTGAGAGTCCATAATTAACTCAAACCACTAGGCCACCACGGCTGTTTGTATGTCTCAAACAATCGGAGGCTAATAGTAGCCTACTTTATTCTCTTTAGCATTTTTAAAATGGACACAAAGAAGTTCTTGCAAAAATAGTATTACCGGTAAAAATATTCACGTTAAAAGGTTTAAATTAAAAAAGGATTCAATTTAACCATCCAATCAACACGTCTAATTCCCCGCATTGATATATTACAGCCTCCCGTAGGCTTATGATGAGATGAAAAGAACAATTTAACCATTTACCAAGCCAAATTTGAGTAGGCATCGTCAAAAGGCTTGAGGGTTAGAGAATAGAGTCCAATTTCACTGATTACTGACGAGAGCGGCGAAAGATCCACTTTGCATACAGGTAATGTTCGGGACACAGTGGCGGGTCGTGCGAAAAACATTTATGACGAGTTTATGAAATAATTATTTTGTTTTAACGCAACAAGAGGAAACGAACTGGTCAGGCACTTTGAGGCGTTTCAGAATATAATATGTACAACATTACATGATTAACCTATACACACTGGTGAATCAGTGCCGTCTGAATCACACTATGTTCTGGTAGAAAATTACAGCTTGTGG
Source organism: Choristoneura fumiferana (assembly GCF_025370935.1). NCBI lineage: Eukaryota > Metazoa > Arthropoda > Insecta > Lepidoptera > Tortricidae > Choristoneura > Choristoneura fumiferana. Next base: position 7,210,209 of record NC_133490.1, on the reverse strand, counting down.
GCCTGGTAGAGCACTTTCTTTTTCTTTATGAGAAGAGGCTAGTGTTCAGCAGTGGGATGTATGGAGACGATGGTGATAATGTCAGAATGCACCTAAAATATACCTACACATAAAACATGAAAAAATAGTTAAATACACAGTAGAAATTGTATACACAGTTGCACTTGCACTTACAAATTGGTGTTGATTGTCACATGATATTTATTTATTTAAAGTCGCAGGTTTACGGTGGATGCAAGCCACTTCCAACTGGGACAACTGGAGGTCAATGGGGGAGGCATGTCCAACAGTGGACGTCCTATGGCTGATATGATGATGATGATTTATTTATTTCTATCGTCAAATCGTCAATACTTTGAAAAAAGCTCGCATTTTGAAACGCGAGTTTTTTTTTGACGCAGCGCTTCTGTCTTTTATATCTAGCTTACTATATAAAAAATAATCTAGAGTACCAAAACATGCTTCATGCTTGCATAATATGCTGCATGCTTTTATGCGATAAGGTCGCCTATTGCTTACCTTAGAAAACCTCTATGTATATACCTGTGTTTTCTGTACTGCTTACTGTGTTGGTGTGCAATAAAAAGTTATTGTATTGTATCATCGTCATCGTCCCACGTCCCACTGCTGGGCACAGGCCTCCTCTCAGAACAAGAGGGCTTGGGCCATAGTTCCCACGCGGGCCTAGTGCGGATTGGGAACTTCACACGCACCATTGAATCGCTTCGCAGGTTTGTGCAGGTTTCCTCACGATGTTTTCCTTCACCGCAAAGCTCGTGGTAAATTTCAAATGTAATTCCGCACATGAATTTCGAAAAACTCAGAGGTGCGAGCCGGGGTTCGAACCCACGACCCTCTGCTTGAGAGGCGATAGGTCAAACCACTAGGCCACCACGGCTTACTAGGCCACCACGGCCTTCCACGCCACGAATTGTATTGTATGCTTTTCAGGAATAGCAGAGAATATAAACGACAAAGTAGATGGACGAATGATCTCCTTAAAGCAACTGGTTCACGGTGGATGCAGGCCGCTTCCAACCGAAACAACTAGAGGTTGAGGCGTATGTCCAACAGCGGACGTCCGACGGCTATAAATGATCATCATCCCAGCCTATATACGTCCCACTGCTGGGCACAGGCCTCCTCTCAGAACAAGAGGGCTTGGGCCATAGTTCCCACGCGGGCCCAGTGCGGATTGGGAACTTCACACACACCATTGAATTGCTTCGCAGATTTGTGCAGGTTTCCTCACGATGTTTTCCTTCACCGCAAAGCTCGTGGTAAATTTCAATGTAATTCCGCACATGAATTTCGAAAAACAGAGGTGCGAGCCGGGGTTTGAACCCACGACCCTCTGCTTGAGAGGCGATAGGTCAAACCACTAGGCCACCACGGCTTTTTTAATAAATGATGATGATGAGTGAGTAAATGGGGCGTTGCTTGCTGCACATAATGTACGTGAGTATCGGCTCTGAATCAATAGCGGTGCAACCCTAGGCTTGTCGGCGACAGCGCCTTTGATGTGCTCGACGCTAAATTTGGCGGCAATTGGCCAGGGCTGCCCCTAAACGACTATTCAAATATGTTTATTTTGGGCGGTTGGTCGATGGATATGATTGGCTTACGGTGTGCTTAGGAAGTGCGGTCGTTTGGAAAGGTTATACGAAAATACCGACATGTAGGTATGTAGACAAAATAAGTTTTTGGTAAAAAAATCATTTTATTTTATTTTATTTATTTATTTTAATTTTTATTTGACTGGACGGCAAACGAGCAAGTGGGTCTCCTGATGGTAAGAGATCACCACCGCCCATAAACATCTGCAACACCAGGGGTATTGCAGATGCGTTGCCAACCTAGAGGCTAAGATGGATACCTCAAGTGCCAGTAATTTCACCGGCTGTCTTACTCTCCACGCCGAAACACAACAGTGCAAGCACTGCTGCTACACGGCAGGATTAGCGAGCAAGATGGTGGTAGCAATCCGGGCGGTATTTTAATAAGTTCAAGCTTTTTTCCTGACTGTACTTTTTGTAGACTTTACTTGCATTGTCACCCAAACTACATTTGCATTCTGACTTTTAAGTTGATACCATTAACCGTTGAAAAGTTCTATCCTGCGGAGACGATCCTGGCTGGACTACCAGGATGTCACTACCAGATTATTGTATTGTCGAGCAGTTTACATAAGTATGCCAAATTTCAAGTCAACTCGACTACTGGAATTCGGTCCAATTTAACTTGCAAGATTTGACTACAGACAGACAGACACCAGACAACGGGACAGGTGAAACTAAATAAAAGCTTGTGAAAAATACATATTTGAATAAGACATTAACGGCTCAAACTCTTACTAACACTCCAGTGTATCAACCTTCTGAATTTTCAGCATCGTAGGTTATTGTTCTACAATCAGCATCAAAAGAAGCGGATCACTTTTTTACTTAGTCGTTTTAATACATTTGTTAAATTTGTACGTTGCTGTAAAACGACAAAGTACAAAAGTATGCAGCTACTTTTGATGCTGACCTACTATATTGTATTTTGCAAAGCCGGCTCTATAATGCAGTACATTTAAAGTTAGCTGTAAATTATTTAACATTTTTCACTAACAGTTACAAGTTCGAAACAGAAAGGAAAGATGTTTTATTATACGCTGTAAGAACGCCTTGGCGCCTGAATCTGTAATATCAGTTTGGCGAGTGGATAATATGTAGAGTAAGTAAGTGTATGTAATACCTATGAGAAATAAATAAAAAAAGTAGTACCTATTATTATTAATTATTACTGACATATCGACATGGGTTAAAGATAATAATTTGAAAATTAATCTAAATAAAACAAAATACATGTAGTTTATGAACAAGAGGGGGTAAAAAGATATTGCTTAAAATTACCCAAAATAACGAAATTTTAACTGAATCCACAACTTTCTTAGGAATCACTCTTGACAACTACTGTTCTTGGAAAAAGAATATCGATAAAATTTGCAAATAAACAGGTTTTTTTAAGCACTGTGGCGATTAGCCAAGATAACCGACACTAAGACGGCATTAAAAGCTTATCACGGCTATGTAGCATCTAATTTGCAATATGTAATTTTTGTAGCGGGCGAAGGGATTAAATAAAACCCCAATATAGCCTCGCACATAGGAAAGTATATTATGTAAAAAATACAAATTGCCCTGCTCCACACAATGCGTGTAGCAGAGAGAACGTAGGACGACAAGGTGTCAGCTGTCATGTGAAGTGACAGCTGTCAAACAAAAAATACAAACTTTTATGTATCGTACATAAACTGCGGCCCAGGCCTAGGAATGACACTTAATGTACTAAAATTTACATTAATCGAGTATAGTAACTACTCTGCTTATACTCTAGTTAAAAAAAAATAAAAAATACAATCGTTCAGTCGTTTATAGGCAGAGGGCACACCTTTGTAACGCTAGTGCGCATGATGTGGCCGCTGGGAGTTTTTACATCAACTGCCCTAACTTTATTATCATTTCCTGGGTATACATTAACGATTCTGGCCATTGGCCATTTTAAAGGAGACATATTATCTGCCTTTAATAAAACCAATGTTCCAATAGTAAGGTTGGGTTGATCGCTTTTCCATTTAGGTCGACTTTGCAGCATGTTCAGGTATTGCTTAGACCATTGCTTAAAAAAGTTCTGTTGCATGTGTGTACATTGTCTCCAAAAGGACAAACGATCAAACGGTGCCTCTGTTAAATCAGGTTCCGGATAACATGTCAATGATGCTCCTGTCAGAAAATGACCAGGAGTCAAGTACGACATATCATTTGGATCTGACGACATACATATAAGTGGGCGTGAGTTTAATATGCCCTCGATCTGAATTAATACGGTGTTAAATTCTTCGTAGGTCAGGACAGTATTTCCTACGACCCTTTTTAGGTGGTATTTAATACTTTTCACACCGGCCTCCCACAAACCCGCGAATACAGGGCTATATGCTGGCACAAATTTAAATGCAATCCCTTGGTCAGCAGTGTATCTGGCCACGGTATTTTGGTGGTCAGTGGAAGACTGAAGCTTATACAATTCTAATAGCTGCGTATTTGCGCACCTGAAAGTACTAGCATTGTCACAAAATATCTGAGATGGTTTATTCCGCCGTGCTATGAACCGTTTTAGGCAATTTAAAAAGTTATTTGTAGTCATATCTGAGGCCAGCTCGATGTGAACTGCCTTAGTCACAAAGCAGACGAAGATAAGTACATATCCTTTATGAATGACTGGTTTCCTAACGCGGGAAAACTTTAAGTTGAATGGACCGGCGTAATCTATACCGACCTTCTCAAATGGTCTTGCGACATTTACTCTCTCCTTAGGCATGGATCCCATTAATTGGGTTGCATTTTTTGCTTTGAGCTTAAAACATGTTATACATTTGTGAATAACTTTTTTAACTTCTCTAAGAGCGTCAATAAGCCAGTATTTTTCGTTAAGGTGACATAGAATTCCCTTCTGACTTGCATGCATTAATTCTTTGTGAGCCTTGAGAATAAGCAATTTTGTAACGTTTGAACCTTTTACCAATATTATGGGGTGCATTTTCGCAAACTTTAAGTTAGAGTTTTGCAATCTACCACCAACGCGTAAGATGTCTTTACTGTCCAAAAATGGATTTAAAGAGCTCAGGCTTCCTTTTACTGCCCTTTTCTCTTTTATACAAGAAATCTCCAAAGAATAATGCTGATGCTGATCCAGTTTAATCACAGTATTTAACGCATTTTCTAGTTCAACAGGCGTAAGACTAGTATATATTCTTTGTTCCCTTTTTAATTTACAATTCTTACAAAACCTTAAAATGTAGGCCATAATTCTTTTAATTGACTCAAGGTTAGAATATTTTGTCAGAAATTCAAAATGTTTAAGTACACCTACCGCATTACATGTTTTTATTTTTACATCCTTTTTTATTTCTGGTAGGTTTGGCTGTGCGTCCACATTTGTCATTACGTGCTTAAATTCTTTATTATGCAACATCTTTGGCCCATGCCACCAAAGCATATTTTTCTGCAACAAATGCGGTCGCACGCCTCGCGATATGCAATCAGCGGGGTTCTGATCCGTAGGTATATAAAACCAAGGAAAGGTGCAGGTTAACTCATTAATCTTTTTAACCCTATTTGCAACGTATGCCTGCAATTTCATTGGTTCCACATTTAACCATGCGAGGACAATCATGGAGTCTAAATATAGGTAAGTATTAAAGGTATATTTATTTTTGAGGGAATTATGTACCCTATTCACAAGCATTGCCAATAATAAGGCACTATTTAATTCCAGACGAGGAGTGCTCAAGTCTTTGTTGATAGGACTTATTCTTGATTTCGAGCATAATAAATTGACTGCTACACTATCATCAGCCATCACGACTCTCAAATACAGCGAACAGCCGTAGGCTTTGTTTGATGCGTCTGCAAATCCAATCAACTCGATGGCTTGAGCACTTCTCGTATCAATATGTCTATTAATTTTTATGCTTGACATTTCAGTTAAACCTTTTGCAAATTCTATCCATTCTGTGTTTAAATGGTCAGGTAACACGTCATCCCATGATAATTGTAATTGACAAATTTTTTGTAAGATTATTTTTGAGAACACAAATAAAGGTCCCACTAAACCTAGCGGATCATAAAACTTGCTTATGAAAGATAACACTTGCCTCCTAGTGTACTTAGGTTGGATTTTATTTCTGGGCAATTTATAAATAGTTCATCTGACTTTACATTGTAACACAGACCAAGAGTTTTTACACATAAATCATCTTTACTCAAATCTATGCTATCACTGAAACTTAGCAATTCTCGAGGGATATCTTGCAATAGCTGCCTATCGTTGGAACACCATTTATGCAGTTCAAACCCGCCTAGCCTTAATAAATCGACTAATTGCTTTTTATTTGTAACAGCACATTTATATTGTCGTGACCGGTATGTACGTCATCTACATATGTTTGCTGACGCAAAACCTCCGCAGCTAACGGGAATTTATCTCCGAACCTCTGTGCTAGTTCGAGTAAGCATCTTGTAGCTAAAAAGGACGAACTTTTTAATCCGTAAGTTACAGTTTTTAATTGAAGGCATGAGATTGGCAAGTCTACATGCTCTCTCCACAGAATATTCTGTAAGGACCTATATTTAGGATCAATTAATATCATCCTAAACATTTGCTTAATGTCTGCAATGAGGACATACTTTGGAAACCGGAACTGAATGAGTATATCAAATAACTCACTTTGAACAGCGGGGCCGTTCAATAACACGTCATTTAGTGAAATTTTATTTTTTGTAACCATACTGCCATCAAACACAGTTCTCATTTTAGTGGTTTTACTCTGCTCATTAAATACTGGGTGATGTGGCAAAAAATAAACTGCATCATTTTGAAGGTCATAATTTGAAATGTCATAAACTTCAGCATGTCCCAATTTAACATATTCACTAATGAAATCCTTATATTTTTCATATAGTAATGTATCTTTTAAGAGCCTTTTTTCAAGATTTAAAAATCTCTGTAAAGCAGCAGAGAATGAGTCTCCTAACTCAAGTTTGGTTATAGGCTGTTTAAGGGGGAGCGCGACTTGAAATTTGTTTTCATTTAAGATGACAGACTCTTTAAAACTAATTTCAGCAAGCTCTTGTTCCGAACTAGTTTCTTGAAATGCCTGAGGAACTTTTTCTGCTTCCCAAAATTGCTTTAAATTGGCATCCAGTTCCCTCGAGTCAGAACCAAAAATTGAATGAGCTTGACTGACCTTATTAACAAACAAACTTGTTTTATTAGCCGAAGCATGCTGCGTGGGCACTGCCCCCGCTACTACATGGCCGAACTGTGTGCTGATTAAAAATGGACCGCCAAGGTTAAGCGGCCGGACATGATGCTGCATAGCCTGAAAAAATATATCACACCCTAGTAAGATACTGATAGGGGCCGTTTTTTCAAAGTTTTCATCTGCCAGTTTTATATTTTTAGGAATAATTAATTTATTTTTATCCATGTTAAATTGGGGCAAATCTTCAGTGATTTTGTCAACAATACAGCAAGATAAATTGACCTTGAAATTATTGACACATGAAAATATGGGAAATTCAGCCGTTTTGTTAATGCGACTTATCCCATTACCAATTCCTATCACAGTACTTGTCTGCTTATTTTTTTTACATTTAATTTTTTCAGTCAGGCTGGCCAGCACAAAGGAGACTTGACTCCCGGAGTCCAGAAGGGCTCGGGTTTTAATGTATGTGCCGTCAAGTGACATAATTTTAACCTCCACAGTCGGTAAAATTATATCACTTGATGTGTTGCATATCAGGCCCACTCTGCTACTAGAAGCGGTGCCCTCTGGGCTCTCTGAAGTATCTTCTTGTTCTTGGTGCAGAAGCGTGTTGTGAGGGGCCTTACATATAGCACATTTAAAGTTAAATCTGCATTTTTGAGTATGCTCATTCAAACAAATTACACAAAAACTTTTGTTTTTTTCCATAAAATTATTTCGCTCCTGCGCACTGGCCAATTTAAACTTTGGGCAAACATAAAGTCTGTGTAGATTAGATTCGCAATACTTACATTTTATCTTCCTTTTTTCCTCTTTACCAGAAACCAGGTTAGAGGCGAGTGAAATTCTCCTCGACCTCTCATAATGCGGAGGGCTCGAGGTTTGAGTCAAGGTTTCTAAAGCAGCTGCCTTTTTTTCTATAAAGATCAAAAAGGATTCTAATGTAGGCATGATACTTGTGTTCTCTTTTTCTAAATAAAAGGACTTAACTGTATAAAGGTCTATCTTTTTTTGTAATATACACACCATCATACTATCCCAATGTTGGGTTGGTCGTCTAAATTTTTTAATGCAGCTAAATGCTGCTTCACTACATTTACAAAGGTTCGCAATGTTGCACTAGTGCATCTTGTAACTTGTGGTAAATCTAAAATCTGATTTATATGATGTGTAACAAGTCTAGCCTTGTTATCATAGCGCTGTTTCAGCAAGTCTAAGGCAATGGTATAATTTTCACCGCTAAGAGGCAAGTGTTTTATGACATCAAGGGCTTCAAGCTCCAAAAATGACATTAAGTAGTACAATTTATCACATTGTGACAGTTTCCTATTTTCATCTACAATAGACTTAAAAAGATTAATAAAATGGTGATACTCACCCATGTTTCCACTAAATTTATTAATTACAATCCGTGGTAATTTTTGAAATTGAGAATCACCGCCCGTGCCGGAGTTGCTATCGTGCTCGTTGCTGCTTGTGTGATCGGCCAATAAAATATTTAATCGAGCTAATATTTTACAAAATATTTCTTCGGTTAGATCAAAATCATCCCGATCGGTCGGGTCCAACACTTGAAGTTCAATGGTGAGCTCCGAGAATTGGTTAAAGGCGGCTATCAGCCGATCCTTTTTTATTTTGAGCATCTCAATATCTGCAGCCGAGGAGGATTGAAGAAACCTTTCCGTTTTTGTTATAATGCCCTTGCATTGGCCCCGCGCTGCAACGAGTCGTTTCAACTCGTCCGGCATGGTGGATTCTTTCTTTGACATTATAACACTTTGCACAACTTATTGTATTAAGCCTAGTTTTGTACTTTAACATTAACAATTGCAAACGGAACAAGAAAAGGCAACGAGACAAATAGTAGCAAACAACAATGGCGCTCGCCGGCCGGCTTTTTCTATGGGCTTCTTTCAATATTACGCGTCCGCCGCAAAAGGTCACTCATGCGCTGGCGCCGCAACGAAACGTCTAACACCTTAATTTGGTTGGATTTATTACACTGGATTCTTTCAATCCCGTTACGTAATACGCTCACTGCAAAAAGTCATGTACGGACAAGGAGCAGCATATATTTTCACCCCACTATAATTGGGTCGGATTATAACCTGACTCAAACGCACGACACTGCACGGCACACTTATACACTGTGCTTGAATCGGTGACGGCGCTAAGCTACTGTAGTGACGAATCTTGACACGGTGTCGCACAGTGTTATTACTGGAACGCAATGCGTCGACTGACACGAATCTCCGTGCTTTCTTCCGTGAATTTTATAAAATTTAAAGAACTCACGTGTTTACATTCACGATAATGTTGTATCGAGTTAATGCTGGAACCTGCCGAAGAATGTTGGGCAAACCTTATAGCTTGGTATTATAGATACCAACGTAGCCGCCGCTCCGGGGTTGTAGCACTTGCAGTTTGCCTTCGATAGGCCACAATTATTATTGGCGAAGGACCAATTTCTTATGTAGCGGGCGAAGGGGATTAAATAAAACCCCAATATAGCCTCGCACATAGGAAAGTATATTATGTAAAAAATACAAATTGCCCTGCTCCACACAATGCGTGTAGCAGAGAGAACGTAGGACGACAAGGTGTCAGCTGTCATGTGAAGTGACAGCTGTCAAACAAAAAAATACAAACTTTTATGTATCGTACAATTTGCTTTGGGGCAACTCTGCAGGGCTACTACGAAACTCGAAGTTCGTATCGTACCGTCCCTCTCGCTCTCGTATTAAATACTATAAGTGTCAGAGGACCGCACGACACGAACTTCGAGTTTCGAGTTTCGTAGTAGTTACTGTCAATCGAGTCTTTATCGTACAGAAACAGTGCATAAGAGCGATAAGTAATAATATCAACCGTCGAACTTCGTGTAAACCCTGGTTTCAGGAATATGGGATATATATAAGTTAACAAACAAAAAAAAAAACAGTGCAAATTGAAATAAAAGATTGTAAGAAAATATACACGTACTCGTCAAATGCTATTCACATCAAAGTTACTTGAAATAACCTTACTTAAAACGTCTCTTCTATTGAAACTGACATTTTATTTTTAGTTTAATCGCAGCAACATCAACGTCGGTCTCTCCGTCTCGTTTAAATTAGCCGAGACAACCAGAACAACTTTATCAAAACACTTAATTTTACCAGAAACCAAACTATTATCATCCTTGAATCTTATAGCTTAAGGGACAAGAGAGTTTTGACTAGCGGTAACATCATCCTTGCTAGGATACAGGACAAAAAGATTGACATATGGTAGTCTTTTTTCATGTCAATTCAGAGACAACAGTCTATATTTTAGTGTAGGTAATGGGGGGTTAAAAAAGGGAAAGTAAAAGCACACATTGATTTGTCCTGTATTCTGTTGAACGTAATAAAGAAATTACTTTTTTGTGTGCAAAAAATATGTTTTCACTTCTCATGCTCTAAAAGTAGGTCAATATAGCCTTACGAGGCAGGAGTAAAGTGAGTACTTTAGTCCCTAGGGAGTAAAAGTATGTATTTTTTTAATTTACTTCGAGTGATTTAGATAAACTCGTTCGAACAGCCAGTACTTGCTGTTTTGGCATAAAATAAGATTGTGTGTGGACCATTTTCATGACGAAAATGTTACGTTCTTAGTCTACGTGGTCTTAGTTCTATGCTTTTTCCGCATAGAAGGTGGCGCCATTCTGTTTATTCCAGTTTGTGTATGGACCATTTCGCCGATGCGATTTTGTTATATATTATATCTGTGTCTGGTTGGAAAAAATACTTACCGCGAAAACTTTGAAATTGTTGCAGAGCGTAAATCATAAACAATTAAAATAAATTGAATATTCTCACAATGTCGTCAAGTGATAGTGAAAACTAAGATGTCGAGCAAAGAGCAAAAGATTGAAAATCTTTTGCCACCGAAATCAAGAAGGATTAATTGAAAAACCTATGAAAGATTTATGGACTGAAGGAATAAGAATCGCATTAATTCTTTCACAGAAATGACTGTTTTTTTTCTCGCAATCGAAGTGAAAAATAGAGTTTTCACCTCGAGACTAAAAGTCAATGTAAACCCTCGGATAAATAGACACCCTCGGTAAAGCTCGGGTGGCTAACCACCTCGGGTATATATTGGCTTATTTTAGTTCCTCGATAAAAAATATACTATGAAGCTGATTTTATTGTGGAAAATAACAGGCTAGGCTACCGAGTAAAGACACTGGTTTTATTTATCATCATCATTATCAGCCTATAGCAGAGGTCTCCAAACTTATTTCGTCTAAAGCCCACTTTGAAAATCAGTTATTTTGCAGTGCCCCCCATTTTTATCACCTTAAAAACCTCAATAACATATTATATAGTCTCGCCTAATGAAGGTGAAGATTTTTTCTGAGCCCCTTACCGCCCCCCTCTAGGCCCCAGGTGTCCCCCAATGAGCATTATAGAGCTCTGTCCGCGGCTCACGCATCCAGCTGCTACCAGCAGCCTTTCACAGATCGTCACTCCACCTGGCCGGCGCTACGTTTGCCGAGACGCGGTCTCCACTCAAGAGGTGGTTTACTCCAGCGGTTATCGGTTCAACGGGTTTAATTAATAATTTTCAAGTTCTCATTGCATCTATTAAGTCAGATGACAATGAAAGTACCTACAGTCTACAAAAAAAGGTAAGGTACAAGCTTAGGTAAAGCTTGCATTGGGCTAAAAATGTTTTTTTTTTACATAAACTACAAAGCAAGTAAAAAACGACAATAAACAGACGAATTGAGACTCTTCTCCTTTTTTGAAGTCGGTTGATAAAGTTCACTGTAACTGCAGAAATAACTAAAATATGGAATGATAGAAAATGCTTCTCACGCGAAAATGAATTCGTAACGAATCCTGTCATGTCTATGTCTGCGTCGACGCCTATGTATTCATAATTTAGGTACGGCGATGTGAGAAACTTTCAAAGATTTACTTTTTATTAAAGTGATATTAAGAGGATGATATATTATTAAAAATAAGTATTTTTAAAAAGTTTCGAGTTCTTATTCTCTAAAACGGTTTAACGTATTTTGTATGGCTTTTGGAACAGTATTGAAACTTTATAATAATGTGAGAAAAAAATAAAATAAAAGCATAACGAGAACGCTAACTAAATTGGTAATTTTCAAAATTGAAACTACTAGTTATTTTTAAACTTAAAGACGACACCGAAATGAATAATTTACATCACAGTTCTATCACATAAACATAGCCTTTCCTGTATACTTGTAACTATGTTGTCTATGCCCTAGTTGACTTTAGAATTAAACCCAGCCCCCATTTCGTAAATATGGGGGCCCTGATCAAGAGAAATGGCCGACGACAATTGATGGTATAATTGGTACAAATGGGACTGCCGCTCGGGCGTTGGGTTACTTTTGTACTATTGGTTTGATACACAAACCAATAGTATGGTAGTTAGGTTTGTTTCACTATAAAAGCGGTATTATAAATAAGTAAGAAATTTCGCCACACTATTTTCCCATGAAAGTCGTCATGAAGGTTCACTACTGATCCTTAATCGATGACCAACAATCACTCTCTTAAGAGTGTAGTGACTAAGACGAGTCAATTATTAACTTTCTTAGATATGCAACAAAATGTTCAACACGTCTTCCGTACTGTAACAGTTTATTTTTATTTCGTTTTTTTTTTATGAGTACCTACCTACATAAGGCGACACATTTGGTTTATATTATTCGTTTCTTTTGCCTTTTATTTTATACTGGGTCTACGACAAACCGTGTTAATCGGAAAGCACCACGTGTGAAATGGTTCTTCGGCGCGGCGCGATACTAGTGCCACCGCCGGCCGTTTAGCGTGGCCAAAACAAGAAACTGCATTGCCAGGAAATATAGTGCAGTGACCTATGACTTCAAGCATGTGGTAAGGATTGATGGACTGACTTTGCCGGCAACCCCGATCTTCGACCAAGACCCTCGGACGTGGCTGCGGGAGGATTGAAGCGGTAAGCCGCGACTCCCTGACCATATCCTACACAACGGCGTTCAACCTATAATTGATGAGGGATGAAGTAGAAATCGAAACAGAATCGTAGAAGAGCATGCTTCACCGACATAGCCAAGTAAATTAGCTCGTTGAAGTGACTATGGGTAAATATAGCACGGAGAAAAGATGGCCGTTGGGAACGAAAAGTTCTCGAATGTGGACCGTAGATCGGCAAGTGCAGCGTACGATGTCCACCAACGAGATGGACGTATGACCTGATTGAAGCCGCAGGTTCACGGTGAATGCAGGCCGCTTTCAATCGAAGCAACTGCAGGTCTATGGGGGAGCCCTATGTCCAACAGTGGACGTCCTACGGCTGATATGATGATGATGATGAAGTTAAAATCATGTTGAACCTAAAAATAATAAAGCCTTAACCGACAACTAATAAACTCGGTCACAAAATTAATATTACCACCCACTGTTTTCAGACTAAAAATTAATTACCTGGGGACCAAATCAAAACGCGGCCATCGTTGTTTATTAATATATATAATATTAATAATGAAATTTAATTTTGCACCTGTCACTATCCGTCTTTGACAATAGCATTCCCCTTTGACTTGAAATTGTGAATTCGGTGGATAGCGCCTTTTGTTCGGGTCAATGTCGATAAATTGAATTTTAGTGGATATTGTTTTTGGACTTACTTCAATCGTAAAAGGGGTGTTTGTGGAGAATATTACCTGTAACAGAAAATAATTTATTAGTAATTATGATAAAATTAAAATTGTAAGTAAAGTAAAGATTGATCGTACCCCTTCGATTTTGATGTACTTAAATTTTCATAAAATACAAATTTATTTCAAATTTGATTATTATTTGAATCAAACGATATTTTGCGGAAATTAACGTCCATAAAATTTGTGATCGTAAAGCAGCAATCTCAATGTATTCAGAATTTTAATAAACAAACAACAGTACACAGCATCTTATCAATAAATATAAAAAAGTCCAACCAAGAAAAGGATGGGTAAAATACGGCCAGATAAAATTGGCATGTCATTAATTTATTTAATACAATAATACTAGACAGCCATTAAGAACCACGACGTCTTTTATGTTACATGATATGCATAATGATAATAATACAATTATATTAAATGGACCTAAAAACCGTTGGGTTAGGCCAGTTAACATTTAAAGTTAGATGCATAGTTGATTTGATATTGATGATGATAGAACTAAATATCACACAGAATTAAAAATAACTACTAGAAACAAACTTATCAATATTAACCAGCAGAGAATGCCAATTGCCAGCAGCCACGCCAGCATCCTGGAGTTTGTCTAGCAGCAACTCAGAGCCTATTTCCCTGGCAGTTGCCATCTCTCTACCCCACTACAAAGAAGTCAAAAGAGTAGTCATTACTCCAGGCCACATGCCAATTACAATTACAAAACTCTCCATTTGCGTATATTAGTTGGAATTACTTACATCGCTCTAGACTCCGCCCGGCGCCGCATACATACGAAGGTATTCATTAATTTCATTATGCACTGGATTGCATGGGAAACAAACTATGGTGTAATAAAGGCTTAGAGGATTCATTTCCAAAAGGCTTTTTTTTTGTATTCCGTTGAAGTGTGAGCAAAAAGTTACGGTAGCTTAGTGGATTGACCTATGGCCTCTCAAGTATACGGTCGTGGATTCAAGCCCAGGCTCGCACCTTTGGGTTTTTTGGATTTATATGCGAAATTACATTTGAAATTTCCGATGAACTTGACGGCGAAGAAAATTTACCTGCACACACCTGTTAAGAATTTCAGTGGAGTGTGTGAAGTTCGCAGTCCACGTACTAAACTACAGTCCAAGCCCTCTTATTCTAAGAGGAGACCTGTACTCTGGAGTGGGATGTATAAAGAAAGAGATGATAATTAAGAAAAGAAGCTATTGCCTTCCAAGCATGGCAGAAATATTTACTTAACGGTGAGATGGAACGAGGTGATATAAAAAGGAAAACAAAATGTATTTTATGTACGTTGTTAAGGCCAGTAGACAGTGTTTATTTAACACACTACACTGATTTGAAGTGTCTACGTTATCGAATATATAACATGCGTAGGATGTAGTATTGACACTCCGTTGAACCTTCTGGCAGAGGGATATGGGAGTGTAGTATAAATAGCTGCAAAACCTTTGTATCACGTCACGAGATATGAATGAGCATTTTGTTAATGATTAATTTAAAAAATTATACATCGAATAAAAATAATGCCTGATTCATAAATACAACATTCAAATGAGTAATGAAAATAAAATGAAATTACTTACTTAGTAGAAGCAGTAACCTGAATAAAGACATTTCTTCAACTTACTTAAAGAATCTTCTACATTTGGTCTTATTTGCACACTAGAGATACTTTCATATGAATCAATGTCCCGGGTGTTACTTTTAATACCATTCACCACGTACCCTCTCCCACCTTTACACCCCCTCTCCACAAATATCATCGCACGCTAATTAATGTCCTCAGGATGCTAACCACATAAATCTCCACCATGCTCAGTATAAATGCTATTAAGGCTTATTTACCGGATGCGAGGTATTTCTGCGAGTTACATTACATTGCCATGATCGATTATATATATCGACTTATAAATCTGTAGTTCATGGTGGGTGAATCCTCAATGTAATGTATCTTGCGGGAACACCCAAATACTCCGAAATATTTTATTCCGAACTCGCTAATTCCGATTTTCAAAACTCCGATTTTCAGAATTCATAAGACATATAATTCCGATTACTTAAAAACACGAAATATATTTTTCCGAATTTCAAAATATCGATTTTTTTAATATCCGATTTTTAAAACTACGAAGAATGAAAAGCACGAAATGTTATTGGCCCGAAGTACAGTATTCCGATTATCAATTTTCCGAAAGTACATCGATAATTCGGAAATATGACATTCGGCAAAATAATCTAACCTACATAGCAAGTTAATAAGTCGGGATTTATTATTGATCGGAGTAATGATATTCGGAATTTTGAAAATCGGTATTTTAAACATTGGTATTTTTGTATTTTCGGATTTATTTTTCGGATTTATAAAAATCGGATTTATGAAGAATCGGAATAGTCATATTAGGAGTTTCAAAACATTTGGAATAATAAAAATCGGAATTTTGATGATCGTGATTCCGACATTTGGAATTTCGTTTTTCGTATTTATATAGTGTACCCGTATCTTGCACGTATTTATCGTCCAATTTTGCACACGAGGCTATGAAATAGACCAATGTATTCCGATCAGTAATGTAATTTTGTGTCGTTGTCATTTGAATGTCGGGAGCTCTTGTTAGTTGATGTTTCTTCTTAAATTTTCCCATCATCATCTCAGCCGTAGGACGTCCACTGTTGGACATAGGCCTCCCCCATAGACCTCGTATACTTATTGTATTTTGAAGTCATTAATTTACTTGCACTAAAGTTCGATTAGAGAAACCAAAGGCGAAGAAAACGAGATGTGGTTATACTTATTTGAAATTACAAACGGCAATCTGTAAAACATAAACTGCTCTGATTGCAAAAAAATAGTAACCAACCCGTGAGTAAAACTCGAAGAGAGAAATAATAAAGTTAAAAGTTACACAACAATCATTTCTATATTAAAGAAAGTAGAAGACGAAGAGATATAACTTCTTATTTGGTTTAAAGAAAGTAGAATAACTATACCTCATTAGCATGTTAACGAAAATTTCCAGGTGCAAAAAATAGGCATGAAGGTATTTTAAATACGATTCCCATTCCCACCCTCTATTAAAGCCGGTATATCACAGGTACCTATGCATCAGACAGTAATGCCGGTGAACCAGTAAGTTCCGCTATCAATCATAGGTCTTGTGCCTGAGTTACCCCCTCTCCGGGAGGGGGGTGGGTTAGGGCTTGAATATTTTTGTTTTGGGTTTGCATTCACGTTGATATTTTCTGAAAATGTTAATGTGTGAATTGAATACATGTTTTCTTAAAATGTTTTATCGTTAACATTGTTGGATGCTACATGACATGTGTGTTTTGATATTTACATTTTTATCCTTAACGTGCGTTTTTCTTTCTAAAATTATAACCGTGTTTTATAATATTTCAATGTTGCGCATTTAGAAATTAAAACTCTCACTTAATCGCCTTTACTATTTCAGTGAAGCTGTCATTTGAGGTGTGAGGTTTTAATCTGAAATAAGAAAAAAAAATTGGCAGGAAATCCAACTGATTTAGATTTAATTTAGATTTGGATTTTTTATTTAGATTTCGTAACCGATCTTTTCCTCACAATTTTATTTTCGATTGGCATAACCATTGACTTCCTTTTTGCCACAAGATATCAAGTATCAACTTAAGGAATTAAACGCAAGTTATTTAAACTAAACTTGGTTTAACTTGGATGCGGTGTGACTCGGCTGGTTTTAATAGGATCACGAAACTGTGGTTTATGACGTCCGGATAGCCAAGTGGTTAGAGAACCTAACTACGAAGCTTGAGGTCCCAGGTTCGATTCCCGGCCGGGGCAGATATTTGTATGAATAATACGAATGTTTGTTCTCGGGTCTTGGATGTTTAATATGTATTTAAGTATGCATTTATCTATATAAGTATGTTTATCCGTTGACTAGTATCCATAGTACAAGCTTTGCTTAGTTTCGGACTAGTCCATTGGTGTCCCATGATCTTTATCATTATTTATTTATTTTAACTACTTCATATTTCCATAGGATTGCAATTAGAATCTGTATGTTCATAGACGTAACAATTCAAATTAAAAATGTGTTTTTAATTATTTGTGGTAGTGAGTTACAGCTCAAAAAAGTTACTTAACAATGGCGGGTGGCGTCTCCTCTTATATTTGTAAATTCACGTAACTAAATGTGACATCAATAAATAAACATCTGTCTGTATATTTAAATGAAAGGCAGAGTCTATTTTTCATTTCTACTAATATTATAAGCTGTAGTTTCTATGCGGGTCCTCTGCGGATAAGGATTAGGTATGAATTGCAGGTATTTTTTGAAAGCTCGCGGTATTTTCCAGTGATTATGAAAAGCTCAGAGTTGCACGAGTTATAACCCACGACCTTCGTATTTGAGTGACTAGAGGTAATTCCACAATCGCATCGACATCTATGTATAGACTGCATGTTTCTTACATCAAAACGGCGCACAAAATCTGTTCACAACGCGGATTTGTGAACCTTTTACTATAGTTTGTTGACGTCCGTGACAGGGGTCGTGTCAAAGTTATACTGATGATTGATGCGCCGCGCGTTTTGTTCCAAACAGCCAGTCTAGTGCCGTAAGGTAACATAGATGTCTATGCACAATTGGGACATATCACGCTAAACACACGAGTAATAATTATCTCTACGTACATTACAGTAAAAATATCGAACCATGAACTCTAATACCTTAGTAATAGAGTGCATTGTGCCGATATTTTTGATCACCTTGGCCGCTACGAAATATCTGATGGCAACTGTACGAGTAGACTAAAAAGTAGGGTGTCATGTCTGCGTATGGTGTTATGTTGTCGTGACCACGGCCACTGTAATGTCAAAACGTCGAGGTAATTATTATTAGTGTTATAGGTAGAGTCATTCACGATGACGCGTGCCGTGGTTCTTATTACAATGTCATTAATGTCTAACTTTGTCTAAATCACGCGTCTTCGTGGATGGTACATAGGTATAGCGTGATAAGTCCCGATTGTGGTAATTATTAACTATGAGTGAAAATCACGAAAGTTGAAAACATTAGACTAGAGGTAAAACAACTAGGCTCAAGACGTCAACCTTCTACCCTTTCTACCCTTATGGTTAAACAGACGATGCCTCCGTTTTATCTCCTAGCTCCAGCGACGTCTTGTGATTGATTGTTAATTGTCTCGCTTATAAATTACTAAATGTCTACTGTTGTATTCAAACCGCGTTGTTGGGTATACTATGTACCTGCACAACAGTACCTACTTTACTAAAAATCTATCAGCAATAGCTTACATATGATTAATTTTGGGAAACAAATGCTTACAATCACGCAAACAAATAAATTCTTATTAATGCCTGGTCCTTTTACGAAGTGCACAATTCAAACTTACGTTGCCGTCACGCTGACGCTTACGTCATTTAATACGCGAGTGAAAGGGACGGTGCGTTAAGAACTTCGATGTTCGAGTTTCGTAGTAGCCCCTCTGATGCCACGCTTGCCTAATTAAAGCCCATTCACCATAGCTGAAAGATCTGAATAAAATATAATGTTTTTTTACCCCCACGGGATTTATGCAAAATCCTAAAATCTCAACCGTCAAATTTAGCGTAGGTGTTATATTCATGCAATCTCATTGAAGACTACTTACCATTTTTTGGTAATTCTCACATGATTTTGTGGAATACCGGAATTTCAATTCTAATACCGACCGATTTTAGGACCGTAGCACGCCGCGCCTCAGCCGGCACCGGGTTAGAATAGTGTTAAAAATTAAAAATAGTGCATGAGACTTTCTGGCAAAAACATTGTTTTTTATTTGAGTAAATAAAAATAAATAACAAATGGTCCCAAAGGAAGAACAGCGCCGTCCGCAAGACCGGCAATTTTTGCTGATTTGGGATCATTTCGTAACATACTAGTTTATTTTTAAATTTATTTTTGTTATTCCGAGTAATTTGATTTCTTTCTTCCATTCTTTCTTTCTAAAAAAAATGCTTTCTATTTGCTTAAGCGAACGATGCCACAAATAAAAGCTAGTGAATAAGAACCAACTATTTTCACATCACTCAACCTTTATAACCAATTAATTAACAATAATAACCAATAACACAGGATAACACAAAAATCTTTTCATCGTTTATTTGGCTTGTACCGAGCACAAAAAATGATTAGCGATACAAAAATGGTTACAGACAGACAGACGTAATTGATCGCCTATTGACGTGAGGTATAGAAAGATGGTATTGTGTGGACGTTTAATTTCTATCACAATGGTAGGTTACGATGCATTATTTTAACGGTGTAGCTAGAGTTAAGGCTAAGCACATTTTGGTAGTTTGCTGTGAAAAAAGAATATCTAATACTTTAAAAAATCTCGTATCTCAAATCAATATGTCAACAAAATTGACCCTTAAAATAAGGTACATAAAGTTCACTCAGAAAATGATCGATTTCGAGATATAGTCCATTAGTTAGATTATCAGAAAATATTGGACATTTTTTTTCTTTTGTCAATCACACAAAAAATTACAAAGATGAAGCGCATCAAAGTATGGCAGTGGGTGCCCGTGACGTCACACGTAAAAAGCATCACACGGCGTGATATCAGGATGTCATGCGGAAATTTACCTGCCTTATTCATCTTTGCGGTATCGATCCCGTGGGAATGTCGGGATAAAAAGTAGCTTATATTTTACTCCAGACATCCAGCTATCTACATACCAAATATTATCAAAATCCGTCGAATCATTTTAGCGTTAATGAATAACAAACATACGCACACACTGACAAATTTTCACGTGAATTATATGAAGTAGGAGTAGGATCATTGTGTGTGTGTGTGTGTAGAAAAAGGGCCTTAAGAAATAACAATAATTTGCTGCAATTACACAGTCACTCAGGAAATTAGCATCTTTAAATAAAATTTCTATACTCGCGAATTAATGATGGAATCATTATCATCATAGACAGACAGCCATAGAAATATGTAATTTCCGTTGACGCTTTGCAATTTTTGGGGTTCCGTAAAAGGTGCCTTTAATAAGCTCGTTAGCGCGAATGCAATGGTCTGACCACATCGCTCGAAGAACAGATAACCGTTGGGGGAGAAAAGTCCTCGAGTAGCGACCATGCACAGGAAGACGAAGCGTTGGCAAGCCTCCTAGATGAACTGACGACATCGCGAGAGTTGCGGATAACCAAGCCCATGCAAGCGGCGAGTTGTCGACGTTGTCGTTCATTGTGGCGTTATAAAGGGGAGGCCTTTATAACACTGTCGTCTTCCTGCTGATGATGATAAAATTAGTTGTCTGTCAGTACAGACCCACTGTTACAGGTACGTCAGCAAGATGAAGATAGAGTGAGAGAGAGAGAGAGAGAGAGGGAGAAGGCACGTTTATAATTAAAGCGTGATTTCAGTTTTTTTTACTACTATTTTAAACAAATTCACATAGCAAACAAACTAGATAAATTTTCGCTGAATATACCTGTCATGTTCAGTATGTCATATAACTACTTCTGCGAACATAAAACGGCGTACTTGTCCTTAATTTTCATATTACGGGTCCGAGCGAGCTGACCGTCGGTCTTCCTTATATGTTATCCCATAGGTGTCATGTGTTGAGTCCTTTAGATGTAATACATTGTTAGATACGCTATATTATCCGGGGTAGTGCAAAACGGCTTATCTGTGCTTGGTTTGGCGACGTATGATTAAGAGGAGCAACTCCAAGTAAGACGCTGTTTACATTAATCCAGCAAAATTGTTGCCATTGATTGATAGAGTCGAATTATGTGCAGTGGGTATTCGTTCATTATAAATAATAATAAATAAATAAATGTCATGGGAAACTTGGCACCAATTGAACTAGTCTCAAACTAAGCAAAGCTTGTACTATGGATACTAGACAACGGATAAACATACTTATATATTTTATGTGGATAAATACATACTTAAATACATAATAAATATCCAAGACCCGAGAGCAAACATTCGTATTATTCCGGCCGGGAATCGAACCCGGGACCTCAAACCCCTATATTTACTCAAAATTGACCATATGTTTGTAATGGTATATCCATTAACATTATTAACCGTTTCTAATTTCACCAAATTTAAAATACCTTAGTATATATAAATAACCATATATGTAATTAATTTGTCATTTTCAGGAATGCCACGTTGACATAACTATGACAAAATATGCAACTAAAAAAAGGTCGAATGTTAAATTACGGTAATATCCGCTTTAGTTAATTATAAAATTAGGTATTACGACTCTATTGAATCTTGTATGACCTGTCCGAGCTATGATTGTTACAGTGGCGATACATTGTAGGGTCACAATCCTAACGAGTTACACGAGATCCATCGAGCTCCGCAGTATCATGTAACTGGAACAATTTTACTGGAATAATGTTAACAAGGCCTAAATGGGAAGATCCCCGATCCCTATAAAGGACAACTTCGCTTTTTTACATCTTGTTATCTGTTAATTTTATGTACAATAAAAAGTTTTACAATACAATAACCATAGCCCATTAGCAATTACGTATATTAAAAGGAATGTAACAATGTAAGTAATAATATTATTTGGTGAATTTTCTAGAAAATTAAAACCTTGATTATTCGACCATTTTATAACTTGAATGAATATTTTGATAAATTATTATAATTAATTTAATGAAGTATTATCTTTAACTTAATTATTAATTTGCAATTACGTTATGATTTTGCATGCCAAATTATGACAGAGCATCATGACATGTACCATGACATGTATGGTCCGCTTTTGTACAAGTATCTCAAAGTCTGTCAATTGTATTTTGTTTCTTTTCTTTTGTACATAAAAGAGTTTACAAACATACATAGTACATACATACATATTCCTATGTAATATTTCTTTTTACATGTGTAATATTTGTAACACGTAATAAATAATTTCATTTCAATTCATTTAGACGACCGGATGGCCAAGTGGTTGGAGAACCTGAAGCTTGAGGTCCCGGGTTCGATTCCCGGCCGGGGCAGATATTTGTGTGAATAACACGAATGTTTGTTCTCGGGTCTTGGATGTTTAAAATGTATTTATTTAAGTATATATTTATCTATATAAGTATGCTTATCCGTTGCCTAGTATCCATAGTTCAAGCTTTACTTAGTTTGGCACTAGGTCAATTAGTGTCAAGTGTCCCATGATATTTATTTATTTTTTATTTCAATACACAAAAGCCGGGTAAAATAATTTTGCTAACGTCTCTACGCTATGCAAGATCGAAGCCCTTGTCATCAGGTGTACTTATGTATGCCAGCACATCGGGCTCGTAACGAGCGGCGCAGGTGGCTCACTTAGCAAGTATTAATACTAACACGTCTGAATAATGTCGGTAAAATGTACATTTACTAGTATAAAGTTTCACCTAATGCGTACCTTCGACTTGCAAAGTTTTCTGGTCTAGACTTATAAAACTAGCCATCGTCGTCTGAGAAGCGCTGTTGCTACGATATAACTAAATCATAAACTACATTTAGTTTTTCATAGTCATCATCAGCCAGAAGCCGTCCACTGCTGAACAAAGACCTCTTTAGAACGCCACAATGAACGACAACTCGCCGCATGCATCCATCGGTTGTCCACAAGTCTCGCGATGTCGTCAGTCCATGTAGTTGGCCTGCCAATGCTTCGTCTTCCGCTTGGTGGTCGCCACTCAAGGACTTTTCTCCCCCTACGGTTATCTGTTCTTCGAACGATGTGCGCTTTAGTTTTTCTTTCCTTTTTCATGTCAGCTTATACAGGTAATACAGTAGGCACACTAGATTAGTCAATTTGCTAAGTGCGGTCTAGCACACAATTCAATAAGTAAGTTTAGCTTGTTAGGCAGCATTCATCCATTAACGAAAGCAAATAAGGTTGGATTGGATGCCTAATTTAACGTCGTACCTAAGTACCAGATTTGAGAGACAACTTGAGACAAGCTTCAAATCTTGCAAGAGAATTTCGAGCAGCTTCCAGTGGACGGGCTCGTCTGAAATTTGGTTGAACTCCGATGGCAATGCACTAATCAAGTATCGTCGGTAAAAATATTGTGCCTCGGCCTCGAGTGTAAAACATAGTGACTCAGAACAACAATATAACGACTTTAAGCATGAAACTCCGTTAGACCCACTCATAGTGAAATAAGCCGGATAACTCACGTAGATATGGATTATTTCAGTACAATATAATAAAGTTAAAAACAACTTCTGCAGTTAGGTTATTGCGGAAGTCCACACCCCACTCCACAACCTTCTTACCATTGCTCCTCTCACCGGTTTTCAGTAGTAGCTACAAGATAGCGGTTTATTTAGATGCAATAATTGTAGACTTAGTTACTTGTTGTGAGAGTGGGCAGAGCTCTCTAATTGCAATTTAGCAACTAGGAACCCTGGACTCCAGCACTGCGATGCGGAAGGCAATAAACTAATCCTCAACCGACCACTCTGTCAAGTGTAGCGACTTAGAAGAAGACAAGTGTACACTTAGTTGCAATCAGATTGTGACATTGTCACAAGGGAAGCAGGTCAAGACGCATCTTTGCGATAGGTCGGGTACGCATCGCCGTTCCTTATTGAAATTACGGTAGAATTTCAAGCCCCCGTATAAAGATAAAGTTATCTTATGCACGTCATGTTATCTGGCTACAGTTATCCTGCATCTAGGCAGCGGTAGTCCGTTCACCATAACGGTATAGCGCAATATTGACCTCGCGTAACGGGGCACCCTTTCATGTATATTCCTTTATAAATTGCCTTAGTATTGAGGGTAATTACCTATGACAGACACAGGCACTGTTATTTTAAGTGTGGAAGTACCGTGTGTTTGGAGTTGTGGATTTTAATTTTATATATAATACAATAAAGAAATAAACTCTCGTTGATTATGTTTCTTTGATGAATAATTTGGTACTTCTCAAACAATTCTAAAAATTATGTCACTTCTCGAAAGCTGCACTAAACGTGATTGATTTAAGTCACCTACAATTAAACTGTTTTTTATCTGTATTACTATGAGAAAATTATCAGCGCCTCTAGCGGCGTGTATACAGAATCATAGTACAGAACACTTTCAGGACATATTAGAGACGTATGTTAGCAAAACTAACACTTATAGCCCTGTCTAATCTTTCAATGGTGTTTAACCTAGGAATATATACCCATTTTGTAAATGGTTCTTCTGAACATTCATTGTTGCTGATGTGATTGAATAGAAAATAACTATGGAATTTTATGGAAAATAACTATTTTGAAATGTACGTTCCTTAATGAAGTTCTATGAAGGATAACTAATTATCATTAATACTGTTTGATTGGTAACAAATTACTTCAGTGAAAATCACTTTGAGAAAGGCGACCCATCTTCTATTTATAAAGCTAGGTTTAGTTATACATAACCTGAATTATTTCACCTGAAATTTAACCCATAAATCCCTTTAACCACACGAGACGCGAAACTTCTCCCAAAAAATAACCTCCATGAAATTAGTTCCGAAACTAAATTTTAAAATGAAGTCATCCATCTTGGACGTAGTAGAAATTTAAAGTACAACCGCAAGATAATGCTTTCAAGTTAAAATGTTCAGTTTCTTTGTTACGTGGAAAAAGTTTTTAGAGTGAGAGGCGAGTCGGTTTAGCGGGGGAGGGAATGAGAGAAGAGGTGTCTGGTACAAGTTTTAGATTAACGTGCTGGCTAGTTTTTGAATTGGTGTTGCCGCAGTTGTACGGCGGTTTCCTAAAAAAATTACTTTAAAGAAAATGGTGCAGGATTTGGCTCTTTTTAATGTGAATTTCATAAGTACACATACTACTGAACCAGTGAATGAGTTACTGCACTTTCCGTCGGATGAAATAGTGGGTCCATCGCTAATCAGTTTATTGTAAAAAAACGGTCATGTCAGGGTTGAACTCGCGCACCGAGAGTTCCATAGTAACTAAGGTACAGAATTCTAAGCAAAATCTGGCTTGTAGTCAGTATCCAGTCTCACTCAACTTGTTTGTTTCTTCGTTTATAATCTATATTGTACAAAAAGAAAAAACAAAAGATTACAAAAAAGTGGTAAGTATAAAGGCAGGCTTACCCCTGAAGGGATCTCTGCCAGTCTGTTTTGAACTTCAATGGAAACGCACAAGAAAAACCACGTAGCCCAAACTTTTCACAAATTAAGGACTCGTATGATTAACGGTAGCTTTACATTATAAACCAAAACTTTGCCTATTACCTCAGAAGGGTGTTTAAATTTTCGCAATAAAAGTTTTCACCTCTCGCATTGTGCTTGATATTTTGACGGAGCTTTTGAATCGAACTTTCGGAAGTTGGAACCTCATAAGCTTATATTAAACAGCTTCTTGGTCTGAGTCGGAGCTTTAGTGATTTAATGGTGCCGGGAATGATTTGAGTTTGGGACTTTGGGGTTGAGATTGGTTTTACACGAAGAAGAAGATAGAGGCTGGAAGGGCTAATATTGTGGTATATGCGTCGTGACTATGCGTGATTGCTCTTAATCTCAACTTATAACAATGATACGCATCTTACATACACCAAGATTGTATTTGTGCGATGTTGGAAACATGCCTGCACGTGCCATAATGCCTTGGTTTGAGAACCAAGTTTTTGTTAAAGAAAAATCATTTTAAAAGCTGTCTGTTTGCTGACTGTTTTTTTTGTTGACTGTACATTGCATTGTCATCCAACCTACTGTATATCTAATTTCAAGGCAATCTGACCTCTGAACTTGCAAGATTTGTACCAAACAAAACCCACGCCCATTTTCTGTATTAATTTATATAACTAGAATAAATTCGACTGATGATTAAAATATCTCGAGTTCAAATTCAAATATTTTGAAAATTGCCTCGTAAATGGAGTTAGCCAATCGAAAAATCCAGGTTTCCAAGAACATACCTCCCCAAGGACATTCTCAAATGTAGTGGGCACAGGTGACAATAGCATGATGGCTTCTCGAGCAACTTTGTAAGCGTTTTGATCTCGCTTCCAAACTAGTTTGCAGTTTTTATTGCTGTTTGTATTGAACTTTGAAATTTGCCGGTAGAACTGGTATAAAAGATTGTTATTTTAGACGGCGGAAGCAAAAGCATCCCATGCCAATGGTTATAAAAAGGTAAATGCAGTAAAATGGCAGATTGCAAATGCAGTAAATTGGCTATACTAAACTTAAAGTACAAAAAAACTAAAACTGAAATAAATTATATCACGTACATTTTCAGTTATACTAAATTGTGGCCATTTTCTAGCATTTTCTGTTGAAAAATGGTCAGTTTTCATAAACATGGCACCCTAGTAAAAATACATTTTGGAGTGTTCGTATGTATTTTTTGTAATTACTTGAGGTCCCTTATATTTTCTGCTTGCTGTCAGTTGGCGCAAACGCTCTTTTGCGTTCAAATGACTTCAAAATTATAATAGCGGTACAGGTCAAATTTATATAAACGCATATATGCGTTTCCGACAGTGAATAGTTTAATGCTGTGAGCGACAAAAGTAGTTAAATATACAATAGAATACAATGACTCTTTATTGTACACTACAATATAGAAATAAGTGAAGAAGTTAGTAACAGGTGAGTTTAGAAGTAGTAAATAATCTATAAGGTATTAAATGGTTTCCAGTCTTGGCGATACGATCATAAATCGAACAGGTAGCTCACAATAACAATACAAAACAAGGCGCGAACTTGAATCTAACTTTTATAATAATACATTAAACATAATACTAAGTCAAAAAGGGGGTGACGGAACTTGTAATTGTTGTGACAACTTAGATTGTCTTACACAGAAGAGTATTACAAGTTGGAGGGAGTTGAATAGGGTATTGATTTACATGGTTCCAAAGATAGGTCACGTCACGATGCCACGGTAAATATTAAACTAGATTAAGATCTAGTTGGGTGTTCTCATTTGTCTCCGCATTTCGGTCGTCATTCGGAAGCAATAGTTAAAACTGCATAGTCAAAAATTTAAGGTCTTATGTGCTATCTGTTTTTAACAAAAATATAATTTCTAGTTGCAAAAGGGGATTTGGAAAATTTAATAATATACTCAGATTTTAATGAAATTGCTGGAATTATCAAGTATTCGCAGCTGCTTTATTATGGCTAAATTGTAAATATTTCTGCTATGGCTAATCTTGAAAATAAATGCTATTATATATAAACTATAGTACAAAATACAACACAAACAATTTATGATGACAGCATAAGCATAGGTACATAAGTAATAAATGTTTACTATATATATGTACTTAGTAAGTTTACCAATACTACTCGACGGTAAATAAAAATGACTTCCATTGGTGAATAAGCTACTATTAACTGAAATTAAACAGGAACATGAAAACTAGGTACATGATTTTTAGATTAGTTCGCGAAAATGTATGTAAATAAAGTTTTAATAGTTCATAATCCATTTTCCGATGTAAACCGTTGATATAACGTACGCCACATAAATTAACTTCTGCAACGACTGCGTTGACCGCTTGAATATTGCAGTATAATGGCTTACAGAAGGTTCCGCATGTTTGTACCTAATTTGAATGGCCCTCTGTGCGAAAATATTCGAGTTAAAATTAGTCTGACAGGTTAAAAAAAAGCAGTGTAAAATCACATAACCCTGGAGCATGCAGCAGAATGTATTTTGTACACTAAACTTGTAAATACTTCAGTCTGTAGATCATAAAAAAGGATGAGTTAGTGTATGTTTAGTTTCACTTCTTTTATATTGCCTATATTATCCTTTTTCATGTATCTATTTGTCGATTGTGTTTGATTCTTTATTTTTGTACAATAAAATACAAGCCTCGCGGAAATTTACTTACCTTCTTAATGTTTTTATTACAATAAATACATTAAAAATAATAATTACAATACAATACACATGATAAACCATAACCTATTGTTTATTTATGTGACAATTCTGCACAGAATATACGATTTACTCTCAACTGTTTCAAATTCAGTGTTACCAATTTGTCAATTACTAAGCTGTCCCCTCTACGGCCATCGGTCTATGACAGCTGTCCGGCAAACTATCGCCGGTTCGTTACGGACTAGATTAATATTTGGGCCCAGTAAATACGTTATGCGAGCAACACTGGAGTTGGCTAATTGTGGAAGTTGGCAACCCTGGGGACGGATGGTTTTTAAATTTCGAACGCGATCAACGAGCTTTGTGGTGTGGTTTAATTTTTTTATGATCGTATTGGCAGTTAATAGATTCAGCCAGCATTTATAAAAAGCTGGTCTGTTACAGCTAAATGTTTCGCTATATAATGATGAAGAAATGATCACTGTGTGTGTGATGTTTTTATGTAATTTCGAGAACTACTGGATCAATTCTAAAAAATCTTAAACTGTAAGCTTTATCATGGATTATCTGCTACTTTTTATCCCGAGAAGGTCAAAGTTCCCGCTGGATGCAGCTAAAGTTGCGGGCAATGGCTATAAAGACAAACATGTGGTAATGCACCTTACCAGCGCTTACGAAAAGAAGTTTATATAACTACTAACAGGGTAGACTGTTAGAATAGTCTCTTTTTACTTATCTGTCTCATAAAAGGCTACGTCTAGATTTCTACTAACAAAAGTTGTGTATTTAGGTGAATATATGTGAACGACTTTTTCGATTTGTGAAATTATGGAGAGGAAACCTTCATTATCATCATCCCAGCCTATATACGTGCTACTACTGGCCTCCTCACAGAATGAGAGGTATCGGGCTACAGCGAACTATGGTTCTCACGCGGGCCTAGTGCGGATTGGGAATTTTACACACACCATTGAATTGCATCATAACCTTCATAAGCATTGAAACTTTCATAAGCTTGCGAATCTATTCCATGGCAGTTCGTCCATATGACTCGTCCCTTTCGAGTTCGTCACTACGCAGTTCGTCCATTTCAATAATCTTCGTTACAAATATACCTAAGAAATCAAGCCCTCTCATTGTAATAGGAAGGAACCCAATGCCCAACAGTGGGACATTAAACCAGAGATGAGGAACGTGACATTTTATACTCCCATTTTTCCAACCATCCATATTCAATTTCACACAGTATTACTTCAAAGCAAAATGCGATTAACCACAGCGCAATAAACGGCAGAATAACCACTTGATACAACGATCCCTAATAATGGAGAGGCTCGGACATGACACGTAACATGCTGATACCGAATTAATTTACAGGTAAATCGCCACCTCCGAATATCCTGACAACGGCATGTATGAAATTTAATTAATAAACATTGATCGAGTACAGCGGCATGGAAGACAGCGGGTTGTGTTAATTTGAAATTGGTTTTGCTTCACGTCTTGTTTAATTTCCTTTTTTACTTATTTATATAATGTTACTGTTCCTTCTTCAATTTTGATGTTTTTTTTAGCTTGGACAAAATGCTTTCGTATCTCTGTCCGGCTTTTCTCCTCTACAGGGCACATTTTTCAACTGATTCTTGCGAAATTTCGTAAACAAGTTCGATGCGAAGAGAAACTAGATATTTTTCCGTCGACTCAGGTTTATTTGAACAAACAGAGTGTACGTACGAATAGTACAATCTATACTTTAATGTCCGTAATGTCTAATGTTGTATAGATAGATAATGGTACGGAACCCTTCGTGCACGAGTCCGACTCGCACTTAGCTGGTTTTTTATTAACAATGTTACCACTTTCTCGCCGATTCCGGAGTTGCCATCCACGAAATCATAACAGACAATGGATTGTTTGTTTCATTTTCAATTATTTAACTTCGCTGTTCTAAGCTGTCCCTCGGAAAAGTTTAGATCAATACATACCCCAATACCGAGGGAAATATAAAAAACGTTTCGATAATTTTATAAACGATAATGTTTAAGGAATTAAGGGTATAATTTGGAATTTCACAATATCCGACGAGAAAATTACAGGTAAGGAATTTAAGCTGAATACTTGACAGGAAAGGAATTTTAATATAATTTTAACAATATTTTTTGTTAAGCCATGATGTTGAACATGCGTTTTATTAATCAGGAAGTGTCTTCATAATTGTTATTATAAGTTATTATCAAGGTATGCGCGAAAATGAGAGAGATGCATGTATTTCAATTTTAACTCGAATAAAATACACTGTACTTTTTTATAGAACTGTGTGAATGAGAGAAGGGGTTCGGGCCGTAATACCCACGTGCGCCCAGTACGGATTGGAAACAACACACAACTGAATTATTTGGCAGGTGTGTACCTACAGGCTGCCTCACGACGTTTTTTTTTCACTGTAAAGGCCCGATTTGAACTTACCGTGAGGTAACTTCAAATCTCGCATGAATTCGAATAACTCACGAGGTGTGAGCACGGGGTCGAACCCACGATCCTCTACTTGAGAGACCATAGGTCAAATCACTAGACTAACACGGCTACCATAAAATATCGTACACGAAGTTAATTCTTCAACACAACACAAAATATCTAGAATTGAAGTAATAAAGTATGCACAGTAAAGCAGTGTAAAAATTCACAAATTTGAAGTATAACATTGATATAACACAATAACACATACATTAAATTAATTAACACACATTTCAAAGAAAAAAGAAAGAAAGAATAAATTTATTTACCTAAATTCGGCACAACAAAAATAAATAAAGTTACAGCTAAAAAACAGACAATCTTATACAATCTTATATATTAGGCACCAAGAGAGAAAATAAAATAAACATTGTGCCGAAAGAAGTAAAAAGGGCCATACTCAGCGTATTGCTACAGCAAGCCGCAGCGCTGGTTTTCAGTATGACCCTTTAACTTAAAACTAAACTTAAAAAACTACTAGTAAAATTTCTAAGTATTTCGAAGACCTAAATAAATTAAGTACTAGTATTGTCTAACGCTCCGACATTCGCGATCGCATTCACCATCTCTTTTTACCCTCATCTTGTGACATGTGAAAAAAAAGCTGTGAAAATGATTACGATTCCATGTTCTTTAGACAATAAGGCCTCTTAAATAATAAGACATTGACATTGTTGGACAATAACAATAAGGTCATTTAAGTACTAATGACTAACGTTTAATACTAATGTATAATATTACAACAGTAATCTTGTGTGGTCTGAAATCTGATGACAAGTTATAATTATGAAACCGTAGCAGTCGCATATTTCAGTAACTCGACTTACTTGTTTATTGATGGTTGCAGTTTCAAAGCATTGTCTTGCAAGGGGAGAGGGGTTATATTGCTCTGTAATGTAGCAACTGAGGGGCAACTTATGTCGACGACTGTGTTAATCGTTCTAAGAAAAATGTATATTATAATGTTTCTGCTTATCTTGGGGCCTTATTCATTGTTTTGCTTCATTTGTTTTATAAACGTAGCGTTAATGCTTATTATGAAAAGATTATGAATAGGATTACACAAGAGGTTAATTGTTGTGTTAGTGTTATGGTAAGAATACAAAGAAAAGTGAGTATAAGCAACTAACTTTTACCATTAAATGTGTCAGTGTTTTTGGAAGTTCCAATAATGACATTGTTATTTTGATTTTCGTTGTGTGACGTGACGAACAGCTACTACGGTTTTGTTTCAAATAAAGAAAAATGTTATGGCGCAAGTCGGCACATAAAAAAAAGATAAAATAAGCAATAGATCAATGAGGGCTATCGCGAATGAATTCGCCGCTAGAGGCGCTAGTGTAGCGTGAGGTCTCCGAAATGTCAAATCTCATAGTTTTTGGGTGAGCTACGCGGGTTTATTTATAATTAGAATAATTTTGTGAATATTTTGCAATATCTGAAATTAATTATGGCAAATATGCGTTCCGGGGCAATGAATGTCTGTGTTTTGAGACAGTTTTGTCTTTCGGAAACCTTTGTCCTCCCTTTTTTCCGAACATAACGGGGACTTTGCAACACTGTGGCATGCTCGATATTTTTATACTACGGTTTAAAGGTGTATTAAATATGATTTTAATCTAAACTTTGTATTCACGCCCGTAATAACAGACTTTGAAAGCCATACTTAAAAACCTCACGCAACAGTGCGCCATCTAGTGAGACAAAAAACGATAGCCCTCATTGAGTAACTTGCAGATTATCTTACATACTAACTAAAGTAAACTTATAAGTGCTCATCACTGCACCAATAATTACCATCTTTGTCACCTAATTGGACATAAGCGTGTCCAGCACTAGGACGTTTACCTCATAAGTACTTCAAGTGCCGAATAACGCGAACAAAGAATGCACACCTGCAAGTCAACACACATATAATATTCCAATGCAAGCTACCTCAAATTCAAAGCTCATTAAGTGTCCCTACTAGAGAGGAAAACGCGCGTTACTCTACCATTGGTTTTGTTACTTTACTATACTGAACTATTTAGAACACCCAGTACATTCGGTGTCCTCGCTGAAATTCTAAATACTACTTTAAACTGAACAGCGGAAGTTACATCTAAACGGTCGTAACTACGCTACCACTCCACGACATACGCCCTTTAAAGTTTACACAGCTTATGAACAGATTCCCCAATACGAAATGTATGCGGATGCTGGTGGAGTAGGGATGTTCCCGTCTCACATCCGCGCTTAATGTGCTGGAACCGTAGGTGAAGTTGTGGATTAGGGATGCGAAAGATTCCCATTTGACATCCGTGTTTTTATAATGGGATCTTGGGAAGGTAATACAGCGTTTTAGTTTATGTCACGCTAGAACGGAAAACGGTTTTATGATGAGTTGCTTTTCCCTTCTGGATCTATCCGGAGAAAAAGGGTGTTCTTAATGGTGCACTCTGGGTATCCGGCAATGATTTCCTGGCCAATTTATATAACGTCATTGACCAATTTTACTCCACTCCACTCGACCACTCGGGAGGAATTTTAACGTTTCATTTTTTTTTGTAGTTTTTTTATGGTGTGAAAAAGAATAGTTTTAGATGTCGTTTGTTTATTTTACTTCTTTTTTTTAACAAATATTGTTGTACAATTGCAAATCAGCAAACATAATGACAGCTCACCTATTCTTTTGAAATCATAAACGTCTTTATTTTTTAATTTACCAACAGCTTTTTGGCAAAGTAAAATAGTCGTGAGAAATCCTAGAAATTAATACCTCTATCATAGCTAGTAACGATTAAAACTAATTAGAAAGCTTTAACCGTATTCTCTTACTTAATCATTGTTCGAATAGATTAGGTAGTAGATGTGAATTATAAAAATTCAATCATTAAATAATTTACTGAATCAGGCGTTACATATCAATGAACTAACAACAATTAAACAATTTCAGGTAAGCAAAGTAATTGATTTTAGTTCCAACCAAAGATATTTAAAATCCGGATGCCTCAACATCCAGTGCCGTACCCGCATCCAGTCCCCTCCCTACCTGGCTCGACTTACATTAACGATAAAATTATGAAATATGGCCGCCGTTGCAAGGCCCGTCTGACACTACACAATGAATCTCGGTTGCGTTTTCTCAGGTTACTGTGTGCCTCTAAAAGAATTTATATTGCGTTTTGTTTTTACAATGCTAAATGTGGGTTTGTTTTAGAGCTTACTGGCTGAGCTAAAGTCTTTGCTCAAAGGGATTAGTTGGAGCAAGTATACGTTATATCCGTATCATGATACGGTTAAAGATTATAGAAGAGCGTCGGTCTTAAATATATTTTACAAGCTTTGATTTAAGTTTCACTGATTGTTTGTAAATTAATAGCTTTTGTAGCATATTATTCTCAAACAGATAGACCGATTTCGATGCGATTTTTATACGTGAAAGTGAGTTTTCTTGCGGGGGTTTTGAGCTATGTTTGATAATAATAGATTCACCTTTAAAAGAGATATTTAACTTTGAAATGAAAATGCCGGGGGTTTTAAGTTGGTTAGGCTATTAAATAATAGATTTTACAACGAGAGCAAAAAACGAGCCATTTTACCCGAGGCGTTTATATAGCCACCCGAGCCGGTACGGCGAGGGTCGATAGACAGCGAGGGGAAAATGGGTGTAATGCTCGAGCTTTACACTCTGCTTTGCTATTATAATAATATGTACTAATACAGATAAGGGGGAGGCCTTTGTTCAGCAGAGGACGTCTTCCGGCTGATGATGATGACTAATACAGATATGGTGAACAATGTTTTGTCATCGTATTTCGTCGGCAAGGGTCGTATTTGTGTGTTTGAAGCCGTGGTGGCCGAGTGGTTTGACCTATGGCCTTTCAAGCAGAGGATCGTGGGTTCAAACCCCGGCTCGCGCCTCTGAGTTTTTCGAAATTCATGTGCGGAATTACATTTGAAATTTACCACGAGCTTTACGGTGAAGGAAAACATCGTGAGGAAACCTGCACAAGCCTGCGAAGCAATTCAATGGTGTGTGTGAAGTTCCCAATCCGCACTGGGCCCGCGTGGGAACTACTGCCCAAGCCCTCTCATTCTGAGGGGAGGCCTGTGCCCTGCAGTGGGACGTATATAGGCTGGGATGATGATGGATGATGTTCGTATTTATTTTGATTTCTCAATCAGCTCACCGAAGTTTACTGAAGCAAGATAAATACGAAATTATCCGACGTAATACGATGAAAAAACATTATTGATCCCAGCCTATTTATGTCCCACTGCTGGGCACCTCCTCTCAGAACGCGAGGGCTTTGGCCGTAGTTCCCACGCGGGCCCAGTGCGGATTGGGAACTTTACACACACCATTGAATTACTTCACAGGTGCGTGCACGTTTCCTCGCGATGTTTTCCTTCACCGTAAAGCTCGTGGTGAATTTCATATGTAATTTCGCACATGAATTTCGAAAAACACAGAGCCGGGGTTTGAACCCACAAACCTCTACTTGAGAGGATTTTTATTAGATTATTGATTAGATCTTTACTATAAGATATAGGTATAATGAGCGGCAAAAAATCTGGCCCGCAAATGTATGCAGAATTTTGTGCCGCTGAGTATATTTATTTTCACACCGAAATACGAATCCGTAAGTAATCACAATCTAAATAAATAATTTAGGTCACTCGTCCTAGTTAGTATACTTTGCTTTTTTATACATGTTAATATCCTTGTCTTTAATGATAAAAAATACGGCTAAGTTCTTATATTCCCAAGTATGTCTCTAAATTGCACTCCAGGTTCTCAAGATACAGGCTCAGCCTAGTTTGAGGACCGCAGATATTTCTTTGTTGTATAATTTATTCTAATGTTTTAAGCGAATAAATGATTATTATTATTATATTATTATTATTATTTTCTTGTGTTTGTTTCTTTTCAGAACATAATTCAAATACTTATTTGAATTTAGTTTTTAAGCTTCACGTTTGTTTTTGCATGCGGTGTTTAGCTATAAGTGATTGTGACACTCAGTTCAACATGTTCATGCGAGCAGCAATTTTTTGATGTATCTTGTGTTAACAATTGTTGGTGAACCTTAAATAAATAAATGAAATAAATAAATAAATCCCGGCTAGTTTTTTATTACACCTATTTAGAGGTGAGACGTATTTACTGGAATAGGTTTTTGGAATAGGTTTTGGCTTGGACGCGTGAGTACGCGTTCCCACCAGCGATTCTTTTAGCGTACGAGTATTTAGGATTACGGCGGCTGACAACGTTCCACCAACTTGAAAACAAGCATTTATGTATGTACACTTTTTAATAGAAAAAAAATATAAAATTGCTGACAGTCTTAAGCCTGTAAGTATAAAGTATGTAGGGTGACGTGGAATTCGATTCGATTCGGTTCGATAATATTCGTAAAACTGCTAAAACTAGTACGATGTACACGCAATCACGGGAGCGCATTTACGGGAATCATTTTGTTTACGCAATGAGTCAATGAGGGCTATCGCGTATGAATTCGCCGCTAGAGGCGCTAGTATAGCGTGAGGTCTCCGAAATGTCAAATCTCATCGTTTTTGGGTGAGCTACGCGGGTTTATTTATAATTAGAATAATTTGTGAATATTTTGCAATATCTGAAATTAATTATGGCAAATATGCTTTCCGAGGCAATGAATGTCTGTGTTTTGAGACAGTATTGTCTTTCGGAAACCTTTGTCCTCCCTTTTTTCCGAACAAAACGGGACTATGCAACACTATGGCATGCTCGATATTTTTATGGCACGGTTTTAAGGTGTATTAAATATCGATGGTGGAAGTCTCA
Organism: Choristoneura fumiferana; assembly: GCF_025370935.1. Taxonomy (NCBI): domain Eukaryota; kingdom Metazoa; phylum Arthropoda; class Insecta; order Lepidoptera; family Tortricidae; genus Choristoneura; species Choristoneura fumiferana. The sequence goes on along the minus strand of NC_133490.1, from coordinate 7,173,501 downwards.
ATTGACGTAAGGGACAAAATGCTACTTTTCAGGAGAGCGAAAAGAAGTTTTTGGTAATTTTCAAACCATCACAGCATTGTTAAGGTTTAACTTAGCAGGACGTTATAATTACGTAAAATCTTGAATTTTCTTGCTTTTCAACGTGAAACTATAGACATTTTCGTAAAAAGCTTAATAAGAAAAATAGCTGTCCCTTACGCCCGTGACATACAGGTGTCATAGCCCCTTACACCCATAAACCGTAAATAAATAAATAATGTAGTAACCGATTTTTGGTCTTATAGGACATTTTATATTTTATTTGCTACATATTTGGACGTAAGTTCCTGTAGAAAAATTAAAAAAAATAGTGAATTAACTCAAAGAACCACTTTAATTATTTAAAATAACGCGCAAAAGCCATAATTTTGCACGTCCCCTTAAAAAATATGTAATTTGTAACATTTTCTTCAAGGCTATAGTACCGTAGACCACATACATGCGCTGCGGCAGGTTATACAGAAGACTGAAGAGTATAACCTCCCCCTTTGCCTTGCATTTGTAGACTACGAGAAAGCCTTCGATTCGATCGAGACTTGGGCTGTGCTGCAGGCTCTCCAGCGGTGCCAAGTTGACTATCGGTATATCGAAGTGTTAAAGTGTCTGTACGAAAACGCCACTATGTCCGTCCGATTACAGGATCAGAGCACGAAGCCTATTCCTCTGCAGCGGGGAGTCAGACAAGGAGATGTGATCTCTCCGAAACTGTTCACCGCTGCATTGGAGGATGCTTTTACGGTTTTGGACTGGAAAGGACGAGGCATCAACATTAATGGCGAGTACTTCACTCATCTTCGATTCGCCGACGACATTGTAGTCATGGCTGAGACCATGGAGGACCTCGGTGCTATGCTCGCTGACCTCAGTAGAGTTTCCGACCGAGTTGGCCTGAAAATGAACATGGACAAGACGAAAGTCATGTCTAATGTCCATGTTGTACCAACTCCCGTAATAGTCGGAGACTCTGCGCTCGAAGTTGTTGACGACTATGTATACCTGGGACAAACGGTCCAGTTAGGTAGGTCCAACTTTGAGAAAGAGATCACTCGTCGAATCCGACTCGGCTGGGCAGCGTTCGGGAAGCTTCGCAGTGTCTTTTCGTCCAAATTACCGCAGTGTTTGAAGTCAAAAGTCTTTGACCAGTGTGTGTTGCCAGTGATGACATACGGATCTGAGACGTGGGCGCTAACGATGGGCCTCATGATAAAACTCAAAGTCACTCAGAGGGCTATGGAGAGGGCTATGCTCGGGGTTTCTCTGCGGGATAGAATTAGAAATGATGATATCCGCAGTAGAACTAAGGTTACCGACATAGCCCGAAGAATTGCGAAACTAAAGTGGCAGTGGGCGGGGCACATTGCTCGCAGGACGGATGGCCGATGGGGCCAGAAGGTTCTCGAATGGCGTCCGCGGACCGGGAGACGAGCTGTCGGTAGGCCTCCAACAAGATGGAGCGACGATTTGGTTAAGATCGCGGGATCGCGGTGGATGCGGAAAGCACAAGACCGGTCTGAGTGGAGAGCCTTGGAGGAGGCCTATGTCCAGCAGTGGACGTCTTTCGGCTGACATGATGAACATTTTCTTGCACATTTGGGAGTATTCTTGCTTGATTTGTTGTTTGCATGCATGCTTGCCTTCTGGCGTCACGCTTGCTTGCATGCATGCTTGCACTATTTATGCTTCCTCTAACACACTGATTGCAGCTGTGAGGAAGTGGGACGCCAGCCCGCTTCATGAGCGCTGGAGGAGATACCATAGACCGGTCATCGCGAGATCGGGGTAACCCGCGATGTTCATCTAACCCAGGCCGATAAAATTGCATGTTTGTTGATTTGATTGTCAAAATTACATGCTCACTTGCAAGCCTGCTTAGGTGGTTGCTTAGGTACATGCTTGCTTGCTTGCATGCTTTCTTGCACTACTTCTTGCACATTTGGGAGTATGCTTGCTTGAGTTGTTGTTTCAATCACTACAAGTTCTAAAAACCATCTGTTTTGATGCCTCCTACGACCTAACATTAACAAGGTATTTTAATGAACTAAAAGAAGCAAGCAAGGTATTTTGCTTTAAGTGCCCCTTACACCCATAAAGTAACCTCAATTTTTAAAATGTCTGTTTGTTACTGTCCCTTACGACTAACAATTTACTCTAGTTTTAGCTTTTGATGTCCCTTACGCCCATAAGAGTATTCCTTATTTTATAAGTTGCTGTTGTTTAATGCCCCTTACGACGTACCAATTACACCTTTTTTTAAATGTCTGTTTGCTACTGCCCTTACGACCGACAATTTACTCTAGCTCTTGCTTTTTATACCCCTTACGCCCATAAAAGTATTTATTATTTTATAAATTGCTGTTTTTAATGTCCCTTACGACGTTCCGATTATACCATTTTTAACCCTCAACATACATAATTAATTATACAGGCCAATATTATTATGTATGCATCATCATCTCGGCCTATATACGTCCCACTGCTGGGCACAGGCTTCCTTTATTAGGATCTGTAACTTAGTAGCTTAAAATAAACAAAGTAGCTAAGAGAAATTTACCTCAACATCCTTGACTGAAATTCCATTACGGAAATGTTAGCTCGACGTCAAGCCATTAGGGGATCCATCAACTTAATCTTCTTTTTTTGTTTTGCTTTTGGCATCTTATAAAAAAATACGCGCGTTGACAAAGAACAAACGTAGGCAATCAAATACGTCCTCCGTGTTTGACGTGTCTGACACGACTGACCGAATGTGCAATGCGCAAACGCTGGGAGCGTGGAAGGTAGGTAGACGCGTTAGTATTTTGATGTTAGGTACAAGAAATAGGTACAGGCGGTAAGGTTACGCCCAACAACTTCTTGCATTTTTATCTTATTCGTTATAAAATGTTGGGGTGTAAAGGACAATGAAACAATAATTGACCCATACGCCCTTTTATTATATTTGTTGGTTTTTTTTTAACGTCATGAGTCGAGTCGTAAAGGACATATGAGACTGCCACAGCCCCTTACGACCCAAATATTAAAAAAATAATACATTTACGCCATTTTTCAGCTCAAATATTTTATATCATGTCCCTTAAGCTATTTTATTTTAAAATAATAAATGTTGATAACAGCAAAAATAAGGGGTGTATCGTAACTTGAATACTACCAATCGACAGAGAAAAAAAACTCTAATTTTCTATGTTTAAAAGTGATTTTCGGTATTTTGTCCCTTACGCCAATTGAGACTTCCACCATCGATATGATTTTAATCTAAACTTTGTTTTCACGCCCGTAATAACAGACATTGAAAGCGATACTTAAAAACCTCATGCAACAGTGCGCCATCTGGTGAGACAAAAAACGATAGCCCTCATTGAGTTAAGTACTCGTAGATACTCGTGGACCTAGTCTTTGGATCTAGTCTTTTCGCGGACGCGTACTCGCAAGACTCAGTCCGCGTTTTGCCTAGTACGTCTCACATCTACACCTATTTTGAAATCAGTTAATTTCTTGTGTGCGATCGATACCGATTTAATTACGCTTTTATGCGATCGACGTTATCGATCGCATTAACATGCATGCGTATGCGCAGAGGGGAAATTGATTTTGTGACGTGAATTACGACTTTAGTGCGGTACGATTTCAAAGTTTTATTGTTGATACGACGATTTGCTACGGTACTGTTGAGAATGGGTACATATTGGCAATTATGATATTTACGATCGTTTGCTGAACAGGTTTAGTCCGTGAATTGATTGAATAATGTAGTGGATAAAGATTTATTTTTGGAAATGCGCCTTTTACCTTACTAGCTGTTGCCCTGATCTATTGTTGAAAATAGATATTGAGACAAATATACGATCTCAATATAAGTATGACATATGCACTGTCCGACCCTCTAGCTATATACTCAAAAAGAGCACTTATGTAAATGGAATAAAAGTTTATAATCACTTACCTGAATATTTAAAATCATTAGATGGTGCACAATTCAAAAATAAACTTAAACAATTTTTAGTGTGCGAGAGCTTTTATGATCTAAATGAATACTTTTTGAAAAAATATTAGAATTCATGTAAAAATAATAAATAATAAATTATAATTATATTTAAGTAATAAATTGTACGTCCGAAATGGGCAAACTGTTGAAACTTCTCATGCATAAATGTTAACATAATTTGTACACGGTTTTGAACAATAAACGTTTCTTATTCTTATTCTTATTCTTATTAGATCTTTTAAGTAATTGATTGAATCAGGCGTTACAATGCGGAAGTTCACAGCAATGAATTGAAATAATTACTTTGCTCACCCGCGACCTTGTGATAGTTACGTTTATGCAAGAAATGTCTGCTCACACAAACAAATTACACAAACCTATCTATCACCACCTCCACCACCACACTAAACAGTCGCGTTTCGAACTCAACCAGAGCTCATCTTCAGAGCAACACAACCATTCATCATGCTACCAGATGATAGACTCAAAACAACAGAGTGAGAGAGAGAGAGGTGTTGAGTCTAACACTAAGTAGGTAGCATGGTGAACGGTTTTTATGCTCTGGAGATGAGCTCTGGGTGAGTTCGAAACGCGTCAGTGTAGTATGGTGGTGGTGATAGATAGGTTTGTGTGATATGATTGTGTTCTTACAGTGTGGAGGTGGAGTAAATGCATGAACACACATTTCTTGCATAAACGTAAGTAGCTATCATAAGGTAGGATACATATACAATAGATCTACCATTACCATGTGATACCAGTGCTATCCCGTGGGAACTAATTTTCCAGGATAAAAACTATCCTTTGTCATTTCCAGGATCTCCAACTATCTCTATAAAAAAATCGTAGAAATATAGCACTTTAAGCGTAAAGACGTAACAGACAGGCATAGTTACTTTCGCGTTACAATATTATTAACTATTTTAATTTGTATTGCATGGAAACTCATACAATCTCAATACAAACTGCACATTTCACCCAACACTATATCAACAACAAACAATCAAACAAACAATCGCCAAAAAACGCGCATCGCTACTCTAACACCTACATCTATGGAATAAACATAACGCCCTACCTTAGCCGGTATTTACTACAAAATACGGGTCATTTTCCTTTAACCCAGAGCTCTCAATTTCGTACACCAATTACAATACAAATTTTTGAATTTCTATTCGAAGCTACCATCGATTCTCGAACGCAACTCGAACAAAAGAACTCGCACAATGCACGTGAAATGACAAATGAAAAACGTCCGTAAATGTGAGGGATCATAAAAGATTATCTATCTGGGAAACAAATACGGGGGAGGACAATAGTCTCTTTATTAAGGGTACGAGGAAGAGTAGGTTAGGGCCAGAAAGGACACTTTGTTTACATTGCAGGGGACACCCGATGCATCAAAGACACATTGACAAATTATAAGCATCGAGTTACTATATTCTTAATTGAGTAGTCAAATATTATTGATAAATAAATAGAAAAATCCAAAATATCTGCATGCAATGAAAACTATCTAAGTAGCAAAATTTGGGTATTTCAAAAACAGAAACACACACATTATCTAATTAGTATTTAATATGGGTCAAAATAAATGAATTTATTATTATTATTATCTATTTGTAGATAGATTTATAGTTTAGCATGGAATTCACGGATATACCTAATCTATATTAAATGTACTTATAAACTACATTCGTTTCTTTATACATACATAACAAATACACAACTCATGCTTACGATTCCAAAGACAAAATATGCCCTATACCTTCGATTTATTTCCTTTGAATTGTGTTATGATGCCTGTAAAAGTAACGTTTGTAAAAGTAATGCCTGTAAAAGACTGACCGACAAACTGACAAACAATCACCATCCTGAACCACTAGAACTAAAGGCTTGCAACTTGTTTCTCAAAAATTTATAGAGGTGAATTAGATGGGGATAATTCGAAATTAGCTTATTTTGTACTCTACTAGATGCGGTAAGTACTGGGCATCGAGCACAGCTAGTACGTAATAATTGGTATAAATAGTGGACCTTCTGTACTTTTTATTCTTTGTCCATATTGTCCTAGCGTGTGATGCTCTAAAGGTACCCCTCACAAAGAATATTAGTCAATAAGAGCTATTTTACCATTTCAAATTGAATCATTTCGAGGAGTATTTTCATAGCGTTTGCTGTTTAAGCGCAAGGCATTTTGGTATCTAGTGGATAAATCATGTGGGGGTGTATAATGACATGTGGCTACTGAACGTGCGAATCATCGTTGATCTTTATGGGACAAGCGATTTAATGCGATTTTACATCTGGTTGGATGATTTGGTATTGGTATTTGATTCTATTTATCGATAGCCATTTAAAGAGAAAGGACCAACACTGCATACAGAATAGATCCTTTGGTTTATGTGAGCAATGCAGCGAATAAAAGCTAGTGTATTTCTTGTACTATATCTAACTCTACATTTTATTTCCTGGGCCATCCATTTCAAGACTGCTGTTAAAATCAATGTACAAGTTAATTAAATAATTGATAACCTAATAATAATTGGTTTAGAATCGATTACACTGTATTTTAAAGCAGGTTGCTTTAAATCCGTCTTTTATTGTGCCCAGTCGCATGCCAATTAGGCATATTGCGAGATAGCATACTTAAGTATTAGATCATTTTACACTGGCCGTTTTTCTGTTAGTTTTGAATTTCTTCAAAAAAAACAAATCGCAACTGTAAAGTACAAAGTACTCTACAGAATTAGAAATTAAGTAGCATTGCTGACTTAGCAAAACATTGGAATAGTTTTTGAAATAATTAAGGTATTTGTACAAATATGCATTAAACTAAAAAAAAAGACGGGCGTCTCAGGTTTTCAGTATAATAATTAACACTTTGTATTTTGACATTACTTTGTAATACAAAAAGTACATATTTTCTAGTACAACAAAGTTAAGTAAAACCGCTATCGTGCGAAGCAGGCGCGTTAAGGGGCAGCCCCTCCCAATCGATAAAACATTTTTATTCCCGATTATAAAATCGGAGGGGACGGTTATGAGTGGTAGTCGCGTGCTGGCAGTTAACATTAAAAAAAACACGCCCAATTCAAATTCAACCGTAGCAGCGGAGGTTAGAGCTGAAATTGTGGTGTTCAAATCTCGTGTAAGTGTCGATGGAAACGCTTAATGTCCTCTTTGTAATTTAAATTAATATGTGCGGCTGTTGAATTGAGAGCATTGCGTTTCTAGTGCTTTCTAGGAGCGTAGGGCTTAGTGGGTGAAGCTGTATGGGATACCAGAATTGCAGAGATTAGGAGATTGTAGGCATTTAATTAATATTGTTTTGTTAAAACCTTATTGGGAAAAAAGGAATATACCTAATTTTTATTATTATAACATCATCACATCATCATCATCATCAGCCTTTAGCAGTCCACTGCTGGACATAGGCCCCCAATGAGCGCCATTGCGTCCTCGGCTCTACGCATCCAGCTTCTACCAGCAGCCTTTCGCAGATCACCACTAGTCGGTAGTAGTTATTAATGTTAAGTTACATTTCTTAATACATACATGAATAAGTACCCCTGAACAAGACAGTAAAATTAAAATACAAGGATATTCAATATGAAAGTATTAACTTAAAAGGAGAAAAAAGGAATCTCCATTTTTTTGACTATTTAACTTGGCCAGCTGCACACTAGTTGTCTCATTATGTCTTTGAAGTTTACTTTGTTTTTATTGTTCGTATTCGAAGCTATTTCTATATTTTGCTGCAAATCGCCATTTTGTGTTCCGTTAGTATGAAACCTAATCCGGACACACGCATCAAAATACCAAACCATAAAAATCAATAAAAAAATAATACCCACATAAATTCACTCCGATTATGCCACCAATAAAACTAACATTCTTATGTCGCAATGCCATTAATTCAAAATCAATATTTACCTGCCATATAAACATCACGCAGTATTAGCCTAAATAGCCATCTTAAAATACGTCATAAAATGCATCCACTCCGGTGATTAAACGTATTAATACCGTTTGTAATACGTGAAAATATGGAGCGTCATAAAATATTATATTAACGGGAGATAGGATTTATCGATATCGATACGGGGTTGACGGTTTGCCCGACTTCGCCTTTACGGACATAGTATGCGGGTTTATGACGTGCGTATTATTTTGACAGTAAAAATGTCATTACGACTGCTTTGTAGCTGACGGCGTGATTGAATGTTACTGTCATTTACTGTCCTTATTAAAGCACATTTCGTTAATTAATTAAAAGCCGATACTTAAATCTGAAGCCGTGGTGGCCTAGTGGTTTGAACTTTCGCGTCTCAAACAGAGGGTCGTGGGTTCAAACCTGCGTGGGAACTTTGGCCCCTGGTCTTGTTCTGAGAGGAGGCCTGACGTATTTAGGCTGGGATAGATGGACTTAAATCTGTGGCCTTACGTGCGGGCGCTCGCGATCGCATCCACTATCTCTTTCTGCCCTCACCGCCTTTCTGCTTATGCCGTGTGACAGAAAAAAGTGGTAAGTGATCGTAATTCTGAGTGGGTTAGACAATTAAGCCTTTGTGTCTCATTATATTGGGTGTGGGGGGGGGGGTTGGCATAAGTCTCCTGAAAACAGTGGCGGAGCCCACATAGCATAGATGTAGTGTAATGTTCTTGTTCTTAATTTTTATGTGTATGATCTGAGTTGGTCGTAATAAACAAATTTATTATTATTATTATAATCCCCATGCATGCTTGGTAGGTGGCTTGGGGATCACAGTATTGCGCTGATCGTGCACGCTGAAGATGCTACGGCAATACGAAAAGGTAAAATGTAATTATATGTTCCAATGATTTTTTTACGAAGATGATACCAAAAATTGTTCTGGAACTCGACCGGTGTCATTGTTCAAACAGTAGTACGCAACCATTTTATTACTGTTATATTTTTTATTTATTAGAAAACAAAACAAAAATAAAACTTCTTAATTTAAAAGGTTATGAGAATAAAATTAAAACGAAAATCTCAACGTTAAAAACACACGACATTTTATTTAATGAAGCAGAGTGCCATTACCCTTCACTGCAACATTCCGGAATTTAAGGTCTATTTAATAAATAAAATTAACTCATTAGAGAGCTTAACCGCAAGCTCCTGATGAAAGCTTTCGTACTAATTACGTACACAAGAATCCAAGAGAATAAAAAGCTCGGGGAAGGATAATGCGATACAGTATACTGACGGACAAACTCGTGTCTATAACTGTAAGATTTGTTAAAATATGCGTGTTTTGTAACGTTGCATGTAAAACACATGCATACATACATAACATGTATAGTAGAGATCTTAATGAAGATAAAGACGTTTTAAATTGTCAGTTAGACAAAGAGATCCGACATGCATTATGATATCATATGCTACGACAACCATAGAAGGTCAATACTTATACTATACAAAGAAATTACTCTGTATTAAACACCAACAAATAAGCAGACAACACAGGTATATAGAGATTTTCCAAGGTAAGCAATAGGCGGCTTATCACTTAAAAGCGATTTCATCCAGGCAACTTTTACATCAAACCTACTTAATTTTTTTTTTTTAGAAAGTGATGGAATGCAAACTTCATTTGCTCATATCTTCCTTATTTTTCCACAGATGTTGACGATTTTTATGTCATTCGTTTTATCTTCCAATTTTGTATCATGTTAAATTGTTTAAGAGATAATTTGTGTTCCATCCACATTCCCTATTAAAACGGTAGTTTTGCTTATCTTGCGCTACATTTCTATAATCACTATGATCAAGAAACAATGAGCTGTTATGCTTATTTATTACACAGAAACTCAAACACCCCCAGTGCCCTTCCCATATTAAGACGGAGTTCTCGCAAAAGCTCTTCATCATCACATACATTATTCCACCCAACATTATTCGTTACTACGTAGTTCAGATAATAGCGCATCTGAGTACAGGTGTTGACCTAGTTACCACTGTTTCTGTAGTGTGTGGTGTGTAGTAGTGATGTAAACAATATTCGCATTCGCCTAAATTCGCACCTTTTTTAATATTCGCATTGTGTTAATTATTTGCGAATATAGTTGGCATTCAAAAATGAAAATAATTAACAAATGATCTGTGATGAATTAAATTAATCTTGTTATAATTATTTTAGTCATACCAGGAAGTGTGAAACCAATAGTAGACGTCCAACGGCGGTTGTGATGATGAAGCAGGAAGTGCCTTAATTACGAAGTTTATTTCGACTACATTTCTAATGTTCAATTGATATCAGTTGTAGCGTGACTCTATAAATGAAATTATCAATATCTCGATCAATTACGAAATACTAATGTTACACTACAATATATTTATTTCATTTTGGTTATTGTATATCTGATATTTAGTATTACTAACCTAGTTTAAATACCATCTGTGGAGTTGTCTGTGTTTCGAAATAAATAATTTATTATTTACTTTTTTATTCACTGTTATTCAAAAGTTCAGAGCAATATACATTAACAAAATTTACTTAAGAGTCTTAAGGCCTAACTGACACTTTTCCTAAGTGTCTAAAAAAAGAAACGACGAAAAAGCCCCAATTCCCGTACATTCAACATGATTCGTATTCGCACTAATGCGAGAAATCGGACATTCATTACATCACTATTGTGTTGCGTCCTTATTCCGTGCGGCGGTTTGTTTCAAGGAAAAACGCACGGCTTTTTAGTTGACATGTTTTAATTGTGAAAGGTTGACGATGTATGAATGCGAGGTGCCTTGTTAGCCGCAGTGGTAACTGTTGGAATTTTATTTTAAAGTTACAGTTGCGTTTGTTTGAAAGTTTCTAACGTGTATATTTTTGAAATGTGAGCTTGGAAGTGGTGGGAACTGACTATTCGCGTCAGTATAATTCTAAGGGGAAGGCCTTTGTTCAGCGTGACGTCTTCGTGACTGATGAGATGATGATGAAGCTAAATTGGCCATTTTCATCAGCATCATTCAGCCGTAGGACTTCGGCTTCCCCATACATAGTCTAGTCAGCAATTTGAAATCCTTGTGGTCTGGGCTATCGAGAAAGAATTGCGAACCTTAACCTTAGTCTTAATAAAAAAAGATAAGTACAGCTTTTTAAAAAACCTAAATTATTTTTAGACTCAAGCCATTTTTTTAAGATTCAAGATTTTAAAGTTTACTTACTTTATTAACGTTTCGCACGGACATAGCTGTCTTACATGTGAGGTTGTGGTAGTTCATTTATGGATTTTCGTAAAGTAACGTCCAATGTTCTGATTTTTTATAATATGAACTTTTTTTTTAATTGTATCTTAATCATATTTTATCAGACTACTTTTCTACTTAATACAACGAAGGAGCTATAAAATAAAATGCCATATCTTCACTTATTACCATCATAATCATAAACAACACACTTTAGAAAATAACAGCCAAGTTCAACCGTCCAATATCAGAAATGTAAAGTCAATTACAACATTAATTCTGGACGGCGTCATACAGTATGCAGCACGACCCACTTCGCGGTCATGCGAGAGGGAGCCAAACAATATCCCATTAACAGCTGCAGTTTGTCTCTATTAAGGCTGCATGTGCTAGTTTTAGGATTTGCAAGTGTTGGTTGCGTTTATGCTAGATATCGTGTTAATTATGAGGGGTATTAAAGTTTATTATTTATGTTGTTGGAACGAGTACTAAATTATAGGTGTAGTTTAGTGCTACAAAATTGAGGTAAATTGCTTGTCTTTACCTTAGCTAAATAATAGTGCCTCTTTAACTAGAATTGTGATATTATGATCTTGCATAAATTGAAGACACACTCAAATGATCATTAAAATACGAATGCTTTTTATTACACGTCTTTATCTACAAAACTATGTATACAAATAGTAGAAGTCTTACTTAGATTAAATCTAGGTCGATTTCCAATTGACAATTATTACATAACATTTATTTATTGCTTTTGTTACGTATGTTTTTGATATTATAGCGCAGGCATAAACACAATACAAATCCAAATATAATTTATGTAGCTGTAACTTAGTCAAATCAAATCTGTCTCGCACCTAGACTTGAAAACTTTAATAAATTATGACACTAAATCCACCATTAAATCAACGTTGACATTTAAAGTGATAACCTAAATCTCTATAATTTTGATTTCGCTAAAGCAAATAATACTAGTAAGTTATTTCTGTAATGGTACTGCACCCATCTTGCATACCACCATCACCTCTCAAGAGATTGCGTATAGTCAATATTCCCTGGTACCTAATAATACAATACTATCCAAGCGAACTTAAACCTTAAAATCACGGCACCTAGCCCCACTATCGATTACTGGGAGGGAACACTAAATGAAACTATACTAGGAGATATGAAACTGATATGAACTTTAATGAGTGTGTGTTATGGTTGAAAGTTGGGTGGTTTGAGTGGGTGTTATATAAGCCATTGATAATCTTGTTTTGAAAATGTACTTACAGGTTCTACTAAGGATGGTATTGCCTAATAATGTAGGCAATTATTAGCCCGATAAAGTTTTCAACTTCTTACCCATAATAGTATGGAAATATCATTTTAATGTCAATCAACTGTCACTTAAGCAAAACTAGTAATAAATGGAACAGAAATGTTATTATGTGTATTTGTTACTAAAATCCATGTAGTATATTTTTGTATTAATGTAAAAAAATCATGTTTTTCTGTATTTTTATAGTTTGTAAGTATTATTTTATGAGTACTGAGGTGACTTAGGTACTTTAAACTATTTTTTTTTTCAATATGTATTAGATCTAGATATAGAGAAGCAGATACTATTATAGTAAACACTAAAGAATGCAAAAAAAATATTTTCATTTCATTTTCATTTTTCAAATATAATTCTTCTATTTTATTTAATAGTGTGTTTTTTTGCAAACTTGGCTAACACACTGCTTAATGTTATTTTTCTCTGACAAAAATTATCAATAAAAAGAAAACAAGGAATATAACATCGGCTGCTATAAGATACTTGACGAAACATTATTTAAAAATATTTTTTTAAATCACCCCGCAAAATAGATCAGTGAGGGCTTACTGATAGGCGTAATATAACTAGATGGCGTTTCTATCGAAAGGTACGTTTGACGTTATAGTCTGGTTTGGATTACTTATTAAACCCTAAATAAGGGTTCCAATCACAAAGGTGACACAAATGTCAAAGTTATCAACGGACCTGACACTAGCACCAAACTGTCACAGAAACCTTAATTAGTGAGTTGCTTTAGCTTATTTTAACTGACTTCAAGAAAAGGAGGTTATTGCACTACACTTTTTTAATGCCATATTCCCTGGATTTAGGATGTTACTACGTCCTGAAAATCCGATAATTTAATTCAACCTGAACCACGGTTTAGCAAGAAGCCGCGAGCAGAGCTAGTTCTAACAATATTATAAATGCGAAAGTTTTTAAGTCTGTTTGTTTTTCACCTCATCACGTCTAAACCGCTGAACTGATTTAGATGAAATTCGGTGTACTGATTGTTTAAATCCCGGGAAGGACATAGGATAGTTTTTATCTCGGAAAATTAGTTCCCGCGAAATAGTGATAAAGGAAATCTATGCGGACGGAGTCGCGGGCAACAGCTAGTTTTAAATAAACTATTTATTAATGTAATAGTTATTAAGAACCGCTACGAGCACGTCTCACTATCGATTAGAACGCACCACTGAACGTGGATGGCGACCCTTATATAAAGCCAGCTATTAATCAACCTGTCATACGCTGCGTTGTAAAAGTTTTAAAACATATTTAAAGCACGAGTCTTTGTTGTTTACCCGTATTATGACGTCACTAGCTCTTGCCCGCGGATCGCCGCGTGATCCATTAGGTCTGTAGATAGACTAAAATTCCCTTGGGAATTTCCAAAAATGATAACGAGTTCATTGACACTTGACACCTTAAAGAGTATTTGTGCCTATTTGTATGTTTTTAGACTTAGCGGTTTAGATTTCGTGATTATATACCGGCCGTGTGGCCTGAGGGCCTACTCCGAAATTCGAAAATCGAAGTTCGTATCGTACCGTCCCTCTCATTCTCGTATTAAATAGTACAAGTGTCAGAGGGACGGAACGACATGAACTTCGATTTTCGTTGTAGCCCTGCTGTAACACGAGAAAATAAATAAACATAGGTCGTACTCCTCAAACAGAACAACATTAGTTCAGCGACTTTTAAAAATAATTAGTTTTTTATTACACTTTAAAGTTTATTCGAAGCAGCAATGTAAAGCAAAACGTTTGATGTTTGTAGCGTGACACGCAACGTCAGTTGGTTTTTAGGATTGCGTACATTGATAACCAGTATTTAATTTGTATGAAAAAGGGAAAATCTAAAGACTTGTGTTGTTCAGTTTGACAAGTACGATCCATGTTTTAATTATTTGCTCATATTACAGGCCACACCCAGTCGAAAATATCTTTACACTTTAGTACGTTGTCATTGTTTGCCATCTGAAAAATTTTATACAAAATTTCAAACATGAAGTGGCAGCGACAAGGTAATAAAGTGTAAAGATATCTTTGATATCTATGGTACATTCCGATCCCGTGGGAATATCGAGATGAAAAGTACGAAAAGACGAGACGAAAGTACGAAATTTCATCCAAATCTGTCTAGCTGTTTTAGTATAGTATGACGGAGTAGCAAATACGCGCTTGTGTTACCGACACGCAAGCACCTGAGAGCATTGATTGATTGATTTTGTCTGAGGATGAACTCTGTTTGAGTTCGAAACGCGTCAGCGTGGTGGTGGTGATAGTTGGGTTTGTTTATGTGTCTTCGTACTGTTGTGAGGTGGAGGAGCTGTATAATCAGACGTTTGTTACATAGACGTCGGTCGCGGGACGGAATATACCGGGAGCAAATTAGCTCGTTGAAGTGGCAATGGGCAGGCCATATAGCACGGAGAACAGATGCCCGTTGGGGCCGAAAGGTTCTCGAGTGGAGACCGCGGATCGGCAAGCGCATCGTAGGACGTCCACCAACGAGATGGACGGATAAACTGGTTAAAACCAAAATGGTTTCAGAGAAAAAAAGAGTTATATCAAACATTATAATTATTATGACTAACAATTTTCAACCAGTCGATATAGACCCCTTTGAATCACAATCGTTTTCACCACTTCTTTCTGTCACACGATATAAGACGAGGGTAGAAAGAGATGGTGGATGGAGCGTCAGTGCGTTAGAGAAACGGCCTCTGGCATAAGAAACTTTCGCCACAAAGCACCTTCCACCATAGAAAAAACTTTTCTCACACCAACAGCAAAAACCTCAACCCAATCCGTCTTTCCATACGAAAAGGTACTTTCAAAAGGCAACTTAGTCTTACATTTCCTTCCCATCTTTACGTCATTTTTAGAGACTTGCAGAACTTGCACCAAAACTAAAACTAACATTGCTGGAGTGCTATCCAGCTTGGAGGACCAACTTGCAAACTACCAAGATGGCGGCGTCCTGAACTTTCTTTGTAGCAATTGTAGAATTTACTGCATAGAAGTTACTCTAGTTTCGTGTTGATTACTTCACTTGATGGAATACGTACCTGCAAAAGAAAGAAAGAAACGTGACAAATCTTTATATTCTAGAGTTTAAATACAATGGATTTTGGAAACTGTACATTTGTTCATTGAATACAATATTACATCATAATTATTTAAATAAATGTTAAGTTACTATAAATAGGATTAATAAACATACTAAATAAAATACTAAGAATGTCAAGAAACTAAATGAAAAAAACAACAATTAAAGTCCGATTGGTTCTCCACTAGGGATCGTCGTAACAAAAATATAACATTAAAAAATTAATGTTAAAATGTTATAACCTATCGTTATTATGTTATTAACTTCATTAAAACACATGTGCGAAACCATCTTTTTACTTGATATATTATCTTACTCTAAAACATAAAGAACCATCCGCAACCATAAAAAGGATTTAATAAAGTCACCCGTACACTATATCCCAAAACTTTCTCCTTACATAAACATTCAAAACATAGCCTACATCCCTTTCCATCAATCATCGTATCAATAGAACAGAAAGAGACAACGAACTGAATGTCAAAGCAGTCGCGAAGGCTGCCACTATACCTACTTAATAAACGTCACCTGAATTATTCATACATGAGGGTAGATGGCAATAACTTATGTACTATAGCCAGGCCATTTTGAACTCTAGTACGCCTTTATAAAGGTCACGGTGAAGTATTAGGCGGTTAAGTAACAATTGTTTTAGTCGTTGAGGATCTCAAATCAAAGGAGTTTAATGCGAAATTGAAGACTTGGTGCGTGTTTCCATTGTGCTTGGCTGTTGGTAAGGCGGAGCGTGAGCCGTCAAAAAACACTGACAAAAACTGTAAAAATAATAACAATTTTCGCAGAATCTTATGCAATTTAAATTTTTTAATTTGGCTATGACCCAATCAATATTATTATTGACTGCTTATAAAAGAGCTGCGAGAAACAATGCCTGTAGGTATAGGAATTTTGCCCAACCACTCTCAATTTCTGGCAGTGCTAAAATAATTGCCATTGAGTCATGTCAATTGAGGGTTTTCAGAACATGCAATTACTTTAATTTTTACGTTGGCCTATAGTCAACTACTACCATACTAACATTTTATGGTTCTGTGCGGTCTGAAATAAAGAATTGTTTTATTATTATTATTATAGTACCTAATCTTTATTTACATATTTTACAGGATACTAACAAACTAGATGTCAATATTTTTAATTAGAGCTTATAGTTGTAGCAGCCGAATGATTAAAGCTTACATTTGATAAAGGTAGTGCCACCAGAGTTGAGGTCACGCACACAAGTACATGTCATGTAA